>NW_026535780.1:6000000-6572500 GCF_028551555.1 Melozone crissalis
GGATCCCAGCAGGTTTTTTCAGGCTAATGGAGGGTTATTTTATGAATTTCTCTCTGCAACTATAGGGATATATTTCCTTTTGTACTGTCTCCCTGTCCTTTCTTGCCATGTGTTATATTTTTCATTAATATTATTCCAGAATCTTGTTCCTGCCTACTAGTAGTCTTATATTTGTGGGATTGTACTAATTTCTTCAGCAATGCACAATGAAGATTCAAACAAGCCAGGGGATCAAACCCTTTTGATACTTGCACAGCTCAGCACTACAGATTTCTGCCACTGAGACTTTGATAACAAAAGTGATATTGGTCTTTACATTCTGAAAAGGATGAAATTATGTGCAAGATGAGTTTTAGATTGTCTTTCTTGCCTGTAAAGACTGGCTTGTTGTTTCCAGAGGAACAGTGGAGGTTGTGTGTCTCTGAGGCAGAGACTTCACTTGTCCATCACTCCCCCTCTGTCATCTCCCCGTGGATGTCTTTCCTTCTGTCTGTCCTTCCTAGTCCCATGACAGACAGGTCACCATTCTCACCATCACCATAGCTGTACCCCATTGAACCCCCTCTCTGAAATAGCTAAGGCAGCTCTATGTAACTGCCTGGAAAATCAGAGATCAATCTCTGCAGGCATCATCTCTGCGTTCACATGGCTACAGGAAGAAAGAATAGAGTGATTCCCGCAACTGCAAATTAAGTCTTTGGACTTATGCCAGTGTCATTCATGGTTGAAGGAAAAGAAGAACAAAATAAACAAGAACAACTAATTTTCAGGGTTGACTCTTAACACACAGTGTTCTTCAAAATTTTTATTCCCATTAAAGGAGTCTGAAGCTTGGCTGTGGAACAAGTTCTTCTTCTACTGCTACATAAAAGGTCTCTATTTTCTTTAGGCACTTTTTGCACCCAGACTGCCACAGTAAGACCCTTGCTTAGCACAAAATAGCACTTCATATGAAACAGGAGGCATGAATCACTGCATTATAAGAATAGCTTCCTCATCAAAAGCTCCCCAGTAAGTAGGTTTTCTTGAAGTCAGATTGTAAAGCAAGAGGAAAAGGCACTCTGACTCACTGAGTGGAATGAAAATCTGCCTTATATTTCTAGCAATATATGAAAGACATTATCTGATTATTCCTTACTGCTCTCCTGCAATTTATCAGAAATAATCTTGTTGTCACTTTGCCCTTACAATGCCTGTTTTGAGTTATCCTTACATGAGGTAAATCCAGCATATGGCCTCTGAAGTCAGTGCAAGTACACTGAAGCAAAATGAGAGGGAGGTAAGAACTAGACCTTCTATTTGTTCACTCCACATAATTTTAGAAAGATTCCCATGATTCAAAATATTCTGTCTCATTTATGCATAGATATCTTTTCAAATCTTATTACAGGATAACTGTTGAATCTGTTTAACCAGCTTCCATAGCATCAGGAGGTACACTTTGATGTACTTCTTTGATGTTCAAAAAGAAGAGCTTTACCATCTTATGAGACATCATGACTGGACTTCAACAAGCTTTCTATTCATGCAAAATCCCTCAGCTGATATCCTTGCTAGTTTGCACCTTTCCTGCACATGGAAAAAAAATTATTTTTATAGTGCATGCACAAACAGGTGTGAAGGTTAATTGCAGGCATACAAACAAAATACAGAACAGTTTGATATTTTCAGTGCTCTGTCTGTCCCTTTGCATTTGTGCAAAGCTCAGAACATCTTCCAATGCCTGTTAAATCAGCTCCTGTGCTGATATAAATTGGTCTTACTCTATTGACTTCAATGGGACTCTGCCAATATACACTGGCAGAGAGTCCTCCATCATGTCTAGATCTATAATTAATTCCAACTATTGCTTTTTCACTCTTATATATTACTTTTTCAGAGATTAAGGTCAATAGAATGCCCTCTTTTTAATACATTACACATAATAATAAATAAGCCAGTGAGATAATAGTGCTTCCAGAACACTGAGCAGAGATTATAATAAACTAGCAGATTATGAAGATGTTTGAATCCATCATTTTAGATGCTAGCAAAACAACAAGTTCAAAAGATGAGTACATTTCATGCACTTTAAGTATTCTGCGATCATGAATCACCAAGTTTAAATATTACAGCTCGAAATGCTTTTTAGCCTTTTCTGAAGAAATATTCATCTTCTAACTGCACTTTTTCATTTCTTACGGAACGGATTAGTCCTTAAAAAAGATTTCTCCATGCTAATTATGGGTACCCATCTAAAAGCAAATAGCATCAGAAAAATGTTGGTGATCTGTTAACAGATTCATCTTAGAAGATTACATTTGCTCAAAGATAGATCTGTTTATCTAGCATATATTCTCCTTTAAACTGGCAGAGAAAAACTGATTTGGAACAAATTGTGGCTGATAAGGTTTGGAGCAGCATCACCACTGACATTTCCCTGAGAGAGACTGTCATGCTAAGGCAGCAGGCTGAATTTGGGTGGGTGGGATGCTGTGCCTTCAGAACCAGAGAATCTGGCTGGTCCACTCCCATCTCACCCTGGGAAATCTTTGAATTTCATTGTCAAAGGAAGGTCAGTGGCCTTGCCATACCATAATTCCCCTTTAAAAAACAAGAACAAACGTGTGGAAGGGCATTTCCAACCGGGTTACCCAACAAACAGAAACATTTGCTCCCTTGAAGCTCTACTCTGCTGTTGTGGACTGCAGAGCTCCTCAGGAACTCTGGGCAGGAGAAACCAGAGACATTAGTCAGACTTTGAATTCGCTTTTTCTCCCCAAAATGCCATTAGTGACCATCATAATTCAAGCAAGTACATCTGTATTTTTGATTTATTTATACTTAACATGATATTGCATTATTTGTCAAGAGGGCAACATAATACTTCATCCTAAATGGATCGGCAAGAAAAATGTTTTTACAATGTCATGAATTGTTGATGGCTTCCTCTGTCAAAGCTGACATCTGGAAGTTTAATATAGCAGTATGTTGCCAACAGCATTTACACTCCTTAATGACCTTTTTTCAATTTGAAAAGCAGTAGGCCATATTAAGATTATCTACATCTGGTGCCCAAGGGGAAAAAAAAATCCTAATTTGAAGGGAAAAGCAATGAATTTAAGGTGTCTGTTTTTGCCTGTGCAAAGAGTCTGCTCTATTTTCCTTTAAAGTGTGTGCATGATGTTGTGTTAGTTGGCAGCTGTGGCAACAAGTTGGAGGAAGATATTTAGCCAAACATACACTGATGATGTAAATGTATCTTTATGCAATAGCACATGCAATAAATACAATATACAATTCTGCACTGGAGTGGGGAAATTGCATGTGCTCTGAAAGAACATGTGCAATTCCTGAGGTAAGCAAAATCTAGTAGTTCTCCCTGGCTATGTGAGCAGGTGCAGCACAAAGAGAATCAATGTAGAAGAAGCAGATTTTATCAGCTGTTACTGATGAAAATCAGTTTCTAAAAGCAATATATTGAACTGGCTGACAGCATCCAGCAAGCCAGCCAAGCAGCCCTTGGCTGTGGGTACTCACCTGATTAAACAAACCTGCCTACAGCAGAGATAGCTATACTTGAGTAGCTTCTGGTTTCCTTTAAAATCAAACAGGATCTAGTCAGCTTGTTTACTGTGTTCAAATCTCCTCATCCTAAGGAGCAGTAGAAAATTCATCCACATGACAGGAGAGAGTTGTTACCCAAATTTCTACATATGTTTACCAGCTGTAGGAACCTGTCTTGGTTTAATAGCTGCTGGTCACAATGCTGATTTGTTTGCTCTTGCAGTTGCTGGGCTTGTTTTGAGAATTCAGAAGAAAATTAAAACTCTATTCCAGCTGAAGCCAGGACAAGAAGTGTTCAGAGCTGCAGAGCTTTCACACAGTTTAGTGTAGAATTGAACTCCCATCTCTCTGAAGCCTAATTCAGAGCCTGTCAACAAGGCTGGCTCACCAGGCAGCTCAGGGGAGGCAAGATTCATCTCCTTGCTGAAGGGCTGGATACTGAACATAGCAGGATGAAATATCCTGGTGCAGAAAATTGATATTCTGGGGTTTTCAATGGCTTCTAAATATTTTTGTGCATCCACTTACATTTTACTTTTAAGAAAATGAGGCAAAAGAAATGTTCTATCTTTCTGAGATTTTTCTCTTTCTTCTAAATTATGTTTAAAAAACAAAAAATATTTTTGACAGCAACTATACATTCATCCTAGTTTGTCTTAAAAGATCACTTCTTCCCTGAACCATGAATTAAATGCATAAGCCCTTTCATAGCAAGATATTCTGGAGATTAAAGAAATAACTATCTTTCATAATTCACATATAGCAGGAGTGAAAAATAATCTGTTGTTATCTAGAGCAAAGAAAGTAATTTTTATCCAGACATGAATACTTAATCATTAGACCAAGTGATGTTGCCCATATTAATACAGACAAAATAAATCAGCCTTCAATTCTACTGCAGCCTTTAAAATAAAAGGAAGATAAATCATCTGTTTGCCATCATAAAAAAGATCTTTTACAGAATGAGCATGCAGTGACTATCCCCTAAAATTAGAAAAGAGGATTATTTTGATTATGATAGGACAAATTAATTATAAAAGTTTTGCTGATACCTGCTGGTTTGCCAGAGCAAGATGATCGAAGGACATTTTCTTGGTTTTGGGGGCATGGACAGGCTTGCCTTTATTTTGTGTCTTTTATTCTTTTCAAAACAAAATGTCCTGGAGTGGTGTGACAAAATATTATTTTCTGAGTCTCCAAGTCCTACTCAGTGCTATGGTTCACATGGCAGCCCATCAGCATCAATCAAAGTAAAGAGCTTCCAGTAATCTTAAAGTCAAGCCCAAATAAAAGATACCTGATTCTGGCACTCAGTGGTAAATGAATGGGTCACCTCTTTCACCAGCAGACAGCCTGGGTGAGGGGATGGATGCAGCAGCCATGCAGGAGATGAATATAACTGTGTTGTTTGTGGGGGTTTTTACCAAAATTTATGTTCATATTATTCCACTTTACTGATAGAGTGGATCAGGAATTCACTGGAAAGGGGATTTCATGGAATTGTTTTGCTTTACTTCTCTTGTGAGTCACACATCAGGAATATTAATGTCTTGGAAATGCTGTTCTTCAAATGCTTGTGTAACCAAAAGAAATCATAACTTGGTATCTACTGTTCATGCACCCAAGTAGTAAAAAAAGTTAATATATATTCTTGGTGTATTTGTTTTCACATTTGGACTTTTGACTGGGGACAGACTGCAAGCTTGCCAAATATGTCTTCCAGACACAGATTGAGAGCTTCCATGGATGCCTTTATCATTTTCATATACAGAGTGACCAAATATAATAGGCTGTTTTTCCTCTGTGTTCTTTGCCAGGCATAGTCCAATCAGACTGAAGAGTATAACAAAAAACATCAGTGAGTCTCTAATGCATCATTTCAACCACACCTGACACTTGTAATTTTCAGCAAACACATTCAGCTATTCCAGTGAGAGGTTTGACCATGGTGCCACACAGACCTGCCCACACCCAGCAGAGGTGTGTGTGAAACTTAAATTCATTGTGTGTTCTGCACAACCTTTTTAGGAAAAATAAATATATAAAGTTAACTTTATGGGAGGAGATTGAGAGATCTCTAGGAAGGGAATAGACCTACCACATTTCTGTATAACTTTTACAGAAGTAACAACCTCAGTGCAGAGCCTCCTTCAGTAATTTCAGTGTACCTGGATCATGATGAAGAGAGATGAAAAGTCATGAGAATGGGAAATATTTAATGCATGTCCACTCACTACTCTTCTGAGGCTCACAGATGAGATACTGCTAAATTTGTGCCTGCTTTTGTAAAACCTTTTTTATCTGTGTTCATAAAGTTCCTACAACAGTGATTCCTTGTAATGGAGTGGTTCCACTTAATAAACAAGACCCTGACAGGACAAGGCAATTCTGGAAAAACAGAGACAGCCCAGCAATGAAAGTTTCAGGATGGACAGGAGGAAATATTTCTCTTGAATACCTGCCATGGATGGAAATATATTAATAAAACAAGATGATAATAGTGAAGATGAATTCTACAAAACATTCTTAGTTGATGAAAATACTTCTAGTCAAATGTGAGAGCAAACTGACAAAACATCAGAAAAATTGCAATGATTTTAGTCAGGTAAACATTGCTATGTGGATAAAATCCAAAGTGCATACATGCTTGTGTGTGTATATGAAATCAATTATACCATTTAACCTATTTTATGCTTACACTAATTAAAATTAATGCTTCTGCAGTATTTTGGTAATGTGCAATAAAATGGTGGGTTCACAGAGCACAACTGAGCAGAGTTTTTTAAGGTAATCTGTGAGTTTAAACATATTTATAGTAGTAAAAATCCAAACATAGCCTACAAGCATGCAAAAATAAGAGTGAGGAACTTAGTGCATGAAGGTTATTTTTTTCTTTCAGTATCTAAACTAAGCTTGCAATGCCTACATATGCTTGGAAATAAAGAGGTGTCATTGGAAAAGAGAGAAGAAACATTAAAGAAAAATAGCTAGCCAAGGAAGAGTTCACACCACAAATAACTTCATTATCAAGCTCAAAATATTTGGACCTTAAGTATTGTTTCATTACATTGAAAGGTTCATCAAGAAGAGACCAAGCGGGCACTTTGGAGGCCTTCTGCTGTTGAAAGAGAAATCTGGTGCAATTTAACTTCACAGAGTTTGTTCTTAGTTTTTTCTAAGAGATTAGTTAGAAACATTCCTATTACAGTCTTTGGGGAATTTTAGCAGAGTAGAACCAAAGACCTGCTTTAAGCAATTCGCCAGCTTCAGAAGAGCTCAGCAGATAACAAGGACTCAGGGGTTAGACCTTTGCCCTGTAAGAAAAGGAAGAATATTTGGGATCAACTTGCCTGCTTAGCAAAAATGTGCCTGGGACACTTCCTCATCAGGAAAGGAAATGAGAGTGTGACCTCTGCCCATATACTAATTAATGTTTTGTGTTTCCTTAAATTTTTTTCAAAATTATACTTCAACTTTGTTAAAAATATGTATATTTATAATATTTATTATAATGTAGCACTTATATATGAATACTTCCCTCACAGTCCTTTCTCACCCTTCAATTCCTGCTTCTCTTCAGGAGTACATTTATTTTTTATCACCGCAAGCATAAGATTTGACTTCTAGATACAAAGAGATTTTCATTTTCTAGCTCTCAACAAAACTGTGAGCATTAAACCTTGTTCTATCTTTGAAGAAAACATTATTCAGTTTATTTTTGTGTTATGTATTTGTAAGAAAATTGTGCATCTATAAGAAAATAGGAGAATAACTGAAAAAGAAACTTGTTTCCCCTGGGAGCTAGTTAATTTACAAAACCGATATATTAATGAGGGGTGGGGTTTTTTGTCTCTTTAATTATGATTTCTGAATTTACAAGGAAAATATGTGGTGATTTTGTGGTTTGTTTTCTTTGTGGGGCTTGATTGGGTTCTTTGGTTGGTTTGGTTGTTGTTGTCTATTGGTTTTTGTTTTTTTTTTCTTGGGTGGGGGGGCTGTCATGTGATAACTGCTCTTTTTTTGTTATTGTTCTTCCAGAGGTGGTAATTTCATTCATACACCACAATGGAATGGAATGGAATGGAATGGAGAAATAGAATAGAATAGAATAGAATAGAATAGAATAGAATAGAATAGAATATTTCAGTTAGAAGGGACTTACAAGGATGATCTAGTCCAACTGCCTGACCCCTTCAGGGCATACTTGTGACTAAGTTAAAGTGCATTATTAAGGGCATTGTTTAAATGTCTCTTGGACACTGATGGACCCAAGGCATCAAAAATTTTTCTAGAAAGCCTTTTCCAGTCATTTAGGAGCTTTGAAACTGAATATTCCAATTTCTTCATCTGTATCCTTTAACTTTGCCTTAAACTGAAGAAATCATGGATATATACAAAGGGAAAAGAAAACTGTAACACAAAACCATCTTTGAAGAGCCCATGAGAGACATATATCACCTGTATATCACTACAAAACGTTCACCAGTAGGTTCTCCCAGATACAGAGTGCCACTCTGATGTCACAATTTTAAAGGCCCAAGAAATACCCCAAAAATAAGAAAGAGCCTCTCCACATGATCTCCTCAGGTGTTTGTTCAATAGCAAAGGCTTTCAGTGGATTAAACAGAAGAAAAGGAAGGTTTGTTTCCTTGACTGGGTAAAGGGAAGAGGTGGAAAGGGAAGAAGCAGAGCCTGCTGAGGAAAGCTGCTGTGCCATGAGCCTTCCTGTAGCTGATCCAGGCTGCAAGGACCCCTGCTCCAGCCTGTACATGAATTATTAGAGTCTTACACACCTGTGTAACCTCAAATGGCCCAAACTCTAAGGGCATTGCAAAGTGTAAATTAAGGAAACTACAGGGAGGATGTTTCTGGTTTTATACCAAAGTTTAGGAAAGTTGCTGTAGAATAGCAAAATAAGGCAATAAGGTGGAATAAAACCATTCTTCCCACATTTTTATCCGCTCCTGGCTCAAGAGAGAAATAAAACTACTGAGCATCTGCCATCAGAGAGAATTCCTCCATTAAACATCCCTGGCAAACTCACTGTCCTGGTGGTTCTGTCTCCAGGAATATATCCAGAAGAAAAATGGCCTTGTGAGCACATCCTGTGAAACCAAATGTCACAGTGAAACCTTGGATCAGTACATTTTTGAGGTGATACTAAACTCATTGTTACCAGCTAAGGAAATCTGACTGTCTGCAAGCCTGCTAGGGTCTATGCTGCTGTTCTTTGCAGGGATCATGCTGACATCCCTCCCACAGTTTGCTTAGAAAGCAGATGAAATCTTTGTCAGAAACCACAACACCTGCCATAACTCCCTATCTAAAAATAAAATCTGAACCTTGTAGCTCATCTTTTTCTCTTCTCTTTTGTTTTATACATCGGGGATGACATCAGTAATTCAGACTATTTGACTGTTTTACTGGAGCTTGCCAAAAATCTGGCTTCTCACACCTTTTCTAAAAAGAAATAACACTCTAAGATTTTGGTGAAATAAACAGGCTGGAGTCTCAGGCACACAGCACTGCACATTACATAGAGGCAGGGAGAAAAAAGGAGAGGATAAATAGGCAGGAAAGGCTTTTGTGAATAATAAAGAATGAGATGGATAACTGATCTCATACAGATCCAGAGGAATAAATCATGTTAGTTTCATGAGAGAGAAAAATAACTATTATTTTATTCAAAATGGTAAATTCCTGTTTTGCTGTACATTTCTCATCTCTCCAAATGTGACACACTGGGGTAATAGAAAGCAGGAATCCAAAATTAATAGAGTAAGAAGGTATTTTCATATCTATCCACCATGACAAATTAACAGACTTACAAACAACTAAAAAAAAAAAAAAAAGAAAACAAGAAAAGAAAAGCTCAACTATAGAAGGTCCTCTCCATCTGTACAGTACAGACATCAGATTCTGATTAACTGTGATGCAGAACTAATCTTTTCAATTAATGCAAATGAGCTGCACTTTTATGTAGACTGTTACCAGAGGGCATTCAATGATATTTTTATTCACTACATTTGACCTTAAAAATGTTTTGTAGTCATCAAGGATACAATTTTTCACACAGTGGGGATGTAGGAACAGCTAATTAAGTGGTGTTTAATGACATTTGTTCCTTAAAGGAGGGCTGATTAAATGTAGCATGTAATTTTTTACCAAATCAAGCAATTCAGCCAATTTCCACATGTGCTTAATAAGCTAGGCCTTAATAATTACACATCTTGCATAGATGCACCAGTCACAAAGATTTGTGGGCTGCTAAATGTAAGGTTACTCATTTGCAAGTCTTGGTTGGTTAGAATGCAGAATTCTGATTTCTTTTTCCAACTCTATTAGTTTCTGAGAATAAAGGAAATTTTGTCCATTTTAGCAAGTGGAATACATTCTATATTCACTTGTGAGCTGTTACTGCAAAGAAACTGAGAAAGAATTTCTCAGATGCAGCTTTCTGAGATCTTACTTTGGCAATTTTAAACCACTCCTTGGAAGCAAAAACACAGCTTGCCTTGGCTTTGAGCTCTGACCAGCATGGCTGGTTTTGAAAACCCTGGTTTTGAAAATAAAAATGTCAAAAAAAAAAAAAAAAAATCAATGCTGTCTGCATGTCAGCACAGCATCCATGGTCTGAGAGAAACTCAAGAAAGTAACAAGGGTGAGTGAGCAGGTGAGTGAGCTCAAACACTAGGAAAGCTGTAAGAGATGGAAGAGATTTCCCCACTAAAAATAAAGCACTTTTTTCATGAGGAGAGGAGAGGAGAGGAGAGGAGAGGAGAGGAGAGAGAAGAGAAGAGAAGAGAAGAGAAGAGAAGAGAAGAGAAGAGAAGAGAAGAGAAGAGAAGAGAAGAGAAGAGAAGAGAAGAGAAGAGAAGAGAAGAGAAGAGAGCCCTCACTACAGTGTGCATCTTCCCCAAAGGAGGTAGTGGGATGGGGAGTGATGATCTCCTCTCTCTGGTAACCCGAGATAAGATATGAGGAAATGGGATGAAGCTGCATCAGGGGAAGCTCAGATGGACATTGGGAAAGGTTTCTTCACTGAGGCAGTGATCAGTCACTGGATCCCCAAGGAACTGGTCATGACACCAAGCCTGTAAGAGTTCAAGGAGTGCCTGGACAACACTTTTCGTCATATGGGGGATTTATAGGCAGCCTTGTAAGGAGCAGAGAGTTGTACCCAATAACCCTTATGGATCCCTTCCAACTCAAGACATGACTGATAATTCTGTGAACTTTCCCTCCACACTGTAGTAACTCAAGTTCAATTGATGTAAGTGAAACACCTAAATATGAGTTTTTTCTGGCTGAAAACCTTATCCAATGTCAGAAAATACTTTACTGATTCTCAAGAGTTAAATACACACCCTTTGTATAGAAGCAATACAAAACATTCCTCTCCAATAAAAAAGTCAGTATTCAAAGAGATATGACTCAATTGTATGGCAACGAGTACCCAATTTTTCAAATGAAAAGTATCTGCAATCCTCCTACAGCATGATAGTTACAGGTCAGGGATAATGACACATAAATAAAATACTTAGCATGTTCATAATCAAAATGTTACTGCTTTACAAAAACGTTAATTTTACTGTTATAATTACAAGCACTCTAATTACCCTGTAACAGCCATCAGGGGTCATCTCCCAGTTCCATCCACCATCCGGCAGTGGCACTGCTGCCAACTGCAGGAACGTATGTGCGTGTGTGTTTGGGAAAATAATGACAGTTTTCACCTACTTCCAATGCTCTTTCTAAATTGTTCGGGGCCTCCAATGGTCTGAGGAGCTCCAGTGAGTGGCACATATTCAGGAGAATCATAACAGGAACCTGGTTGTATTACACACTCATCCTTATCTCTCATTTCAGCTCTCTTGTAGTGATGATAAATGCACATTAAGCATTATAATATTGTAAAAATAAACTGTTAAGGTCAAAGCAGTATTTATCAAAGATTGATGTACATGATGATCATTTTGAGATGATGTAGCATCCCTGGCCTTCCCTATTCATTGGGAAGGATGGTCTGTGTTGGTGTTCCATGTGTTTGGTTAGGGCCAATAGCCACATTAAAACAAAATTCCTACTTGTCTGTAGCAGTTCTGGCACTGTATTATCAAACCCTGATGCCTTGCAGTACTTTAAGGTGTGCATTACAGTCCAAATATGCACTGTGAAATCACAAAGAAGTATTTCTTATTAGAAGTTTCTGTCTGTATTAAAAATAAAGCAACTTAAAGCAAACAATTAAGGAGCATGCTTTAAGATCTCTGTAATGAGAGATATCAAATAACAATCATTAATTCCAAGTAATATTTGCATTTCAAATCTTTTCAGGACAATGAAACTCACCTTGCACCACAGATTCTCAGCAGCCAATTAAAGATGATGTAAATTGACTCCACTGTCAGTATTTTCTGACTTAGCTGCCTAAAGTCAATCCCAGAGGTGTTCTTTTTTTTTCGCTTTTCTTATTCAGTATTCCAAGTTTAAATCAATCCAGCACTAACTTTCTTCCTTCTTCCTCTGGAGAGATTCAGATTTTCAGCCTCATTTTTTTTCCTGTGAGAACCTTCTCACCAATCTTTTTTTCTGAAATGTCAAGGGCAAACAACCCAGTATCTGTAAAAACTGTCAGTGACTTGAACTCATTTCTGCTTCATCATTGCAATGTCCCACCTTTAAGGAGAAGGGAGCACCCAAGATTCATAGAATCCTTGTACTCAAAAGAAGCAAAAACAGTCAGAGGTTTTACAATGACTTGCCAAATTGTATTGGCAAATTACACTCTTGACATGGAAATTGGGAAAATTTATATAAGCACATGGCAGTGGATTATGGATAGAGGTGAAAAATGATGAAAAAATAATGAAAGAATGAAAAGGAAGGAAGTGGCGGAAGGAAGTGGCGGAAGGAAGTGGCGGAAGGAAGTGGCGGAAGGAAGGAAGGAAGGAAGGAAGGAAGGAAGGAAGGAAGGAAGCAAGGAAGGAAGGAAGGAAGGAAGGAAGCAAGGAAGCAAGGAAGGTGTGGAGTTTCTGTGCTGTTTAGATGGTCTGGGAAAAAGCCCAAAGATGGCCTTGGGCCCCCGGGTTCGAAAGGACGAGAGGAAGCTTCAGATTTGTTCTTGGTCTTGGTGTTTATTAATTGCTTATCTAAAAGATTTTCTCTTGGCCTGACAGAGTTCTGCTCAGCAGTCAGCCATGGACACACACTGAAAGCCCCTGGGGCGGTCACCTATCTTTATACTTGGAGTTACGTATACAATATTTATCATTTTTCTCCAATACCCTCTATCCTTACTAACCAGTGTTCCCCTAGTAAGGTCCAATCCCGGAGTGCCAACATCACCACAGAAGATGGAGGCCTAGAGGAAGAAGAAGAAGGAGAAGGGCACGCCCCAGTCCCTCCATCTTGCCTCTCTAGACCCCCCTGTACAGGGATCTTAAACCCTGTATCTCACACTCCAATTAACTTGTCCCTTCACCATTCACCCCAGTGAAATCCTCCCGTCCTCATACTGATGTCATCTCCCATGTGGGATCAAAGTCCAGCCACCAGACATTTCTGGCAACATTCCAGGACTCCCGAGCCCCCCAGGGGTAGTCTGGTTCACCCTGCACCCCAGTTCTGAGAGACTGAGATCCCACAGGAAGGAAGGAAGGAAGGAAGGAAGATAAAAATAAAAATTAAAAAAAAAAAAAAAAAGAGAGAACAAGAAAAAAAGATCACAAGTCCTGGTTTCAGCTTCAGTCCAGGTGATAGAATGTCCAGGATCCTGAGTCACACAGCTGGGCTTGATGGAACCACATATTTATAGAGAGACTTTCCCTACATTGAAGAGAGGTTTCTCATTTTCTATACCAATTAATTATGCACAATCTGTTCTTTCAGACTTTCTGGAAATGATTGGAGGCATCAGGACCTTGTGTGGTCTTTTTCCTCCCCTACATTCCATGCCCACTTCCTGTGCTTGCACTGGACTGTGTTGTGCTTGTCTCCAGGAACTTCAAAAACCATGTTTGTCCTGCAAAAGGGCCCTACTTCTGTATGACCCCTTCTCCAGCCATATCTTGTTCTTTCCCACAGTGTTACTACCAACAATCTTTGGTAACTACCAAGGATTCTTGTGTTATTACCAACAATCCAGCCAACCAAGCATTGATGTTTGAGCCATGCGCATTAAACCCTTGTCTTCTGGGATTCTCCAGTCTTCAGTTTCCAATGCACTCACAGCATTTCACAGTTTGAAAAAAGAGAAATAGCCTGGGGATTCCATTTTAATAAAAGGCTGGGTGGAACTAGACTCGTTTTGGCAATTGACCTGGCTGACACTAAAGGTTAAGGTTCCAGAAGTGGCCAGTCAATACCAGACTCAGCATTTCTGAGAACCTGAGCATCAATGAGTGCTGACTGCCAGCAGCTGCTAACAAGGACCTGCTCAGTAGCTGTGCTGAGCCTGGATCTTCACAACTCAAGGAAGGAAAGCTGTAATTATAACCACAGAAGCCAGAGATGGGACAGAGACCTTGATGATCAGCTGGTGTATCTCTCTCAAAAGGAAACTTTATTTTTCACAATGTGTTTTCCTCCACATCTGTCCAGTCTTATTTAAAAATATTTTAAGCAATAAAATTTCTATCACATTTCTTCTGAGATTATTCCTCAATAGATTTCATGGCTGGGAACTAAACCCTAAAATACAGACTGTGACGGTGTTCACAGGGGTCTTAGGATGAGGGAAGAGACGAGAATGTTGACTCCATGTTTCAGAAGGCTTGATTTATTATTTTATGATATATATTACATTAAAACTATACTAAAAGAACAGAAGAAAAGGTTTCATCAGAAGGCTAGCTCAGAATAGAATAGAAAGGAATCATAACAAAGGTTTGAGAGCCCAAGTCAGCTGGGATGTGATTGTCCATTAATTACAAACAACTTTATGAGACCAATCACAGATCCACCTGTTGCATTCCACAGCAGCAGATAACCATTGTTTACATTTTGTTCCTGTGGCCTCTCAGCTTCTCAGGAGAAAAAATCCTAAGGAAGGATTTTTCATAAAAAGATGTCTGAGACAACAGACTAAATGTATTCAGAATCATAGAATCATTTAGGTTGGAAAACACCTCTAAGATAATTGACTCCAGCTGTTTACTCAGCATCAGCATGTTCACCACTAAACCATATCTCCAAGTGCCAAATCTACAGGTCGTTTTTTGATGGCTTTATTTAAACTTTTCTCATTAACTCTTCATAAGAAGTGATACCTCTAATAGAGTTCCTCATGAAGTGTGGTGAAATTCCCTCTATTACAACTTAGCATGTTGTAAAAACTCACTACCTGTGAGATTTCTTGTTAAGGGGGGGTTGGGGGGTACGTTTTAGGGGTTTTTGTTCCCTTTGTTGCCTTTGCTTTATTCCATCAATGCAATCAGCATAGATAAATCAAAGTCACATGCCATTGAAATTTCATTTGGCACTTTTCTTTAAGATTTGTGTCACTTGAACCTGCAACTGAGGCATGGGTTCAGCATTCTTTAAACCTTATTTATTGCCTCATACTGAGTAACACATGAGATTCAGTTTCATGTCACAGTGCAATTTGTAAAATGAGCGGAAGATACTTCTGTTTTGGCCTGTTCATGCTGTGAGGTCTCCAGGGAAGATTTGAGAAATAGTCAAGAAAAGACCACATGGTAAGAAATTATCAAAATATTAAAATAATCAAAATCATGCTATGATTAATTCTGACACAGCATTGTCTTTGGCAATATATATATATTGCTTCTAGTAGAAGACTTTCTTGTTAATTGAATTCACACACAAAGAAAATGTTTCCTGATACTTTATCTTTGCTTTGAGTATCTTGCAGTGGTTGTGACAGCTATTGTTTTACAACACTATTTTTTTTATCAGAAAATTCTAAGTATACCCAGTTGTGCAAATCATATTTCAAAACAACTGATTTATATGTTTGTATACTGGTCCCCATATTTAGTACCCCCATATTTAGTGGCCCCAAGCAACATTTGCACCTGCCTGTGGTGTTTGAATCCTGGAATCCCAAATTATCATTGTTCAGTCTCAGAGTAGAAGTAACTATTTTAGTATAAAAATAAAGGACTTTATGTGTGAAAGCACAGAGATCACTTTTTAAGGCAGAGTGTATTCTCTAGCTGGAAAAAGTATTTAACTGATTTGCTCCACTTGTACGTGATTTCATGCAAAAAACATAAAGTCCTGAGATTAACTAAGTTTGAGATTTTTTTTAATAAATGTAATTTAACTGATTCAAAAGAAAGTTGTAAATTTAGTAGTACGTTAGCTTTGAACTAATGAAAAATATTTGACTACAAATAAAAATAGTAATAGAAGTACTAATAAAAACAAAGGACAAATAAATTGATTTGTTTAATGACATAGCTTTCAATACACTTCAAATGAGTTCAAATTTTTACCAAAAAAAAAAGTTGACTTGCAGTTTTAAATACATTGATTTTTTTTCTTTTGTATTTCACTTAAATGAAGAGACCACAAATTCAGTTAGATTTGTTGCCTAGTTTCAATGCCAATGCTAGAGCTAGTAAAACTCTGCAAGGCTAAATATCACCAATCTTTCTTTTTCATCTATTCTTGAGGAAATACATTAAGTGGCAGTGGTAATGACTTTACATCACTTAACAGTAGGTGTTCAGTGTGAGTTTTTCTTACACACTCTAAACACAATGCATTTCTCATTCAGTCTGTGTAGGGAGTAGAACTCATGTGATTAAATAGATGTTTTCATTTGAGGTAGATAATGAACTTGTTCATTAATGTGTAATAAAACACAAGATGCAAAAGCCAGCATTAAGAAAGATTTCTGAATCCCTTTTGTGATGGCAGCTCAAGTTTCTTCCACCCAGAAATAATGAATTTCACATTATTTCTTTAAAATACAACAGTTCTCATATTCATTTCTTGTATTTCCTCTGAACCTTGCCTAGCAAAGGATACTTGAGTTCCAAAACTGGAAGTTTTTATAAACTAGAATGTGGCGGTGTTTGAGGGCTCCCAGGACAAGAGAAGAGATGAGAATCCTGACTCCATGTTTCAGAAGGCTGATTTATTATTGTATGATATATAATATATTAAAAGAAAATTATATACTTAAACTACACGAATGAAAGAGAAAGGAGGCATCAGAAGGCAATAAAAGAATGATAATAAAAACCCGTGACAGATTCAGAGAGCCTGACGCAGCTGGCTGTGATTGGCCATTATTTAAAAACAATTCACATGCTGGGTAAACAATTCTCCAAATCACATTCCAGAGGAGCAAAACATGGAGAAGATGAAGCTTCCCAGCTTCCCAGGAGAAGAAATCCTGGCAAAGGGATTTTTCATAAAATATCACAGTGACGCTAGAATACTTCCTTTCCTGCTTTCCTTTTTCTCAAACAGCAGACTTTTTCCCTGATAAGAGAATTTCCCCATAAGCAGAGAGAAGTGTGGCATCCCTGGGGCCAGCTGAGCTCTGGAGTTGCCTGGGCAGCTTTCTTTTCCAACAGGTGTCCAAGCAGGATAACTTGGCTCCATGATGCTGTTTCAGCATTAGCTTCATTGCCAGTAGCTGCAAACATTTTCAGGATAGGAAGCAGGTGTTTCCACATGCTTCACTGGGCAGAATGAAGAACAATTCCCTCCCTGGTGCCAGTATACATGATATATTCAATGATTGCTACTTTCTGATCAGGAATACGTGCACTCATGTAGTAGAGAGCAATCAGTCTGGTTTTGTAATCAGGAGTGAGTTGCTGAAATAGAAAGTCATTACTTTGGCAGGGAGGAGGGGAGTAGTATCTGGCAACTGGCTGAGCATGTTTTGCTTAACTTTAAAACCAGCTGAACACTGGAAATATGGCTAGAATATATGAGGGTTGGGTTTTTCTTTACATATAACATATGTAAGTGGGAAGAAAAAAGAAGTTGAAAGACGAAAAGAGAAGTCTAATTAAATTGAATAAAAAAATCTTATAAGCATCAAATTCTTACCCAGAGTCTGTTCCAGAGGGAATGTAGTTGTGCTGACTAATGTCAGCTGAGGGTTTAATTATGTGGTTGGAATCACAGTGCAATTTGGTTGGAACAGAACATTAAAGGTCATCTAGTCAAGCCCCACTGCAATGAGCAGGGACATCTGCAACTAGATCAGGTTTTCAGAGACCTGTCTAGATTGACCTTGAATGTTTCCAGGGATGGGGCACATCTCTGGGCAATCTGTGCCAGGGTCTCACCATGGTCATTGTAAAAAATATCTTCCTCATATTTAGTCAGTGTACCCTTTTTTAGTTTAGAACTCTTACCCCCTGCCCTATCACAACAGGCCCCAATAATAAGGGATTCCCATCTTTCTTACAACCCCTTTTCAAGAACCAAAAGGCTGCAATGAGTTCTACCTTGAACCTTCTCTTCTCCAGGCTGAACGACCCCAGCTCACTCAGTCTCTCTTCACAGCAGAGGTGTTCCACCTCTCTGATCATTTTTGTGGGCCTGCTCCGGACTCACTCCAACAGGTTTGTGTTTTTCCTGTGTTGAGGATCCCAGATCCAGTGTTCCAGTTGGGGCCCCATGAGAGTGGAGTAGCAAGGAAGAATCACCTCCCCAACCGGTTGGCCAAGCCTCCTTGGATGCAGCCCAGGACACAATTTGCTTTTTGGGCTGCAAGTGCACATTGCCAGCTCATGTCCGGCCTTCTACCCCCTCACAGCCCCAAGTATTTCTCAGCAGGGCTGATCTCAATTCCTTCATTCCCCAGCTGGTATTTGACAGATGTATCCCCAGCCCAAGCATGGGACATTACTCTTGTCCTTGTTGAACCTCATGAGGATCACATGGACACATTTCCCAAGCTTGTGCAAGTTCTTTTCATCATTGTCATATTTTCTGGAAAAATTCCTTTGCCAGGATTTCTTCTCCTGGAAAGCTGAGAAGCTTCAGAGAGGAATGAAAACAATCATTATCTGATTGCTTCGCCTCTGTTTTGCTGCTTTGGAATGCAGTTGGAGATTGTTTATCCAACAGGTGGGTGTTTGTTTGGTTTCATGTAAATTGTTTTGACTCAATGACCAATCACAGCCAGCTGTGTCAGGACTCTGGAAGCAGTCACAAGTTTTTAATTAGTATCTTGTTAAGCCTTCTGTAAGTATCCTTTCTGTGTTCTTTAATATAGTTTTAGTATGGCATTCTTTAATATAATACATTCTATCATAAAATAATAAATTAGCCTTCTAAGAACATGGAGTCAGATTGTCAATTCCTCCTTCATCCTGGGGAACCAGCAAATACCACATCTTTCCTTCCAGCATTTCCTTCCAGCTTGGTGTCAACAGCAAGCTTGCTGAGGGTGAGCTCAGTCCCACTGTCAATGCCTTTGATGAAGCTGTTGAACAGAACTGTTTAAAATGCCATATTTAGAATCCTGCTATCAATTTAGCAATCACACTACAAAGTCTGCATTACCCTTAATTTACTGGAAATATCCAATTTCCTCTTTCAAATAAAGAAAAATATTTAAATTCTTTTCTTACAACAGCTGTTGGCAAATACTGCCCTCCCTAAGGGTGATCACAATGCACAATGTAACACCTGCATTACTTAGAAAAGCTCAAAAATGGCTTTTGATGAAGAGAAGGGGAGAGTAATTTCATGATGAATGACATTTAGCACAGTGCCATGGTGGTGGCCAAGGGAAAGCAGCTCAGGAACCAGAACTCATGTTTTCACCCCAGAAACACAGAAAATAACTTCCCAGGATAGCTGCTTTTATTTACTAGAAGCAGGTGTAAATTAAATGGCATTACATTCTTTCTGCTAATAAATAGGTAAAAGGGCTCTTTCACTTACTTTTGCCCAAGAATTAAACTAAAAATGAGTTCCCCACCATTGTGAACTCGACCCAGTGGTATTATAGTATAAATCACTGTGATTCTTTTGTGCTCTGTATCTTTATACCTCTATGAAATGTACCTTTTGTAACAGCAAATTCGTCATCTTAAACCTAAAATTGTTTATGCCCTCTATTTTTCCTTTATTTTCTTTCATGCAGATAGATAAAGAGGCAATCATAAAGGAACTATGGAGTACACCCTGAAGAAGGAGGACAGAACAAAATAAAGTAAGAATCAGCTATAGCAAACTCACTTTATTTTTTTTTATTCATTAAAGATGGTGTTATTAAGAAAATGTTAATACACTGAGATAAGTTATTTTAAAGGACACAGAGCAATTTCATGGTTGTTTTTCTAGTTCAAAAGACCATAGGGAATGCTTGAAAAATATAATTTTAAACTTACAACTTGGATCAAAGTTTAAAATGTATAAAATTCTGTGCACGAATTCAAGAAAATAAAAAAAAAATGGACAAGGGAGATAACATAAAATTTCTTAACCTAATAGTCTCTTTCTTCATGTGGAAAAAAAAAATCCAAAAAATTACCATGCTTATTTAGCACAGAAACATGACTGCTAGGAATTCAAATGCACTTATCAACTTGACCTTAATCTGAGTGCATTTGGAAATTGTGAGCTCTCACAGGTTTCAGAATGATTGGAAAATTGCCAGACCAGTTTTTCTGATATTTTAGTACTACCTCTCAGAAAAAAAACGGACTGATAGTAAATAATTTTGCATGGGGAGAAGATTAGACAAGTTATCCCATTAATGGGTTGTCAGCCTGACATATCCTCAACAACCTTAAAAAATTCTCCAAACCCTATAAAATATGTTGCATAGGTCACTCTTTTTCCTGTGATTATTAAGATTATTTAGGCAGGGAAAAACCAAGAGCCTACCCTGTGAAATTAATCCCCAAACCAAATAAATTTAAGATCACACACAAAAAGCCAAAATATTAAAGTTAGTGAGAAAACTCCCATCACTAAATCAAAATTCCCTCATTAGAGAATTGTTCGGAGAGTTGAGGATTTTAATAGGGCACTCTGATGCTATGAGCTGGTGACATTTAGAGTGCTCCTTTGGCAAATCCATGCTTAATCCACAACTCAGATACAGTGAGAAGCTTCTGTTCCTCTGTTCCCCTTGTAAAAAGGTGCATTAGAAGGGGAAAAGAATCAAGGAAGGCAGAGAGTATGATCAGAGGCATGGAACAGCTCTTGCCACTGAGAAGCAATAGCAAAACTTCTTATGAGAGCTCATTTAGAGGAGATGTGACAGGTCTGCAGAGCCATGAGGGGCATGGAGGAAATGGACAGGGAGCCACTTTTACTCTCCTTCAGTGTAAGATCTGAAGGCAATCAAATAAAGTGAGTAAGAGCCCAGTTCAAAATGAAAAAAAAATAAAAGGAGGATTTAGTTCTTCACACAACCAGGTTGTAGATCTGTGTCACTCCTTGAGAAAGGATCTCAGTGGATGAACACAGATTCACTGGTTTAAAGGAAGATTGGGAAAATAGGGGAAGTAACAATAAGTGATTATAACATACACTTAAATAGAGGCACCAAAATTGCTCTGCTCTTATTTGCTTCTGCGCTTCCACTTCCAGCTGGAGTTGAACACAAATGGAGGACTAAATGAGTGGTTTCCTGAACCAGTATAGTCACTTCTTATGTATATTTAGAGGTTCGAAATAACCTCTAAATATATATAATCCTTGAAAACTTTTTTAAATTACTTTTATGTCAATTTCAGAATAAAACAAGTAAATCCTCCTTGATTTTAAAAAATATTCCAGGAATGTCACAAGTTTACTTTTTGCTTCCATTTCTCAGCCAAGTAAACTGCCTTCACAAGAAGAGAAATATTTTTTTTTATTGTAGAATTAGTTTGGTGAGTAGAATCCATTTTGTTACACAGATAATAGGAAAAGACTTCAGATGAAAAATTTTATCAGAGTTGCAGAGAACAGAAATACCCATGATGTCATTTGTGGCTATACAGTTTCTTTCCCATAAGCTTGTCAGCCCATATTAATGTTTGCTTTTGTCAGTATGGAACTTGTTAAATATGGCAGGAAACTTGGGAGAGTAATATGCGCTGCAATTTATTCTCATCCCATTGCAGTCTGCAGTCAGAGTGGCTTTATCCTTACACACCAGATTTTTTGGAGGAAGAAAGTTGTTGGGATTTTGTTTTTCCCCATTAAGTGAATGCAGTAGAATCTGATAAGACTTGCATTGTTCCTTGCAAAATAATAAAAGCATAAATGAGATGTGTCAGACAGATCCTGTTGTATATTCATGCAGACATCTACAGCTATTCTGGTGCATTGCTAAAGAAAACAATCCTGCATTGTTTACAGTATTTTTTTTATTGATGTAAATGAGCAATTGAAACTAAATTACAGAGACGTGCTTTCTTCCTATTGCAGTTTGACTCACCCATATGTTCCAAAAAGGAGGTCTCTTCTACTCAGGCAAAAAATCTCACAGAGGAATAATTGATGAGATATGAATCACTCAATTTCTCTGAAAGAAAGAGGATTGGTTTTATAGTCTCACATCCTTTGGTCCTTCCTCACCTTTAATGACATTCACATGGTGCCAGCTGGAATAAGTATCATGAGATATAGGAACAGTTTGAAACAATCAAAGCCTCTTTTTTTAAAAGAATACAGAATCTTAGAAGGAGAAAGCCTATAAACATATGGTGTTTAGACAGGTGCTCTGTAAAATACAGCTTTCCTCAGGTGAAGCTGCTGTCAATGCTTTTAATCAAAAGACTACCAAAAAACATATTGTTTGTCCTTTTTCTCTTCCCTTTCTCTCCCTTGTGCTTTTTTCCCCCTTCTTTCATGAAAAATAAAAGTCCTCCTTTTGTGTTTCCATGTGTGGGTTTGTTGTTTTGTTGGGTTTTTTTCTCAAAATAAAGGAAGAAAGCAGGGGGAAAGAATAAATTATTCTAAACAACATCTAAGAAGTGTAAGAAAATTATGAGGGCAAGGGAGATACAACTCCTTATTGACCAAGGAAGGGAATACAAATGACTTGATTTCTCACTGAGTAACAGTCCTGCAGAGCTCTCATCAGCTTCTTTTGAGGTGGCTGAGCAGCAGCATGGACTTGCTGGGAGCAAGATCTGTTGAATTTTAAAGGAATATAGGCCTTGGTTTTGGTTTGCACTTAAAGGCAGGTGCACGGTGTGTGCATATGTGTGCCTGTACATGTGGATAAACACACAGGTCTGCCTCAACACAGAGATGTCATTGTCATCACTGGAACATCAGTCATCCTCCTCTTCATTTACTATTAAATTACTACTGAATTCCAACAAATGTATGCCCCAGAAATCCTGCGGTGTGTCTCCTTGCTCTCTTACCTAAGATTTCAAATGTCCCCACAATTTCACTGTACAGATTCATTTCTTGGAATGCAGGTAGTGAGGAAAAGTCCCTAAGAAACAGACAAAAAATGAGAGTGTAATTCTCCCCCAGATTGATTCAGCTGAACTCAGGTTTCTGTCTGCAATTCCCACATTTGTGCTGGATATCCAAATTCCTATTGGGCATCAGGGCAGTCTAGGTTTGCACATACATATATGGTACCCCCATTCAAAAGAAAATTGGGAAAGATTGTGTGCCAGAGACCCAGAGCATTTTGCATACCCATCTGGAGATAAGGGAATGTGATCTAAAGCTTTTGAGATATACCTGGGCTACTGAGTAAAGCCTGTACTCAATGCAGCCCTGACTGTAACTCATCTAAAATAAGTTCTTCTGCCTGGTCATCTCAAAGATGGGCTCCATTCAGGTTTCTGAGTGCAGTGGGAGGAGGCAGTCCTAGACAGACAGTGTAGAGCTGGATACACCAGTGCCAAAATTCAGTCGTCTTACTCTGAACATGAATACAACTCTGGAGGCACAATTTGGCTGCAGAGATGTAGCTATGTAGGTGTCTGCTGCTGTGTGAAACATCCTTGCCAAACCTCCTCTGCCTTTAGGTACTGATCTTCCGTGGGTCCTATCTCCAGTGTCGAAGCGCAGGTGCCTGTGTGGGAAGAGCCAGAACCTGTCCTGTGTTGGACGCAGCATCTTCAGCCAGCTCCAACAACCTCACTTCAGGCCACATCTCAGTCCAAAATTATATTTTTCCTCCAGTCTGTATCTGATTGAGATGTGGAAGCATTCCTCTCTATTAAAATGTCCAATATCAATACTCTACTTCCTCAGAGAATTAAAATCCCCCTTGCACCTGCAGGTGTCTCAATCCTGCCATTTTCCTCTTAAGTGTGCATTTTGAAAGCTATTCTCAAAAGAAATCTACTAATCTATAATTTTCTATAATAGTTTGAGTGCTAACACCAAGCACAAGATGCATGAGGAACTGCCAATTTATTTTGAAAAAGGATGGGGAGTTATAGTGTCCTGTGGCAAGATGACATCCTGATGCTTAAACAGTCAGTCAATCATTTTAGACTGCTGCCTCTCCAGATAAGATCTGCTTTATTTTTGTTGGATAATAGCTAAATGATTGCAGCTTCATTTCCAGCTGGATCTTTGGCCACTGGTGCTATGCAAGTAATAAACAATTTCTCTCTCTCCACGCTTCTGTTTTTTCTTTTCTCGTCTTTTGCACTTTATTTTTTCTTTTTTTTACTCCTTTTTTTTCCTTTTAACCTTTTCCATCTTTTTCACCCTAGCTGGATTTCCATCCTCTTTTCATCCATTTCCTTTTCTATCTGAAATAACCCTCATGTAGAAGTCCCATGCTGCTAATCAGCTGCTTCTGAATGTCTATCTTCCTCTATTTCTTTTCCTTAATTGAGAATTTACCCTCTGACAGAGCTTTCCACGTTTCCTCTGAATTTGATTTGTCTGTCAGGAGCGGGGAGAAGGAAATCTCACCCGAGTGGAGCCGCGGTGTTGTGAGCAGGGGAAGGGCAGCGGGAGCCGCGGGGCCGCGCGCAGAGCAGCGCTGGGAGGTTTCCAAGCAACCAGACAGAGATGTGCACAGGGGCAGATGGGGAAGATGAACAAAAACGTGGCAAAAGGATTGGACAAAATGAAGGGAGGTGTTGCCATGGCCTGACCTCTGCCTTATTTCTAATCTCCAGTTGCAATGGTGCCCGTAAATACGGGCTGTGGAAAGATCCCAATTTATTTATAGGGACACTTGGAGGCAGCAGAGATGGGGAAAGGCTGGAGAGTGATCTTGTCATTGAAGGATTGTTCTGTCAAGAGTCCACTGTGTAAGTAAAAGGGGACAGATTGTGCATGTGAACACAAAAAGTGCATGTTTATCACTGGGAGAGAGGGAGTCATCACACAAACATCCTGTTGTATTATACATTGACTAAAAACTATTAGTCAGAACCTGATTCAGCTTCAAAGGATTCACAGTCCTTAGAATGGCTAAAACTTGGAAATTAGCTTTTCTTTGGTTTATGAATTCCTTTAAAACTGCTTTTGCACCAATTTCCCACACCTTTGACTCACCACAAATAATTTAAATTAACTAGGTCTTCTCAAAATGATACACAAAAAAAAAGTTGTAAAGTTGTAATGTAGAATCCTTATCTCCTTGCTTCAGTTTTGGCAAGGGGATTCACATCTATCACGCCTTTTAAGCATCTTCTATTCCCTTGTTAGGTTTCCAGGCTTGAACAAACCGGGATACAGTAAATGTTTAAGGAACCATATTTGCCTTTTGAAGAGTAATATGGCAAGATAAAGCATCAACAGCTGTCTTCAGCTCCTCCTGTACTCTTTAAACCAACTTAAACAAACCATTGATAAACATAAGAACCTCAAGTTTCCCTAAAAGGTTACTTAAAAGCATCCTAAATATGCAAGATAGGGGGAACAGATGTAGAACAAAAAGATGATGAATACACTAGCCACTGTGTTTTCCTGTTATTAGAACTGAAAAAGGAATACATATGTTGTCAATAAAATGTTACAATATATTTTAGTCTACTTATTTTTGTAAAGGGCTAAAAAGTTCTTTATAAACAGAGAAGAATGAAAATGTTCAGAACACATGATGATTGAAAAAAGTACAAACTTTCCCTTTTTTTATAAAATACCTTAAATTTAACAATAAAATACACTAAATCTAACAATATTACATACAGCATAAACATGCTGTGAAATATAGGAACAAGCTTTAGTCCCTTTCTGCTGAAGGGAGCATTATTAAGTCAGTTTGAATTCATGGGGGTGTCTTCACTTGTGGATATAAATTCTTAGAATTTACAGCACCTCTTCTAAAGTTAACAAAATAATCTGCATAAGTATCTTGTATTGCCTGATATTGTCCCAAGATATTTATTTGGAAAATTATAATATGCATGTAATGGTCTATCCAAAATATTCTGAAGGACCCTGAAACTCTTTTTTTTTTTTTCCTTAACATGCTTCTTTTTCAGCTTTTACCAATATTTTTCCTCAACACTCTGTTAAATTGAGAACTGATTTTTGAGCCTGGTGACCACAATGATCCAGCAATTCATGTGAACAAGTCAATTTTTTCTAGGTCATTATGACAGAGTGATGTTTTTAGAGCCTGGTGTTCAGAGAAATGCAGCAATTTCTTTCTCCTTGGAAAAAAGCCTAAAAATGACAGTGACCATTGCAAGACACTGTGTTCCTCAGTAGTACTCTCTTAGTGGAATATAAAAGTTTGAGCGAAGAAATAGCTCTAAATGTTGCTAAGTCAGTGTCTGAAACTCCTCTGACATACAAAAACTGGTTTCCTTGTTATTCAGCTACCATTTCAAAGTGTTTCCCCAAGGTTAGCTTGAGGGTGAGCTGCACCAGCAGGAGACTCCATCATGTGGTCTCAGCATTTTTCTGCCACATCTTAGTGGCAATTCATGTCACACATAATTCATTATAGAGCTCAGGGACTCCCAGACCTGCCAGTTGAGAGGTGTGTCACCTGCATTTACAAGCTACAGAAACATGGCCTGATCTCTCAGCCCTTATAAATTCAATTTCTGGGCAGCCTTTAGAGCCAAGTTGCCACATGATCAGCCTCTCTTGAGCTCTCACAAAGGCTTCAACGGGGGGAACCCAGACTTACATTATAATAATTTTACATATCTCCTTCTGTAGCTGGTAGAAACTACTGAAGTTGGAAATGAGACATCAACCAAATAAAATGCATTTTTTAAACTTGAAATTATCCACCCACCCAGTTCATTTTATTTTGCCTTGCTTGCCATGAGAATGGCATTCAGATTGTGAGATGACCTATTTGGGGCTGCAATGGCACTTGTTTATCAGAATGGATTTATACATCATGCACACATTAGAGCCATGCATATGGCCATCAGGATAATCAGAGGAGAAAGAAAAGGTACAGATTGCATCTGCCAGTGAAACAACCTCCTACAGCCCTAATTAAAAAAAAGTAATAAAGAAATAAATGTAAATCCACAGCTCAGTGATCTCTGAGTAAGACATAAGCTGGTATTTGTTCTCAAACAAGATGATCATTAAGGATATTTGTTACTTAAGAAAACATATATACTTCTGAGCTGAAGTAACAGGAAAACAAACTGATTGAGTAAAACCTGTGGGAGTAAAATAGAATATTGTAAATTGAGAGACCAGACTGGGCACAGGAAGGCAGCTATCTGGAGAAACTGTGGATGCACCAGATATTCTCCTTGGAGCTGCCTTAGGAAAAGGATTTCTAGCAGCGCAGAGGTCAAAAAAGCAGTTCTCATAGTTTCTAGAATGAGAATGCAAATTCAGATGCTGTAAGTTATTCAAATTGAATATTGCCCTGGATGTAGGACTGGCAGGGAGGGACTCCTGTATCATACCTGGAACTGTAATTTTTTGGAGAGAGGACACAGCAGGGAATGGAGGAAACAGATGATCCCACATCTGCCTGTTGGGGAGCTATTTTTGTAAAGGTTGCAAGCAGAGATCTGGCTAAATCTTTTTAGCAAAATTATTCTCCTTAGAATATGCTACTTTGTCTTAACTGAACCACTTCATGATGAAATGTGTCAACTGAATTTTGATCAGAATTTCTTTTTCTTTGTGTTTAGGGCAAAATTCCCAGTGAGAGAAAACCTACTTCACAGTATCCAATATACTAATGATTAAGCCCTCCATGATCTCTGCAGCTGAAGGAAACCTTGATTCTCTGTCACAGCTGGACATTTTCCCTGTCACCAGCAAATATTTTAACCATGCGCTAACCACATCCCTGCTATCCCAGGGTACTACTTCCTTCCTCCAAGAGCTGCATACCAAGGATTTTCAAAGATGCTTTCTACAACCTGAAATCGAAGGGCAAAAGCCTTCTCTCTCAAATGCTGAGCTTTTCTTCCCATTAAACTCTTGCAATATGCAACTCAGCAAGAAAGATTGGGAAATTGCCATTTTCCAACTCGTGTGCTCCTGAGCTGGCACCAGGCACAGTTGGCACTAGAAAACACAGCCTTAATTTAGGGCTTTTAAATGGCTTTAAGATAAAAGATGGTAGATTTAGATTAGATATTAGGATGACATTTTATTGTGATGGTGTGAGACACTGGCAGAAGCTGCCCAGGGAAGTTGTGGACCCCCCATCCCTGGAAGTGTCCAAGGCTAAGTTGGATGGAGCTTTGAACAAATTGGTCTGTGGAAGATACCCCTGTTCAGGGACATTAGAAAAAAGTGATTTTAAGGTCCCCTCCAACCCCAACTATTCTGTGATTCCATAATTCTGTGATTCTCTTGCACAAAATAGAGAGTCCATGAGGATAAAACAGCCACGACTTTGTAAGGTGTTATGGATGGTGCTTTATTCTTGTAATTCCTCCTCAAATGGAGCAGTTTGGTTTCACAATTAATCTGTGCTGACCTTATTAGGCTGTAATAACTGCAGAGTATCAGAAGCCACGACTCCTGCCTGCATTTTGCTCAGTAATTCAATTACAATGCATGTGGAACAGCCGTGTAACGCCAGCATTGTGTATGTAGGCCACTTGAAATATAAATGGACACTATTTAAAGAGTGGAGGCATTTAGATATAAATAACTGAGGAGTGCAATCAGCTTTATAACATCAGCTTTAAAAAACCCAAGCTTGCCATTTGCTTACAATCAACTATTTCCCATTTGCAACAGTTATTTCTGAAAGTTTGCTCTTCTGTTTTCAAGAATTCCTTAACCCCAGTTTGAAGTGAAACTTGCTGGTGTCAGCTATTGCTGGGGGGAAGGAGGGGAATCGTATTTCAAGTAAACTGGGCCAGTTCCCTTCTTTGTCATTATGAATAATTTCATTGCTGCAATTGAAAAGAACTTATGTAAGTTGTCTGGATCAGGGAGATACTCAATTCACACAGCAGCAAATGGCCATGAGATGTGGGGTTGCATCTACCTACAGCATATAAACCACCTACAACATATGTAGGCAAGTCAGAGAAATTTTTTTCTTTAAGACAAACTCATTACAGTAAGTAAAATTGGTTCCATTAACACAGAAGTTTATATCTGTATCTAAAATGAAATATTACCACACATATATATTACAAGCATGGCCCTTTTCATTTACATTACACTCTTTTTTTATTTTATCTACTGAGTTTATTTAAATTATTAGGTATGAATGCATAATTCATCAATAATACATATTAAAACTGCCTTAAAATGTTGTATAATTTAGCACAAATGTAAAATTCGATGCTGATTTATCTATAAGCCTGTTGTGATTCTTGTGAGTCAGCATATCACCAAATATTTTTACTTTTACAGTCTTTGAGGTCTTATTTCTTTCCAGATTTCTTTATTTCCAGATTTCTAAGGGATTTTCTTGGTTCGGTATTTTTTGCCTGAAAATATATTATGTATGATCCCAAAGAGGCGGAAAGAGAAGAACAGTAAGACTCACAAATAACATGAGTTCTTTCAGAAGAACTTTTCCATAGGGCTTTAAGATACCAAAATATTTATGCATTGTCTTTGAGTTTCAATGTTATCCTACTAAACTCTGTTTTCTGTTATGCAAGTGAAAGCTGTCTCAGGGAGTCTAAAAAAATCTTATTTTGAAATACAGTCAGTCATCAGAGATTTAAGTTTTGTAAAAAGCATTTATATTCATCAGATACAGAGAATAGATGTGAAAATTCTACAGTTGTTAAATATCTTCTTCTTTCTTTTCTGGAAGAATAATCTTTACCTTTGACCACTGCATCATATCAGAGGGGTCAGCTTCAAACAAAGAAAAGATCAGTTTCCCAAACTGAAGGAATTAGATCAGGATTCAAGAGATTAAGTTTATTTTTGAGTGCTGATACAGGTTTCCAAAGCACCCTTAGCTAATTACATTGGCTAAAATTGTTCCATTGCTTGTATGAGCAGTACTGCACATCATAAATCCTCTCATTTGTGTGAATAAGATTAATTATGAATTATTCATGTCAAGTGTACTGAAAAAAAAATTCCCAGAAGCAATTTTTTTTTTTTTATTAAAGAAAGAGTACTTTACCATCTGATCAAATTCCTATCATTCTACTTCTGATATTAGAGCAACACATTTTGTCTTTTTTTTTAGAAATCAAGGTAAAGATTTTATTGGTTGAACCATATTTTCTTCTTCCTCATTACTCCAGCAGTCTTTTTTAACGAATTACGGTAGATCATGTGTGATATGGTTTGCAGGCTGTGGTCTCAAGACACAATGTTTTCACTGCTTCCCCCAGGACACCGTGCTTCAGCCTAATGTACTGCACAAACAATTCCTAAATATTGGCACACTGCCATCATGCCTTTAGCATTACACTTGTTTTAAAAGAAGTCATGGTTGGGCAACCACCTCACTTCCTTTTCCAGCTGGCACACAGATGGTTTGGGTTAAAAGGGATCTTAAAAGTTCTTCTTGTTCCATGGCCAGGGACACCTTCCACTAGACCAGGTTGCTCCAAGCCCACCCAACCTGGCCTTGAACACCTCCAGGGATGGGGCATCCACAGCTTCTCTGGGTAACCTGTTCCAGGGTCTCACCACCCTCACAGTAAAAATTTCATCCTAACATCTAATTTCAATCTATTCTCCTTTAGTTCAAAACCATCCTGCCTTTTCTATCACTATTTACCTGTGCCAAAATTAATTCTTCCAATAAATATCTTTCTTACATAAATATCCATTATTATTTTGGTCAATGAAAAGTTTATAGAAAAGTCTTTTTTTTCTCCTTCAGGACAAAGAGCTTTAAGACCTTCAGTCATAAGAGCAGAAATTACCTAATCTCAATCAGCAGCTTTAACAGAGTCTAACTTGGACTAAACTGTGGAACAGAATCTTCTAGACAAGGTTTTTCATACAAAACAGACATTGCTTCTTTGGCTATTCCCCTAGATGTCCTCACAGGCCATCCAAAGTCACTCACAGGCCTGTGGATGTCGAGTAAACCTTAATTCTTCACAGTGCTATAATTTCGCTACTCCTACACCCTCTCCCAGCAGGCTTTGATGCTAAGGCTGTTTTCACTAAGCCCTACAGGCTCCAACCTTGTTATATAACAATGTGAAAGACCAAATTTGACCCCTTGTACATGGCCAAATGATGTGAGAAAGTTGTTTTCTTACACACAGGAAAAAATACACGGGAAGGTGGTTCGAAGCTAACTAAATTATTGGCAGATTTAATAGATGAAAAAAACATATAAAGAAAAGTTTGTGAAAGAGGGATGGGGTTCATGTGCTTTATGCATTGCATTGTACTGTACAAACATTAAAATGACCACATGGAGAGGGGTCTCAGATGTCTCCCCTGCTCAGCACTCAGTAAAATGCAGAACAGGGACACCTGGAGTATAGCAAGGTGAAATGGACATTGGCTCTGTGTCAAGAGGATCCTTGAACAAAAAGGGTCAAGGGGAAAAAGGGGTGAGAAGAAAGCAGTGTGGGTGGTGGACTGAAATAAAATGCTAATAAAGATGTTAGAAACTTCTATTTGTAATTAGGTTGAATGAAATCTGCATAATTACAAGTCTGAATAGAAATGCTCAAGGGGAAAATATGGAGGCTGCTGTGCCCCATCAGTGAATATTCATCAACAAAAAAGGAGGAAATGAGTCCTTGACTTCTGCTGGGATCCCTTGGCAATAGCAATGTCTCATGGCATTTCTTAAGTTATAATCTGCCCTTCTGACTTTGCCGTTCCTTTCCACTATGATGAAGTCCTGTTCACTTTCAAGCCATAGACTGACTACTTTCTAGAGGAGAAATATCATCCACAACTTAGAATAATGACTGGAACTAACAACATTTTATTTACGCCACTAGGTCTTTCAGAAGAAACTGAACCCAGTCCTTTAAATGATAAAATGCACTAAGGTATACCCTAATGCTTAAGTGCACTAAGAAATTGTCAGAGAAGGACTTGTATCCTACTTTATGCTTTGCTACATTTGCATTAATGAAAAATTATAAATAGGTGTCACCAAGATTGACAGTGCCTACCCAAACCCTCTATTATTGTAACGTCCTACTAGATCTTGTTATTCATTATCTATGGTTTCATTATCAGGTTTACTGTCCATGGAAACCATTACATCAGGCTGCATCTGAGTATGATCTGATGGATTTATTAAAAGCCACTTCTGGAACTCTACAGCACTTTACAGTTTTCTCAAAGTTAGTGCAATGGATGATTCATGTTCTATCCCTTGCCTTTAAGGATGATGGAGCTAATCCAATTTGGGGGTGGGAAGGAGTGAAGCAGACAGAGTAGTGATGCACAAACACCCAGGGTTCCTAGATGGTGTCTGGGGATGCAGCTGTCTGGGTTTGGGAAACAGAAAAACAGGAGCAGTGAAGTGTTCTCTCATGGGTAATGCCAGGAGGCTGCAAATGCACTGAAGTCAGGCTAAGGAATGCATTTTCCATTTTCTAAATTGTCATGCTCCCAAATGGGCTCTTAGAGATGCTTTGCCATCTTAAAAAAAAAAAATCAAAACTCATAGGGTTTCAAAGGTCAATTACATTAAAAAATGCTGAATCCTTTTACATTAATGCTCTAAGTGTTTTTATTCCAAGGGTTTTCACTGGGATGTCAAATTCAATTTCTCTTTTCCTTCTCCTGGGTCACGGATACTTAATATTTTTTACTGACACATAATGAACTCTTTTCTTTAATATGTAGCTGCTTTAAAATTAGTCTCTTAATGATTAGCTCAATTTATTGTGCAGTGCTTGGGTGAAAAGGGCCTTTTTGGGGGTTGGGTTTTGGGCTTTTTTTCTGTTTTCTGTTAGGTCTCTGTTATTACCAGGTATTGTTAGGAAGAAATTAGATCAAGCAGTAACACTAAGATATCATCAAGCACCACCAACACAAAAATGTGAGGAAAATGAAATGCTAAAATCACTGATATGTAGAATTTTGCCCATCTCTTCTTTTGAGAATATCCTTTTCTTCCTCTAATGTAAAATAAGATTCATCAATCTTTGGTGAACATTTATCTGGAAAAAATATTTTTCTTCTTAGAGTTTTGAGTTGTGTACTATCATTTGTGTTGAATTATCAGAGTAAAAACTGAAGAATCTGGAGAAAAAAGGGGCATTTTGGAGAAGGTCTACAACTCCTGCACTGGTGTAGTTCTCCATCATCCTGAAAGGAAAAGGCAGCTGTGATAAACGCTGCACTGAAAGCATCTAAAAAGCTTCAGATCTGAAAAGTCTTTTTTCCATTCCAGATATTTTCTAGTGCTCAGCATTAGCTATTCTCAACCCTCCTCCTTTTTCTGCCAATCATTCACACATGAAGAAGATGAAAGCAGCAGGAAAAGAGGACAAAGGAGAGAATTGCAGAGAGAAGTGCAGTACTCTGAAAATAATTTAGAAGTCAATGAAATTAGGATAGCTGTATTCATGTGTAATAATGGACTCATCTCTTAGCACCTTTTAATGTCAATATTCTCTATATGTTGCTTGGGTCAGGACATTGTGCAGACTCATTTTTGACTGAGCCTCTGCTTTGTACTGAATCCTTGGATCTCAATTCATTCTTCCCAGCACTCACCTGACATGTGAGCAGCGCACCATATAATTGCACATTTGTTTTTGCAGTGAACACAGAATGGGCTCCTATTCCAAACCCTTTGCAAAAGGCAGGTACTATTGATTAAGAGCAAACATTTTGAAATGTGGCAGGCTGGAGAATGTTAAAATGCCACCTCAAGAGGCTCAGAGAACATCCATTACCAGCTGAGGGCTGTTTGCTGAGCTGTGTGGGATGAGCTGCTGGATGTGGCACCCATGGGCTCTGTCTGGCTGCTCCCAACAGAGCCTTTGGTGTCACATCTATTAACAGCTTGATTGCCCTGCCAGTGGGAGTTACCCCCCTGCCTTGCCTTTACTCAGACCAGCTCCCACTGAAGTCAAATTCTCTCCCAAGTCAGAGAAATCTCATTGCTGGTTTCTCAGGTCATCATTGTTAGTTGTATCAGCACTGAAGCTAAGAGAGATGGGAGGCACCCAACAGCCTCTAAACTTCTTGATTCTTAAACATGATTTCCCTGCTCAAGAGAGCTTGTCACTAGAGTAAACAAGAATAACTTCAATAAAGAAGGAAACAAAAATTATTTTCTGTGAATAATGAAGGGATTTGAATAATATGGAGGAAAAAAAACCACACAAACAACCAAAACAATGGAAATGCTTCTAAATTAGAACTAACACCTTTACAAAAGACTGTGCATTGTCTTGAAGGTTTGTTGGGTTTATCCAAGTGTGTAAGTTCTGTGAGTGAGCACTTGCTGCTCTAATCACTGGCATCAATAATAAGTGGAACAATTAGTTTAAGACAAATCACTGCTGCTCACAACTCTGTTCTCTACTCCTCTCTCTTAGTATGGATGACATTTCTATGGCACACTGAAAGTGAAAAGGGAACCTTCCCTGTCCTGCCAAGTTCTTGCATATAGAACTGACCAAAGCTTTCCTACAGCACAGATTCTTGCTACAAATTAAATATTTCACACTTTTCAAGAAAATGTCAAGATTGGTGACCACTTTCAGTTCATTTCCATAAAATTTAGGAAATTATTTGCCTGCTACTTTAGAAATAAAATACGCTTGCTACAAGGATTTTGAGAGTGCCTCAGCTGTTCTTTCCAGCATTTACAGTGTGCTTAAGAAACTTAGATAAAAAATATTGGAGCGTACCTTGATATTGGCTCTTTGAAACATTAATAAAAATATAATACGTGATTAAAGAGTGACAGCATTTTCTGCAGCCATGTTTTGTGTGTGCAAGCAGATCCTGCCCAGGACTGGATGTGCAAATCAGGAAAAACACCTAACTGGCCATGCTCCTTTCTCTCTCACAGCTGTCAATGCAATAATCTGAGAAAACTGAGGACACTCTGCATGCAATGCTAAGTTCCATTTTGCATATAATATGAATATTTATTGTTTTGTTTACATACATTCCCTGCCATCAAATCCTCCATTTCTTCACTCTTCCTCCTAGCAAATCTGTAAGTCTTTTTCTTCTGGAAGTTTCCATTCCTCTGCATGATTTTATCATCACTATAAAACCTCACTGGTCAGTTGAGAGCATCATGGGGGCAAAAACCTCTACCTGGCTCAGACAATTGTAAAAGCTGGTTGGGCTGCTCCTCCCCTCTGCTCCGTGGCAGAGATTGTACTGAGTGTAAAGAGAGACAATGATCTCCTGCAAAATCATCACTACACTGAGCTGGCCATTTTGTCATCCTGGGCTGAGCAAGATACAAAGGCAATACTGTTTCTATGACACTTTTCAAAATATTTCAATATTAATTATTAAACTATACAGCTCAGATCCAAAGCCACTAAATAGCACATAGTCAGAGACCATAAAAGCCTTTTAAATTGTCTAGTCCATCAATTTTTTTGATACAGAATTTTTGCTTGGGTTTTGTCCAATCTAGACTTAACATGTCCCAGCATTTTCCTTCAGAGGCTCTTCTCCTGCCAGAGCTGTTCAGGCAGATGGTATAACCAAATCAGGAAAAAAGGGACGTTTCCTGTTTTGTGAAGCTCCAAATATACATTATGATATACATCTTGATATTTGGTGATGATATTTGAATTTTCTCATGCTAAAATTTAGCACATTTTAGTAAAATCATCCTCATCTCTTATCTCTTACACGACACTCCCTTGAAATCCTGATCATATTTTTGTTTGATAATAATCAGAAAAGAGATATTTGGAAAAAATATGAAGTCTATTATGGAATGGCATTACATGTGTTCCACTATGTATTGTGATATATTATTATCCTTTCCATATATTTTATTGCATTATATCACATGTATTTTAATAATATTAGTCTATTGAAATTGTGATATAAACAATGCCTTATAATGTGTTGTGCCTATTACAGCACACACTTTATTAAGGTATGACAGAGTATCTGTGTTTGCATATTATTTGAAACATAATCAGACACAAAAAAACCTACAAATAAAAGCAAGATTTTTTTTTCACCAAGAGCTTAATTTCAGCTCATAAAATCAATGGAAGTTTTGCCATATCCTTGAGTAAAAAAATAGGACAAAAGGTATAGGCTTTAAGATCAAGAATGATAGATTTAGATTATTATGAAGAATTTCTTTATTATGATTGTGATAAGAAACTGGCATAGGTTGCCCAGAGAAGTTGTGGGTGCTCCATTCCTGGAAGTGTTTGAGGCCAGGTTGGATGGGGCTCTGAACAACCTGGTTGTGACCATGGTCACAAGGGTTTGCAGGTGAAGAGAGATGAGAATGTTGATTCCATGTTCAGAAGGCTTGATTTATTATTTTATGTTATATATATTACATCATAACTATACTAAAAGGAATAGAAAGAAAAGTTCTCAGAAGGCTAGCTAAGAATAGAATAGAATAGAATAGAAAAGAATGATAACAACGATCTGTGTCCCAGCAGAGAGCAAGAGCAGCTCTGCCATGAGTGGTCAGTAAATCCAAACATCCACAGGAGACCAATCACAGATCCACCTGTTGCATTCCACAGCAGCAGATAACCATTGTTTACACTTTGTTGATGAAACTTCTCAGCTTCAGCAGGAAAAATCCTAATGAAAGGATTTTAATGAAAAGATGTCTGCAACAGCTGGTCTAGTGGAAGGTGTCCCTGACCAGGGCAAGGGTGTTGAGACACGGTGATCTCTAAGGTCCCTTCCAACCCAAGACATTTTGTGATTCTAAGTGGCTTTTTACATGCATTTTAAAATCCATAAAATCCTATATTCTGAATAGAGAGATTATATTACAATTATTTGCCTTTTTTCCCCCTGAGTATTTGTATTAGCCCATATAATTCTCCTTAATTCAAACTACTTACTTCATTTCCTTATTAGTTACTTTTTGTGAGTTTGATTCTTTTGACTGTCTTCTGTTAGGGCCTAAAATAAATCATGAGAAAGAAATGGAAACATTTTTTCTCAAATTCATTGTATCTGACATATTCAGCATTTCTAACACACTGATTTTTTCCATGCCCAGCTATAAAACTAAGCCAGAAGACAGAAGGCTTCTTTAGAAAAAAAAAAAAAAAAAAAATCAAAAGAGAAAGACTTTTACATGAGCAGCAAGCTCAAATCTTAATTACCTGTAGACATCCACAGATAGTTTCAGACATTCCCAGAGGTGAAGAGGGGTTGTTCAAGTCACCTTCCTGTAATTATATGAAGACAGGAGTGGAAACCATTGACACATGGCAAATGAAACCGATCTTGAGGAGCACACTGTTATAAAGAATCAGTGAAGTATGCACCACTAGGCTTTGACCTTCATGCAGCAGGAGGCAATGAAACAAAATTCTTTGATTTAAGAGAGCGTGTTTTATAAAAAAAAAAAAAAAGAATTGGATAGTTTATGAATCACAGGGAGCCAGGATTGCAGCTGGCACTGCATGGGTGCACAAAAAGTTAGGAGAAAGCGGTAAGGAGACTTCACCCTCCTTAAAATCTCTTCTTGGTCCTTGGACTTTGTGGATGTGAAGGCTCCAGTGGAGATAAAGGACTGGAGACCCAAAGGAGTGCAGAAAAGGGCAGTGGTGCTCTCATCTTCTGGGCTAGCAATGTCAGTGGGGAAACAGCACAGGGGAAGGGAAAGAGGAGTATATCCCCTTTACTTTAAATGCTTTAACAGAATGTTTCCAGTCCCTGTGGACTCCCTAAATTCTTGCCCCATCTTAAACCAAAATTAGACTATATCTTATGACATATGTTCAATTCTACTTTTCAAAATGGGCTGTGGCCTTCTGCATATCTCTGAAGTAAAAAAAATAGCTGAGGAAATGAAACCTGCTTTCACAAAGCCTAAATTTTCAGGATAGGGTTTCGATAATTTGAAGACCGATGAATCAGGCAAGATGAACAGCTGAAATCCTGCCCTGACCAAAAGCTATCAGCTACCTTTTGCTTTTTTCCCCTAGCACCTATTCAGTTCTGTTTGTGTCTCCTGAGCACAATGTTAAGGTGTATTTCAGATTCTCTTGCAGATCTCTTGGGGTGGACATCCCACAGAGCATCAGTGTTTTTTCCAAGGTTATCCCAGTACTTGTGAGCAATGGTAAATCAAGGATGGACTGGAAGTTTCTGGCTATAAGTCAGAAACAGTGGTTTTCAAGCCTGTTCTGTTCTCCATGGTTTAAATGTGTGTTTGCAGAGACTTGCAGACTTGCAGCAGAGTAGCACTGGGCTGGGATCTGGGTAGAGAGTAAGTTGGACAGAAGACAGTCAAACAAGGGAATTATGGCAAAAATCAGCAGCAGAAAACGATATTAATTCTTCTTTTGATTACCAGTCTGGTCTTCAAGCTAGAATATAAGCTTGTTCACATGCCATGAAACTGTTCTTAAAATTTTCCTTAAACCCACGCTTTGTACAAGGAAAGAAATCTTTGCTAGTCCTAATACAAACAAACAGTGAATAACAATCAATGCTTATTAACTCATCCCGAGGGCGATGAGTTAACCCACTGAAATGTCATCACTGCAGTGGAAATGCCACACCAAGCCTCATCAGTTACTGATTTTTGTAAATTGTAAATTTACAGCTAGAAACAAACACACTGGGGTGAAACCTTAAAGAGGATAATGTGCCACCAGGTCACATTTAGATTAGCCAAGGATGGGTATTCCACCAGCAGCGTCCAATATTTCAGGCAGCATCCAAAAGCTGTGGCTTTGTTTTCTCTCCTGGTCACTGCAGATAGTTTGTGCTACACCCCCATAAGATGACAAACCTCATTATTTTAGTTGGCATTACGAGCCATTTTAATGACCTTATGTTTATCTTGTCTTTCAGTGCTAAGAACAGTGTTTGACTCTGCAACTTCCCCTACAAATGTTTCACCAATTGACACATTATTAAATTCTCTACCTGTAAAGGACAGGTCAGGCGCTTAGCACCATGTGTAGTTGTGTTTGCTATGGTTAAAGCCATTTTACTTTCACACTTGACATGGATTCCCTGCTACAGAGAGCTCCAGCACTTCTTTCCCTGTCAGCCCTTAACTACAACAATAAACAACCCAGCACATTCAAAATGCTGCAGCCAGAGAGGAACATATAAATATTTCATCATGCACTAGCTCTGAGAAAAATGTGAACAAATTAAGGCTCTCATGTTGTGCTTGTGAGACCAGTATTTTATCTTCTCTCTATTAAAAAAGTAATAATCAGAGAAATGCTGTAAACTAACATGAGGTCTCCTGAGCAACATGCAGCATGTCATTAGTCTGGCTATTTATATCCCACCCAGAGCCCCAGAAGTCATGGAATAAGGAAAGGGTAAGCAATAATTAGTGCCGGAAGAGTACTGAGTTCAACGTGCAAATGAAACAAGTAGTAATCATCCAGATGGTGTCATCTCTTTGGAGGTTCACTCTGACTGAGGATTATTAATCTTTCTTTTTTTTTAAATTTTTTTGTTCTTTTTAATGCAGCCCACAGAAAAAAATAAATGCCAAGGGTTAAGAGCCAATACAGTATCATTTATTACTGCTGTTAATTAGTTGTGTGATGCTGATGCCTGGAGATGTAAAAGAACAGAGAGCAGGGCCCTGTTGTGCTGAAATTTCTACAAATAGAGAGATGGTCCCAGCTAGGAACTGTGAATGGACCACAGGCAAAGTGGCTTAGCCAGAGAGCATGGCTTTTCTGAAGCCCTTGCCACATGATCAATATTTTGTCACCTTTTTATTTCTATTGTCATTTTCACCCTTTCCCTGCCTTCCCATTCTCATCCTTCTAATTTTCATTCTCTTCTGATTCCCTTCTCCAAAATTCTACTCTCAGCCTGACCTTGGATTTCTGCAGGAATCCTGATTATGTTCACTTCTCTCCTCTTTTAGAAGCTCTTTTGGAAACAGCACTTTTCCACCCAATTCCTTCCTGCTTTACAGAATCCACAGCCATTAGCAATTTATAGCACTGTATATGATCAGAGTCATCTGTGAGGCTAAAATCTGCTTTTAGAAACCAATATTCTGCTTTTGCTAAAGTCAGAGAAGTAACACAGTTTATAATGAGGGCAGATTCTGATGTGTGTTCTTTTCTATATTTTCAGGCACTTTAAAGCCAGACTTAGCACCTCCTACAGAGATACACTACCACCAACAAAATGTAGGGTAGAATTTCCTTTGCCCTAAATTCTGTGTGATCTTGAGGTTTATTTGTCCCTTCCTAAAAATGAATATTCTTCTTGGCATTACTATTATTGCTGATATGGCTATTAACCATATTCTCTCTGTATTCTGCGTTTTATTTGCAATAGGGGTTACCTGGTGCTGTATACCACCTAAATCTCAATCAGGACTGACACTTTGGGGGGGAAAGGAGTTAGTTTTACTATGAGACAACATTTTTAAGAGGTTATTGGTTTTTCTTGTTCTTTTATTGTTCTTTCTGCTGCTGCTGTTCTTTTTTATACATTTAGAAGATTAAAAAAATTGTGGGCCTCAATTCAGGCATTTGTGATCACATTGCACACTCATCTTAAACTGATGCAAACAAAGGTATAATCAGGTGGATAAAAGTCACACTTTTGTTGAGGAAACCAAAATGTAACTTTCTTGCATTCAAAGATTTTCTAATATTTAACAGAAGAGGCCAAATCACTTTGTTATTGAGATGGGGTGTCACAAGGAGGAGGGAAAAGAGGGGAACTATTGGCTGGGTATTTAATTTCACTCCATGATTTTTGCAGACCACCAGGCTCCTCAGTCCTCAGCAGCTCTGGCTGTCAATTTTTTTCCTGAAAAATGAGAATTCTGTATTTCAGCACATAGATAACCAAAGATCAACAGTTGCTGTGACACTAAAATGGGGAGAAACTGCAAAGAACATGTGAGAGAAAAGCAAGAAGGGCATATTTTCAACACCTAAGTCCTTTGCAGATTCTCAGCCCAGCTATCACACAGAATCCAACACCTGAGCTTCCTGTACAGTGAGCGAGGAGAGATTAAAAACTGATTTCACAAAACTACCCTCCACGCTGAGGCAGAAGGAGGAAATTCTGAGGAGAGGACACCCGAGTTTCTGCTCTGGCCCTTAAGTGCTCTTAGGCTTCAACCACCCTTAGGCTTCATTAGGCAATTACTTCCCACTGGGGACACAACTGGAGGTGGGTGAGGAGCTGTGGAGCCACAGCCTCGAGGCTGCAGCTGCTGATGCCAAGATGTTCCTAAGGAAAGAGAAGAAAATATTTTTGGGTTATGGTTTTAGGGGTTTTTTTGGGGTTTTTTTTCCTTCTTTTTTTTTTTTTTTTTTGTTGTTGTTGTTGTTATTATTGGTTTTGGTTTTTGTTGTTGTTCTTGTTGTTGCTGTTTGGGTTTTTTTTTTGTTTTGTTTTGTTTTTTGTTTTTTTTTTTTTTTTTTTCACTCAGATCTTCCAGAGGAGTACAAGACTTCAATCTGAGCACCCCTCTTAGTCTGGATGCTTTTGTTATGTGGGGGAATTATTGCATAGGGGCTTCAGTGAACATTTTCCCCATTAACCAGACACTAGCCAGGCACTCTACACAACTCTAACCCACCACTTTCTTCTGGGTAACACGTTTCTCATCAGCTTTGTGTCTGGGGAATGAAGAACTGGCCAAACCAGTTTCCTGCTGTGGGTGCTCCTGATTATCTGCACAGTGAGCTGTTCTTCCTGTCAGCAAGCACAGGAATACAGAAAGCTGGTGACTTTACTGCCATTGTCCTGCAGAGATCAGCCTGTGCCAAGCCTGGGGCACCCATTAGGACCTTCAGTTGTGTGAGGGGCAGCACAGCCTCTGCTTGCCAGCCAGGATGCAGAAATTGAAGCGTATTTGGAGGTGGGAGTTGAAAAGGAAGACTTTTCATGGGAATATGCTGCTTCTATCTCCTCTTGCATGATGAAAAGTCTCTCCTAGGTGTCCAGAAATGGAATTTTTATTATTATTTTTCTATTTTTTTCCTGCAAAAGAAAGAGCAAAAAGTGCAATGAGGGATATTCTGCAATGTGGTGCAGCTGAGATGTCTGTCCCTGCTCCAGATAGTGTGGCAGAGGGCCAGCCTGCATGGCTATGAAGCTAAACGTTGGACTACACAGCATTTTTTTCATTCTTTGTAAAAAACATACCAGAATTTAATCACATTCTTGAATGGTGCCAGTATGACAGGTTGGAGAAATCCTCTCAAAAAAACCACAAAAAAACCCTCAAAAAAAGCTCCCAAGTGCTCCAGAGTGCAAGGGGAAACACAGTAACTACATTTTATAATAGCTTGCCTTGAGCTAGAGCAAGGGTCAGTGGAGTCAGTGTTGGCTTTAAGAGCAGAAATAAGACATGGCTGTTCCTCACACTTGCTGTAATGCAGTTTTCTTCCATCACAGCTCTTGTGACTAATCCATGAGTAGTTTATTCAGGCCCACGGATGCCGGATCTTTGTCTCTCCTTTTCTCACTCAAAGCTGGAGTGCTCATCTTGCATGATCAGAGAAACACAGACTGACAGAATGTTAAGAGGTTGGAATGGACCTTGAAAAGTATCCATTCCCAACTCCTCTGCTGTGGGCAGGGACACCTCCCACTGGACCAGGTGGCTTGAGCCTTATCCAACCTGGCCTTGGACTCTGCCAGGGATGGGGCAACTTGATCCTGTGTCTCTCCAGTCTGACAGTAAAGACTTCCTTCCTAGTATCCAGCATAAATTTCCCCTCTGTAAGTTTATACCCATTATTCCTTGTCCTATCACTACAGTTTCTGATGAAGAGTCCCTCTTTGACTTCCCTGCAGCCCCTTCACATCCTGTAAGGTCACTCTGAATTCTCATTGGAACCTCCTCCAGGCTGAGCAGCCCAGCTTTCTCAGCCTGTGTTTGTGGGGGAGATGCTCCAGCTCTCTTATCAGCACCAACATCATGGTTCTCCTCTAGACTTGCTCCAAAAGCTTCCCTGTGCTTTTTATTTTGGGGGCACCAGAACTGTACAGAGCACTCTGGGAGGGGTCTCACAAGGACAGAGAGAAGTGGGAGAATCCATTCCCTCATCCTGCTGCCCACTGTCCTTTTGATGCAGCCCAGGATTTTGTTTGCTTTCAGAAGAAACCATAAGAAGGTGTTTCATAAGAAGCACAAGGCTGGCTTTCCTCACCTTGGCATCTCAGATCCACCACATGTAAAATGGTATCTTGATTTTGTTCATTAATGTGGAGTTCTGGAACTGGCAATCAAAAAGCCTCCACCTGTGATTTCCTTTGCAATATAACCAGAGCAAAAGATAACACCCAAAATTCACAGCACCATGGCTTTCCTGGTGGTGAGTCACCATCAGGTGAATCTATTCTGTCATCTCTGGAGGAGTCAGCAGCATGGGAGAGCTGTGCTCAGCCATTAGCTCATTTCTTTCTTTTCAGCCATGTGCTGCCTTCAATCTCTTGGCGCTGCATATGTCAGGAGCAGGAAGTAAGTGGGCCGTAGGATTTTCCTTTCAGCATTGTTCAGGCAGTGACAGGATGCAGCACAGATGGAATCAGCTTGTTTATACTGAATGTGCTGGAGTTATTGACAAAGGACAGCTTCATCCCTGCCTGAACAACACCCTCTGTCCTGGCGTCTTGAACAGGTGCCATGAGCTTCACTCCAAGATTAGCCATAACCTGCAGGAAAACAACTTTTTGGAACAAAACCATTTTGAAAAAAAGTCCTGGTTTTTGCTGGGTTTTGGGTTTTTTATTTTTTCTTCCAGTTTTAAATGCCATATTTTCCTTTAACTGTTTTCTGTCTCCTATATACAACTGAGATGACAGTGTTGTATTTTGCTGAGTAGGAGATTATGTGTTTCCCATACTAATATTTCTCAAATTTGGTGTTTCCCAGAGATGTCCATACCCAAAGAATGCAAGAATCACCGTGGAACTGTACTCAGTGATGACCTCCAATCCTCCCAAAGAGAAACTCCTTCTCAATTCCAGGAAAGAGTCCATCAGGTAAGATCTCATAGCCCACCTTTTGATTCATATTCTGGTACCACTTTTTTTCCCACCTATGCCTTTATATAAAAGTTTTGTTAGAAACCCTTTTATTTCTACATGAAGATTACAAAATATACTGTGTTTTCACAGAATTAGGTTGAACACAAATTCCTCATAACATAGAGTCACATCTTGAAAATGCCTCCTCAGTCCTCAAGAGCAGGCAGAATGGCAAGGGTAACCAACTTATGGAATCATTTATTTGGAAAAATCCTCTGATAGCATCACATCCAACTTGAATGATCAAGTTGGACTTGAATCACTTGAATGTGAAGCCAGCACTAAGTCACCACTAAAACAAGTCTCTAAGTGCCACTTCTACATGCATTTTAAATATCTCCAAGGATTGTGGTTCCACCACTTCCCTGGGCAGACAGTTTCAACATTTGACTAACTTTCCAGTGAAGAAATTTTATTATAATGTACAATCTAAACTGCCCTGGCACAACTAGAGGTCATTTCCTATTGGCCTATTTCTTGTTATTTGGCAGAAGAGACTGATCCCCATCAGGAGGATTTGCAGGAAAAGCACAGAGAACTAATCAGAAAACATTGTCATTCTAATCTGTAAAAATATAATAGTCCTTTATCTTATGTACTGCATCAATTATCATACCATATTAAAAATAAAAATAGGACTAAAAGAAATACTAAAAGAAAGAGATTGACGCAAAGAGATGGACCATTTTCTATATGGACAGATACTAAACAGAAAATTTGTCTGCAAACAAAAGTTGGGGGAGACAAAATGGTGAAACAGAAAATTTTTTAAAACTTTGGAGAAAGGAAATAGGCAATGGTCATGCATTTTTTTTCTCACAACCTAAAAGTAAGAGGGAGTAGGGGCATAAGTCATATGAGGAGCAGCTGAAGGAGCTGGGGTTGTGCAGCCTGGAATAAAGGAGGCTCAGGGGAGATCCTTCTCATGCTCTACCACTGCCTGAGAGCAGGTTGTAACAAGGTGGGGGTCAGGTTCTTCTTCCAGGTTACAAGTGACAGGATGAGGGTACACAGCCTCAAGCTGTGCCAGAGGAAGTTAATTTTGGACATCATGAAGACATTTCTCACTGAAAGGGAGGTTAAGCATTGGAACAAGCTGCTCAGGAAGTGATGGAGTCACCATCCCTGGAGGTGTTAAAGAAATGACTGGATGTGGCATTTAGTGCTGTGGTTTGGTTGACAAGGTGGTGATCAGTCAAAGGTTGGACTCAATGATTTTGGAGGTCTTTTGCAACCTTAATGGTTATGTGAGTATATGGTAAGTGAAATAATGAGACAGGAATTTAGCAAACATGAAAAGGATTTATACTTTCATAGAGAGCACAAGAAAATAGTGGAACTCAGAGAAACACAATTCAGATAGGACAAAATGTGATTTGACAGAATATTGGAAACAAAATCCATCAACATGTTTATACATAACTATAGAGATGCAGCATTCAGACAGGGAAGTACCTAAAGTGCTGGCTCCTGGTGTTTAGGGTGTTGTATCAGGAGAAATTTGACTTTTGCCTTTTCTTGTCTTTCCTTGACCAGCACTGAGGAGCAGGATATTGCTTTAACAGGTTATAGTCTCGCTAGGAGCCATTCTTTGGTTCAGGCTGAACTGTGGTCACATCAGCGATTACATCAATATCACCTAATTAATAATGACATTGAAATATAGTACTTGGTGCTACTGCTTTCATAGAAGAAATGCTAAAGAAGAAGAAATTCATGAGAGGATCTTTTCCATCCACATCTTCACATGATAGGAACTGAAGTTACTACATCTTGGTTAGGAAATAACTGCACAACCTGAAGTCAAGGAAACAGAGTCAGAGTTAACAGTTAAAGCTTCATTTCCTAGAAATCCACGTCCAAATGCTCTCAGTATTTGTAGGACTTCTGCTGTGCAGCTGGCTGTATCCCTGCTGGCTTGTGTGGAGACTTTGCAAAGTAGCAGCCCTTCCTTCACTGTCCTTCCTTCATCTATCAAACTTGTTCAGTTTGTTAATCAAGCAGAGGTGTGGACAGAGGGTTGTTTAAAGCTTCCTGCAAACCATCCTCACCACATGAGTAGTACATAACAAGAATAGGAAATGCAACACTTTCACCCAGGTCTTTACCCTGGGAGCAAAGCACATTCACACAGACCTAAGAGAAAACTTGGAGAAGTGTTCCCCATGACATCTGCAAAACATGGCAGGCACATGTTCTTTCTCACAGTGGCCAAGTCTAAGCTGATAAGACCAGCTGAGAAGTCCACAATAACTCTGTATTTCTCCAGCACAAATAGAAGTGCTGACTGATACACACATCCAAACTGATCTTAGCTCTTCACCCTTCTTTCTGCTGCCATAGGATGGAAAATTGAACATTCTATTTTTGTTTGTGTCCTTTAGATAAAACTTCTTCTGACCACCACACGTACAGTTGTGTAACAAAATCAGCAATGAAATGTACAGGGCCACAGCAGTGTGGAACTGCAAAAGCAGAGAGCGCCAAGTGGGGGAATTAATACTTAACTTTGAGTGATCCTAAAGGACTTCCTCAAATTCTAGCAGGTGCAGACACACAATTTCTAAAAGTATTTAAGCTTTGTTATGACTTGCTGGGTGTGGCTTCTGTCTCAGTAGGGAACAAGAAGGCAGAGAGGTCAACTGGCCTGCACAGTGTGGCATTAACAAACCATTAGCAGACTCACTGAAGGGATGTGTTCCTGTCAAGAAACATGCTTCCTGCCTTCTGTGGACATCCAAGCTGTGCCAAAGTAAAGAATAAGGCAATAAAAATATTAAAGACAAATAAAGACAATTAAAACCAATAATTCTTCTATTAAAGACAATAGAAATATTTCCACTTATTCCCTGTGTTCTGGAGATCTCCATTTTCACAATTAACATAAGACAAAGAAACAGTTGTACTGGTAATACAGGAAATAAAAAGTGATTTTTACTTCCCCATCCTCTTGCTGAACAGATTTTTATTACTCCTTGCTCCTTTCTGTTCCAACTGTTGGCATCTCTGTAGAGCTTCTGCTTTGAATCATTTTTCAGAATAAACAGAGGAAGCTGAAGCATCTCAGAGAAATGAACATGGTATAACAAAATAACAGCAGTTAATGGCATTGGCAAAAGCAATGGTTTTATAAAATTTTCACTTCTTTCCCACAAGATCATGAGATTTAAGAACTCAATGAAATTCCATATGTAGAAGAATTCAGGAAAGGTGACATATGAAGGTCAAATAGTTAAATTTAGAGGAAGGTCAACTGTGTATGATCAAATCCATATTCTTTAGATAACTTTCATAACTTTTTGAGTTATGAAAGGGAAATTAAAATTTTGCAAGGTAACTATGTATATTTGAATTGACTCTGAGTTTATTAAATCAGAGGTTAGGTGGTGAGATTTTCTGCAGCTGAAGACTTGAGAGAATGACTCAGAAGAGCTCTTCCTGGTCTAGTCCCCGCGACACAGAGAAGGTAGCAAGTGACAACTTGCGTATTGAAAAAAATTCAAGGAAGAAATCTGCTGTGCCTAAATGATTGTTGTTACCCAGGTCATTTCAGTGCTCTTAATTTCATTTTTTGTCACTTAAGAGAGTAATAAAATAGGCACCTTAATTGTATGGTGTGAATTCTACCCTGATTAAGAATTGAGCCTGACAGGTTGGGTTTGTAATTCAAAATTATTCTTCTGATGCAAACATGAGAGCTGGCAGCTACTCTTCTTTCCAAAGACTGCAAAGTGAAGCTGAGGAATACCTTAAACTGGGAAGGTTGAGCAACAGATTTTTAAGGTCTTAACTGGCCTAAAGAATCCCAGAGGTATAAAACTTAAAACTTGACTCCATAGAGGGAGAACAGAATTACCTTTTCTACTCCCAAGGATTTCTCTAAGCTGAGGTACCAGAGCTCAGGTACTTGGCTAGGTACAACATCATAGGTCAATTAATCAGATACATTTATTTCACTCTAGTATGCAATTTTGTATAAAGTCATAGAAAACAGATGACTAACTACTTTTCTTCAATGGCAACTACTTGGATGCCTTAAAAGCTTTAAGCTGAAAGAGGGTAGATTTCAATTAGATATGAGAAAGAAATTCTTTCCTGGCACGGGCTGCCCAGAGAAGCTGTGGATGCCCCATCCCTGGAAGTGTTCAAGGCCAGGTTGGATGGGGCTCTGAGCAGCCTGGTCTAGTGGAAGGTGTCCCTGCCCATGGCAGGAGAGTTGGAACAAGATGATCTTTAAAGGTCCCTTACAACCCAAGCCAGTGTGATTGTACGATTCTAGTTCCTACTGGAAAAATTATCTTCCCCCTAACAAAAGACTGCATATGCTTAATGGATTTCTAGGGCAGGGAAAATTCCATGGTTTCGTGAGAAGTGTTGGGGCCTGGGGCTTAATTCAGTGGGAGAGTCTTGCATTTGGTTTAAGAGGCTGATCCTCCAAATGGAAGAGAGAGATCAATGACAGCAAGATGAATGTTTGCTGAACAGCTGCCTCCAAATCACTCAGTGCTCAATGCTGAATTTGAGGATGTTGAATTCCCTTTTGGAAGCAGGCTTGGCCTCTGCTGCAGAGGCAGCAAAGCAAGATGGAGCACGTGTTTAGTTCAGCAATGGAAGACAAGGAATGGTCCTCCAGGAGAAGCAAGGACAAATCACAATCACTAATATGGGGGATAAAGGCAGCCCTATAAAAAGAGGGCATTGAGGAATAGAATTTATATTTATACATTATAAATTTAAATATGTTCCCAAAGTAATGTACTTCTTCCATCTCTATTTGGAGGCACTTGAAGTTCATAAATATGACTATTTTCAGTGCCAAATATCTCACGAGCCCTCAAGTTCTATCTCTGAGCAAATGGAGGAGCACTTCTTTTTATTTGCTGGGTAGTTTGCTGAGCAATTCAACATCAGATTAACAAACAAGCTTAACTGAGACTAGGAAAGCAGGCATTTGTCCCCTCATTTTCTCCTCTGGGAGTTTATTGTGAAAAGGGTTCTCAGAGAATAACCAACATATCAGATAAAAGTGATTTCAAGAAGGAGAATTACAGTTAAGAAAATTCCACACTCCTGTAAAATCTCCTAATGGTCACACATCTGGCCCTTAGAAGAACTGGCTTCCATTCTTTCATCAGAAGGGGGGACCTCAAATCTGTACCCTTGTAGGAAATTCCCTGCCTCCAGGGAATGGGGCAGGCTGGGTGGAAAGGCAGTGAAATTCCACCAGACTTGTCTGCTCAGATCCCCATTTAACCTGGCCTTGAACTAAGTAAATTAGGGAAGTGAGAGGACTGGAATTTCTCCCTATGCCCTTCTTCTGAAAAGGGAAGGAAGTTGGAACATTTAATCTACTCTGCAATAGTAAATAAAATTGACCAAGACCTGTTGTCTGTCCATGAAACCATGGTATAAATCCGTGGAGCAAGGCTTCTCACCCAAGAACAGCATAATGTCTCCTGTGCTGTCTACTGAGAGCAGTCACTGGCCTATTCCCCTTGTCACATTCAGGCACCATCCAAAAGAATTTTAAATTTGCTTGTCAAAACTACTTCAGAGAAAACAGTAACAGTTAAATATGAGGGATAAATTCCTGGTTGTGCTTGACAACATTCCTTGGCCCAGTATGGTTTACCCTTCATTGCCAAAGAGGCTGACACTCAGAGCATCTTGCTTCTCAAGCAACACAAAACAAAATGTATAAAGTTTGAGAAACTCCATCAATAGGCCAAAACAAGGGGAAAAAAAGCTTCATGGCATATATTTGTATTAGGACTTCTTTTATTGGAGGGAGAATATGGGTATGGAGGCATTAATTCCTAACCCAAAATTCTAGCAGTGGCTAGAAAAAAGCAATATGAGTCAAAAAGAAGGCTCCTCCTCAAAATTTATTATTTTATTTAGCTCTGTAGCTTTTTCAGCATTAAATCTCATTTGGCAAGGAGAAGTGCCTTCTTGCAGATGTACATTTTATAACAGGCATTTCAAGGATCCAAGGACTAAAGGAAAACATTTCTGTCTTAAGTGCACTCATCTCTCAAATGACCAGTCAGCATATGTAGACAGAATATTCAGTTACTGTAATTTAGTACACTAGAACAGAGAGTACTGAGAAGCAGAAGTCAATAAGAATATTTAATAAACAGGAGCAGAACAGGAAGACTACACTGAATTATCGCCAACTTGTTATCCTTACGGGTCCTATTCTATCCAATTTGCTCTCCTTAAAAACTAATTTTCCTTTATTTCAGTCAGGCACTCAACCTTCTCCACCGTTCACAACAATTGCCTCTTCAGAAAATAGACAGGGGAAATATAGAAAAACATAGTCAAGCTGAGCAGGAATAATGTAACTGAAGCAAAGGCTGCAATTGCAAAAGAGGAGATAGAGCCACTCATCCTTAGATCAAGGGCTGCTGGTGGAAGCTTTCTGGGGCTCTGCATTTTGCACACTTCACTAATGAATTCATAGCAAAATGACCTACCTCCTCTCTTTCCTTTTTTTTTAATTTTTTAAAATTTACTTTTGTTGTGATTGGCCTTTCTTTAAGCAGATTGCTATTGTGCTAATAGCTTTAGGCTGGGAAAGACAAGAAAAAACAATTAAAAGGGAAAAAAAATAGGAAAAATTAAGTTATCCATCCCAAAATAAAAAATAGTATTTTGGGTCCATCCTGTGAGCTCACTACCAGAGTGTCAGCCTTACTCAGTTCCTTGACTCTCACGTTCTCCCCAGGGAGTTGAGGTCCATAATAGATGAGAACCAGGGAACTCTCCAGTAATTGCAGTGGGGATTTCTGATCCCGGTGACAGCATGGGGGGTCATGAAGCAGAGCTTAGGACCCATCTGTTAAGTCTGGGTTTGGGTTAGAAAAGCAGACAGAAGTACTGTGAATTCAACAGCTCTTCATCTCTTAAATGCCTGACTTGCTTGCCCTAAGGAATTGCTCACCTCTGCCTTTGGGAGGCTGCTCAGACATCTGTGCTGCAAAAAACGGCCCTGCAAGGTTGAAACACCAGACAGAAACATCAGAGCAACATTCCTTTGCTCACCCAAAGACCCAGCCAGAAAGGTCATTTTTGCTGCTGCTCTGGAGTGTTCAGTAAATTTAACCACTGACATGTACTTACCCTCTGCAGCGCATTATATTTATTCAGGAAAAAAAAATATTTTATGCAGAAAGTAACTCAGTCCCAAGATTTAAACAGGCCTGCTTAAAAGTGTATGGGTCAGCCATGCATTTGAACCCACATTAAAGATCTACATAAAATGAACTTTTACTGACAACTGTCACTGAATTAATCTGGATTGCTATAAAGCCAGAGGCTGAACCGTGTGTTAAGATATTTTCTTATAGATTCATAAAGAATGGACTCCCCTTCAAAGCTGGCTCCTGGTCACCTAGGAGAGAACAGAGGATTTGTCTATGAAGGAGAGGTACCAGGTTTGAGTCCTGTGTGTTGGGTAGACAATAGTGAATCCTAATTCACTATTATTCACAATAGTGAATCACTAATTCGCTCCTGTCCCAAGGAGTCCTCTAGGGACTGTCACCCCAGTGTATGAATGTGTCCATATATCTGTGCTGTTATTTCTGGAAATATGGACTGGGTTTCTGAGAGCCTTCTAATTAGAAATTGAGTCGAGGTTTTCTGTCTGGTGGTACAAGTTTTATGTAAATGAGTAAATACATAAAAAAAAAACAACATAATTTTTGAGGTTGCAGTCTTTCCCTCTTGCTGTTCATTTTCCTCCTATAGCAAGAAATAGTCCCAGGACTCTGGTAGAGAAAGCACAGACAGCTCTCCCTTCAAAGTTATCTGACATTACCTGAAACCTCATGAAACCTCACCTGCCAGTGTAGAACCAGCAATAAAGGCATTTTGCAAAGTGAGTTTGAGAATATTATATACTATGGGCTAAATTTCAGAGGATGTTGTGCATCATGAGACTTAATGTGGCATAGAGGGATTCAGAAGTAGCTTTTAAAAAGGTCTCGCCACATCTGCATGCAGCAGATCAGGAAAGAAGTGCACAGTATCAAGAAGAGAGGGCATACACCTCCAAGAGAGACAGATCCCATGGCAGACCTGAGTTTGTAGTCACTGCAGTCACTGCAGTCACTGCTCAAGGAGAAATGTGAAATCCTGTGCCATGTAGACCGAGCCCATCCACTTGTCTCTGTGTGTAGGGAGAGATGAGGACTGAGATGAAAAATGTGTGTGATAACAAAACCCCTACTTTCCCATGACTCACTTCAGCTTCCCATGCTGAGCTGCCCTTGCACAGTAAATGTGTTTTGTTATTGGTTTTCCTCACCCACACTCTCCCTTCTATGTCTCTTTCTCTCTTTCTTTGCCTTTTTTATGAAACACAGCATTTCCTATTACTTTCCCCGGAGTTCTCACAGAGGCTTTTGTAACCTGTTGCCCTGAGTGACCTGAGCTGGAAAGTGAGCTTTGCAATACTTCATGACACTGACCTGGAGCAGTGAGCAAACCCAGCTCACACCAAATTGCACTTTCAACCCAAGAGCAAACTTATCTCAGATTCATTTTTTTCTTTCTCCAACCTCTGCCTTTTTATTAACTCTGGTCAAAACCCCACCCATGCACAAGCCCAAGTGCAATGTAACATTGAGGTTCACCTTCTCATATCCAAGGCAATTTTGAACTGCAGCTTTGTTGTAAAGGGAACACTCATCTTTTGCGGTTCAAGGCTTTGTTTTACACCACTAAAGCCAACTTGGGAATAAAAGTCAGCCTTATGAATCTGAAATTTATCCTTGCACTGTGATAATCAGCAGCACTGACAATTTTCTCAATGGTTTGTTGTGGAAATCTGCACTCTAATGCTCACATGGTGTGGGTAGACAACAGCTTTTAAATAAATCCAGCCATAATGGCATGAGACAGTTATTGGTTAAAGAGCATCTGCTCTCAATGCATAACCCTGATTACCTCTCATAGGACATACACACGCACACATGATTATGGGCAAGATACATCATGCCAGCACCAACAGGTTTCATCTGCTGCTGTCAGGGTTGAAGCTTTTCAAATTTAGCTGTAGTAGGACAGAGCTCCCCATGGAGGAAAAAGCAACCCAGCTCTCTGTGTCCCAGCATTTTCTTGCTAGAGGATAAGCACAGGGATGTTTGGGCTGTGCCCAGTGGGATCAGGGATGTTTGCTGGGCCAAACAGATCAATAAATGACATATTATCAGTCATCCCATAGAGGAGCAAAGGGCAGCTATGTTTAAATTTTAAATAAAGAAGCATCTGTATCATACTAAGACCTACTTTTCCATGGTTCATCAACACTACTGTCTAAAGAGGAGAAAATCCAAGTCTCTTCATATAAAAAAGAAAGAAAGAATCTCCTCAGTGTGTATCTGCTGCCACCTCACCTCTGCAGAAGAGTCACTGAGCCTGCACTTGACAAACATAATGATGGCATGACAGGCTTCATTTTATAAATATTATATTGTAAAGGAGGAAAATCTTCCCTGGATTTTGAAACCCCTTGTGGGAAATGTCTTATAGGCAGCAAAGTTGCATGTCTCTTCTTTTTGAGGTTCAAATCTTTTAATTTTGATCATATTTTTTTCTTACTGATTAGATCTTTAAAACTTGGGGATTGTTCTAGAAAAAAAATTATATTTTGCTAGTGGAGGATTCTACTGTCACATTTCAGATGACAATGAAACACCTTGAATTACTTGTGAAAAGGCAACTTAAATAGTGCTCTGCCTCTGAAAAGAATGACTACCTTTGCTTTGAAAGGCTGACCTAAATTGAAGAATGCAAAAAAAGGAGAGAAATACCTATCAGTGAATACTCAGAAACCTGAGCAGTTGTTTGTACTGTGATAAAACTGTCAAAATAATGACTTTGATAATATCTACCTCTTTTCCTCATATCATACTTTTTCACATTTAAGAGTCAGAGAGAGACTGTAATTCTGTGGCTTTAGTTACTAAAGCCCTTGAACTTTGTTTTAAACTGTAGTGCAGGGAAACTAAATTCAGTTGAAAGTCTGTCATCAGAGAATGAGGATTACAGTGCATTTAATCAATTCTGATGTAATCAGACTAGATTTTAGCCCCCTTTCCTAATCCCACAAGGCTTTAGTAAAAACTTTTTCTGAGTCAGCATAAGGCATACTGCATTGAGGCTTTAACAAACAAGAAACTTTCTCTCTTAGCCTCTCAATGTCTGCATGTGTCTGAAAGACTTTAATGATGGAACAGTTCTGATGCTGAGTGTCCAAATTTTCTTGGGCAGTTGCCAACACAGCATTGTTTAAACTAAAGAAAGACAGAAGAACACACACTCATACAAGAATGAGTTGGACTTTTTGGAAACAATTATTTAACTGTGCTCAAGTGGAAATATAAATGATCTCCTAGCACAACAGACAACCTGACAGGTTTATATTGGATAGGAGCTGAGATCAGCTCTGAAGAAATACAGATAGATGCAAACAAATTCTAGCCAACTGTGCATTGCTATATATTGATACAGACATATTTGCAAATTCATACACTTTATGAAGCCAGACACAGGATTATTATTGCTTGCTTGCAACAGAAAATAATAAATGCTAGCACAGGTAGGTACATAAAGCATAAACAAATGGGCTCTTTGGAGGGTTATATTCTGACTTCCTTATTATGATCCTTCATTTTAACATTAATTAACCGAGGTAAAACCTTTATGTTGCACACAGTCTCTGGCTGTCTCCAGTCCTTATCCAGGTGAAGTCACCTTGCAAAATTATGAGCACCATTTGCAAAAGCATTAAGAGGGCAAGTGGCTTCAGTGCCACTCTCAGAAAGGGTTTAGCCTCTCAGCCTTGATGGTGTTGCAGCTCCCACAAAACCTCCAAGCTGCCAGTCCCTCTGAGCTCCACGGGCCCCAGGCTCCCTCTGTGCTGCTCAGTTCCCCTGACTGCCTCTCTCATGCAGCATTTCAGCACCTCAGTAATACTTGCAAGGTTCTTTGACGACTGACCATTAATTATTTCCTTGAAAACTGGAAAGCCTTTTCCATTGTTCCAAAGAGAAAGCAGTTTCATAACAATCCCCCCTCCCAGTTTTCACACTAAAATTCCTGTTTCTAATTTTATTCTTTTCCCATTGAGAAACTATTTAATAATCCAAATGAGAACATTTTAATTTATAAGAGACTTCATTCTCTCCCTTAGGATGAGGACTTTCACTTTTAAGAATTTAGCAGATCAAAAGTGTTTAGCTTCCATATGAGATGTGCTGTCCCATCAGGAATACTTTAGTTTTTAAAAGTGAGATAGCCCAGTCCTCTCCCTGGTTTTTTCTTCCACAGTGTGAAAATTGTGGGGTTTTACTCCCAGTGAGGAAATATTTTTCTCTGGACAAATGGCAATTCTAGACATACAAGTAACCCTTTCAGATTCAAACAAGACACACTGACTCATAAGGTGTTTTCAATGATTCAGGGATTGGATACAAACAGCATTTTACACTCCTCTGTTCCTTCCAGAGAAGCAGTGAACCTTGGTTTTGTCAGATATGGCCAAAATCACTCAACATCAGACTATTTTGGAGGTGAAAATAAGTTTGGGGGTTGTGTTCTTTTGGTTATACTTTTCTCATTCTCCCATTAAAGAAAAAGATTATGAATTTAAAACCAATTTTGAAAGTCTCTCAGGTGTTATTACCCATGTTTGCCCTTGATTTCTCCATAATAATCACAGAATCATAGAATTGTTTAAGTTCATACCAACTCCACTGATTTCATCTGCCAGATGGTTTCCTCTCTTGTCTTCATATAATTACAGGAAGGTGACATGAACAACCCTTCTTCACCTGTGGGAATGTCTGAAACCATCTCTGGATGTCTTCAGGCAATTAAGATTTGAGCTTGCTGCTCAAATAAAATGCTTTCTCCGCTTTAATTTTCTTTTTTTTTTCCCTAAAGAAGTCTTGTGTCTTCTGGCTGGGCATGGAAAAAGAGCATTAGAGATGCTGAATATATCCAATACAATGAATTTGAGAATATATAATTCCATTTCCTTTTCACAAATTGGCTTGGCCTCTAACAAGTGACAAAGAATCAAAACTACAAAAAATACCCAATAGGAGAAAGGAACTGAAATAAATCTTTTAAAACCAGTAAAATCATGTGGGCTTATGCCTACAGAGTTCATTCAGGGGGAAAATGCAGAAAGCTATAATATTCTGTCTCTATGTAGATTTCACAAAGCAACAGAAAAAGCCACATAGAATCATAGAACGTTTTGGGTCGAAAGGAACTTTAAAAATCATCTTGTTCCAACTCCCCTGTCATGGACAGGGAGACCTTCCACTGGACCAGTTTGTTCAAAGTCCATCCAGCCTGGCCTTGAAGACTTTGAGGTTTGGGGTATCCACAGCTTCTCTGGGCAGCCTGCTGCAGTGCCTCACCATCCCCACAGTGAATTTCTCCCTTGCATCCAATCTAACCCTCCCTCCTTCTGCTTAAAGCCATTCCTTTTGTCCTGTCACTCCATGCCTTTGTCAAAAGCCCCTCTCCAAACCTCTTGTATTCTCCTTTAGGTACTGGAAGGTGCTGTAAGTTCTTTCTGAAGCTTTCTCTTCTCCAGGCTCAACAGCCCCAAGTCTTGCAGCCTCATAGGAGAGGTGCTCCAGCCCTCTGAGCATCTCCCTGGCCTCATCTGGACCTGCTCCAACAGGTCCCCATCTTTCCTGGGTTGGGGCACCAGAGCTGGAGAAGAAAAGGTGAAGATGACTCAGTGGCCATTTTCAGACTGCGGACAAGGATTTCCCCTCTCCAGTTTGTCTTTCCAGTTCCTTGTGCATATTCCACATTACTTATGAGAAACCCCTCTGAGCAGCAGTTAAAATTTGAGCTTTGACCTTGGAATGTCCCATCTGCACCACACCACTTCAGATGCTTCCAGAGGGTGAGAATGAGCTCCTTGTGCATGAGAAGTCCATGATGGATCAAATTCCCACAGCCTCCAGTACAGGTCACCCATCAGAGCAGGGCAAAGGTAGGGAAGTACAGAATGAGAACCCCAGAAAAGGATGTGGGGTGACCTCAGCCAAGACACCTCAACCCACTCCTATCAGTCAGCTGAGCTGCAATAAAACAACAGTGACAAATATTTCCCTGGTCTCTGCTCTTCTGTTGGCTGCCTTGCTGAACCTGGAGCTTTGTGTTTATTGAATCAACGCTCTTGGAGAGTGAGCAAAGGCACATGAGCTCCTTGGAAGGATCATGTTAGAGGCAGTCCTTAATTACCACCCTGTTATTGCAGCTCACTCTCCATTTCAGGAATGGCCACTCCAAGCTCTGCTGTTCTCCCTTATACGCATTCTAAATAAAAATAAATCCAGTGAATCCAATCAGGTTATTGTACGCAATTTAGAGAAGAATTCAGTCTGTTTTATTGCTCTTCTTTTATTTTGTTTCTTCTTAATTTTTAATTAGAGTGTAAAAAAATGAAACCTGTTTTTTATTAAATCCTTATTTATGAAGATTGCTTCAAACTATGCACGGAAGAGCACTGGGTGATTGTTCATTTTACCATGATTATAAATATTGTATTAAATTACATATGACACAGAGAATAGTCAGTAATTTTAAAAGTGATTTATAAAAAAAGCAGGGTAGGCAATTGAGATGATAGAGAAGCATGTGTATGGATAATGCGTGCATGTGCATACATAAGCAAAAAAATAAAACCCAAGAAGTAGCACAGCAGATAAAAAATTGAACACTTCAAGAACAAAGCCTAAAACTACTATGATACTCAGACTTTCTTTTCCTAGACCATATATATGCCATAAAACCTATATTAAAAGAAAACCTGAAAGAAAACAGAGATAAAAAATTAATGGATAAAACACATTGCATAGATTCCAAATCAGAAATTTAAGAAATAAAATTATTATGCAGCTTATCTTTAGTTTTAGAGATTCAGTCACCTATGTGGAAAATGTGACATTCTTCCTAAAAACAACAAAGCAGGTGGAGGTGTGTGAACCAGTGCAATGGCTGCTGCATGCACAAGACTGGAAGATGTTTAATGATCAGCTGTCTTCCAGGGCTGTCATAACTTTGAGGATTTTTGCAGTTAGATTTTCATTTATGATTCTCCTAGTGCACAGTTCACCTAGAACTGAAAATTATACATTGATTGAGGGAAAGGGGAAGCAAACTCCAATATATATGTATTAAAAACGAACCACATGCATAACACCTCTGTTGGGATAATTTTGATTTGTCATGATAAATATATATGTAAGAAACCTCTCTTTATGCTCAATGCTGCTGATCACAGCTAAGTCATTCAAGCAACTTGAAAAAATAAATTCTTAATATTTTTTTTCTTTGTGACCCATTAATTTATCTTAATTTATACTTTTGCTGACTTACATGTCAGAAAAAAACCCAAAACTCTTCTTCCAGTATTAGATGTCAACTTTATTCTGTGCTGTCAAAACTTACTTATCACAACAGGACAAAGGGTTAAGAGATAGTGACAAAGGATATATGAAACCAGGACATTAAACTGAATCCCTTCTTTGAAGAAAACTGGAGGATGCTACTGATCCTGGATGTCTCTTAGAACAATTTTATCTGATATTAACAACATAGCTAAAAAAGACAGAGAAAGACAATACTGCATGCAAAACAGGCACTTAGGCAGCTGAAGTTTGTTACTCAGGTTGGTGACAGAGTTTATACAGGACCTTAGGAACATGAAAACATCGCAAATAATACATCAGCATTGAGCAGCATTCCAAGGAAATCTTCCCTGTTCAGAAAGGGTTGCTATCCCAAGCTAGAGGCCTTCTGCCATAAACTTTAGATATACAAGGAAAGTCAAAACACCTCAGGGTGGTGGCTGATCACCTGGAGTCCTGGATATTAATGCCAATCATTTCTTTTTCTGGCAATCTTCTCTATATTTCTATTCCCTCCTCTAAAATACAGTGAGTGTTTCCTATTTCCTTGAGAGCTGGACATGCCTGTGAGGTGCTTAGATACTACAGAATGGAGATCATACAAAAATAAAGGGGCAAGATCAGCTCCCTGGCACCCTGAGGCTGGCTTTCAGGATGAGCACTTTCCACTAATTTTCATTCCAAGAGACCTCAAAAATCCTTCACAGGTCCCTTATTACACTCAGAAATGCTGGGAAATGAATAATTTTTCCCTGGACACATTTAGAGATATCCATGTTTTTTAATCTGTCTCTGCTACATTATCTGTTCATCCTCGAGTGTCTCAGCACACAATATACCTGTACTTGAGTGCCTCTAAATCCATAAATGTCAGTAAATTCTTCAATTGCAAATCCACATTAAAGCTGTTTGCAAATCTCAGACTTGGTTCTCCTTTTATTTGCAGTGGTTAGACTCACTCCTTTACTACTGTGACATAAAGTGAGATTTTCTTTTTCAGACCAGATCCTCTAGATGAGGAAATGCCTTTTTTCCTGAAAATGCACATTGCCTGGAGTCATGTCAAGCAGCAGTGAGAGACCCTTTCAGCACAAGAGGGGCACTTACAGCAACTGGTGACCAAGGTAAGCAGTGTGGTTTTATCTGCCAAAAGGTGACTGAGAAGAGAAAATTCCACTGCCTTGTTTACCAGTGATGTCGTGGTGATGCCACTGCTGCACAAGCCACTGCTTTTGCCCCAGCTGGCTGTCACTGTCCTTGTCCCCAGGGCTGCAGGGGTTGCTCCATAAGAGCATCCTGAAGGAGCTAACTCTGCTCTCCTCAGCATCCTTTCTTGAGAAGGAGCATTCACGAGAAAAATGGAAAAATGGCAATTTTGGAGCTTGTCGTGCTCTGGTCAGGAGGTGCAGACCACAGACATGCAGAACCACTGTGGGCAGTTCATGTTTTGCCATTGAGGGTTGTTATCTCATGGATCCCCTGACGGCCAGCCAGGATGGAATCAGCTACAGCGTGGCGAGCATTAGGTAGGGAGATGTGACAGTTTTAGCCCAAAATGTCAATTGCTGACGTGCAAGTTTCATAACAAGAGCATTTCCAATAAACTGGGGGCAAAAGGAAAATGTTAATTCTATCCAGATTAGATCTATGTAAATCTAGATGCTTCTCAACTACATGAAGGTGTGCTGATAATAAGGAGTGTATAGCCATGAAAAACACAGAGTTGGCCAAATTTAAAAACTCAAGACTTTTTCACAGCAAGTGAAGCGTGAAGTATCTTGTTCACTTGTATATACATGCATATATATGAAGCTTGAACAAAATCTTCTGATTTTTTTTCTTTACAGCTCCTACAAAACATCAGCTATTGCAGAATGTCACTGGTGAAAATATGAGCATATGTATGGAATGATTTAATGCCAGCTAAAGGAACATTTATCTAGCTGCAAATTTTCACTGCAGGGACATGATGCAGTAAATTTCTGCTAGTCTAACACTGGAGTTGATATTCCATGATATATGACACTTCCGTTTGGAAAAGAAAAGAAAACTTTTCTTCAAAACCTTAATTGACTCTCATATATTTCCGACTACAAATTGTGCTGGATAATAAAGGCAATAAGTATAGCAAGTAAACCCATATTTTTCAAACACTCTGAAAGATATACAATTAAGGTGCCCAGCTCACTGTATTCTTTTCATTCCCTTTATAATAACTGGGAGTTAACATTTTTAATTCACATTGATTTCTTTCATGGATTTTTTGGTTACTAACATAGAAGCAGAACAAAAAGAAAAAGCCTGTGCTTCCAAGAAATCCTTCAAAGTGAAGTCGATAACTGAGCTGCCTTATGGGATGATCTGTAGAGATTCCAGGTAAGGAAAGTCGTGAGACTGCACCATCACTCTCTAGCAAGAATCCAGTCTCCAGTGGTTTTCTTTTACTATGTTTTGTACTATTTACTATGAAATTGTGTACTTACACAATTTCATAGTAAATAGTACAAAACTATTAGTCACAAGAGAGTAAACCCAGTGACTTCAGATGCTCCAGCAATTATGCAGGGAAAAGCATTTTGTATAAAATAGTTCACAAAAATCAGGCATTGGTCCCGTCCTTATTTCACTACATCAAGGTCAGAGCTTTGGGTCAGTGGATGGGGGCACAGTGCTGCTCTCTCAGAGTCAGCAATTCACCAGGCAGGGCTGGAAGGCGGTAACTCTTAGCAGAGGTGGTTAAAAACATCTTTGAAACCCTCTGTTAGATCTACTTCACTGACTGGTAAATTATTTGCCTGCTCACTTGTAAGATATCAAGGGTAAATGCCTTTTTCTGCCTGATTCAGACCAAGCATCACTGATCTGAATTTGAACATTATCTTGTGTCATTAGGCAATCTGAATGGCAGCATGTCCCTATTTCCTTCAGCAAAGCTATTTTTCTTACTGCAGGAAAGAATTGTTCTTTACTGCATCGTTTCCCTTTTCAGCAAAGACGAGAAACCAGAAGCATCTGCAGCACCAGCCACTTGTGCTATAAGTACTTAACATCTTCAGAAACTGTGCTGACCTTTTGGTCTGAGCTTGCTTTAGATTCCAGTGAGAGTGTAGCTATCATCCCTTACACACACCACCTTTCTGATTTCTAACAGTGGTTTCAGCTGTTCCAACATGAATTCTCCTTTTGCCTTTCTCTATAGATGTTTACATTTACACACACCCCTAGATACCCAAACAAACAGGTGAGCTATGCTCACAGACAGCTGGGCTTGCAACTGGGCATGCTTTGTTCATAGAATCATTGGATGGTTTGGGCTGGAAGGGACTCTAAATGTCGTCTACTTCATCATCCAAAGCAACACAAGAAAGCAAGACAGCTCTTGCAGCCTCAGTCCATGCTTTGTGCAGCTTTTCATCAGATCTCTAGCTGGTGCACCCTGAGGAAGGCAGGTCCTTCTTCCTTTTAATGTGGAAAGGCTTTTTCCATCTGTTTTTTTATCAGTTTCTGGTCACCAATCACTGTCAGGACTTGAGTGGTTATAGGGGTGAGCACTTGGTCTGACTCCACAGATACCTTGTAGACTCCAAAGGCGGGAGATTGTTGTGAAGCATTCCCAGTCCAATGACTGTCTCCCAAGTTCATGGACATGTCCTCTACAGCCCTGAGGTGCTACTTACCTAACTGCAGATGGAACAGCTGGTGTGGGATTTTAGAGCATTTCCAATGGCAGCCTTAAAGAGTCCCTGATTTCCCTGCACAAGAAGGGGACATGGCCACGCCAACCATACCAAGAAGTAGGCACTGTGGTGTTGTGTAAAAGACATTTTATTGCAGCCTGTAAAAGTGATCCCATTTGCATCTGTTAGTAAAGGCAGACCCATCTGCAGCCTGTGCTCAGCCATTACAGAGTAACCAGCGCATGATCAGCAAGAACTGAAAGGGAAAAGCTCAGAGGCAGCATAAATAGAGTTAGATTGTCCTCAGCTTAATGGAGGAAGGACAATAAAATGTAAACAAAAGAGTCCAGCTTCAAGCTAAGAATTATTCCATCAGCCACACATGCAGATTAAATCAAAATGCTTGGATAAGAATAAATGGTGGTGGGAGGAAGAGAAGATGGTGGAAAGGGATGCTGGTTTCTAACCTAATATGTATTTTACACAAAAAATAGCTGGACTTGCTTTGAAGGTGACCTTCTGGCAGAGGATAAACCTGACAAATTTCACTGTAAGGCTGGAAATTCAGAAGATAAAAAATGGTTGCAATCAATAGTGGAACAAAGAGGCAACTTTACCCTTTGGCAATAGGGAAGGGCATTCACTCTACCAGGTGAGTGAAGTTTGCTCTACCAGTTCACAAAGTACAACCCTGAAAGTCTTTGGTGCTGCTTGCTCAGAGATTCTGAGAAACCCTCAGTGGTCACATGATGTGACATCAAGAGATTTTTCTTCTACATCTTAGTGTATACAGGTTTTTCCTGAAATCATATATTATGAGCAGATGGAAAAAAATGGAGCTGGAGCCTTCTCTCTGAAGACTGAAAAACTGAATTCTAAGTTACAAGTTTGCATTTTAAGTTGAAAAAAAACAAAAACAAAAACAAAAACAAAACAAAAACCAAACCAAAACAAAACAAAAATAAAAACCAAAACAAAAACAAAAAATCAAAGCAAACCAAAACCAAGACCAACCAAACAACAAAACCCTACTCTGATGATTTTGGAATCAAAAGTCTTCAATTAACTTATTTATTCATCAACATTTGCTATTTTGAGTCCCCTGAAATTCTTCTATTATTCCAAAAGAATAATTATATTGTATTTTTGCTTACACTTAACAAATTTTTGTTCCCCTTCGTTATGCACAGTACACTTGTTTGTTAATGGTTTCCATGAACTGATCAGTAGCTTTAACCATTAAATCTTTCCTGGACCTTTTTTTTTTTTTTTCTTTTTTAACTTTGTCCAAAGACACAAATCATATCAGTGGCCAGAGTTTTTATTAGAATTCTGGAATAACAATTCCTCATGGTGGACAGAAGCCCAAGATAGTCAAGGCTGGAAATGAACTCTGAAGGCCACCTGTTCCACTGCCTTTCTCAAAGAAAGGCCAGCTGAAATCAGGTTGCTCAGCACCTCATCCGTTTGGTTTTTTAACTGACCAAGGGAGATTTCACAGCTTCTCTGGGCCCTCTGCTCACCAGGCAGATGCTTCAGCCATCTCTGTGGGGTTTTGCTGATCTCCTGCACTTTGCAATGTCTTTTTTTCAAAGAGGAGTCCAGCGCTGGACACAGATGTGGGCTGAGAAGAGAAAAACCAGACCAACCCTTCTGTGGTCTGATCCCTTTTCAATTTGCATCTTCCAGAGCGTCAGGTGAAGGTACCGAGAGCCCTCCAGGCTCAGCTTTCACCCTGACTGCTCAGGAGCTGTGCCTGCATTTGCTGTGACAAGTGATCCTCAGATTCCTGGCAGCAGAAGTTGTCAGCTCTCCAGTATTGCAGCTTTTTAGGTCTTGGGGCTATCAGGCTGTCAATGCCATGGGCTGCTGACCTAACAGGCTTGTCAGCAGATGTCCCCACTGAATCCCTCCCCATCCTTGTGACTTCCTAACACATTTTACTTTGGCTTCAGGATGCCTACAGAGCTGCAGAACACATCCCCAAATAACAAGGGTAACAATGACAGCAACAACAGCAGCAGAAGGAGAAAAGACTCATGCAATCAGTCAGGGAGGAAATTAGGACACTGAGGTTGGGAACTAGGGGTAAGGGGGAATGCTGCAACTGACAGGAAAGCAGATTGAGTTTGAAAAGATTTTTAGGTCTGTATACAAGAGGACTCAAGAAGATCCCACCTGAGGCTGTCTGAGAGCTCACCTTCTGAGATGGCTTCATTGTCAGCAAGAGACAATGCTTTTGAAAACCAGGACAGCGCATGCCCAGGAAATCCATAGTCACACAACCAGGTGAAATCAGACTTAGAGAAAAAAAACACATATTTCTTAGACTATCCAAAATGGTTGCTTCAACTTAGATATAAGCCAGCACAATGTAGGTACAAAAAATAAAAAGAGTAAAACTGACCTGCAGCAGAACTGCAGTAGACTGATTGGTTAACTATAAGCCAAATTTCAGTTTCTCCAGGAGACACATCTGTAATCTTTATGTGCCACAGGTACAAGTATGAGGATTTCTGAAAAACATAATTTGGGGATTATTTTAAGCTTTTTCTTTCCAAGTTGTAGTAGCTTGGCCCCTGCCTGGACAAGGAATAAAAAATGGTGCTTTCAGAGGCTTTTTTTCCCCCACTGAGATTTGATCTGCCTCTAACAGCATGCTATGAATAAAGTCAGCTAGCAACCTGGTCATCTGGAAACAGGACATCAGAATTAGTTTTTCTACTCTGCTAGTGACTTTGCACTAGACTCTGAATAAATTATTGTATCCCTCTGAGCATGTTTCCCTTAGACACTGTGGACTTCCCATCCCTGCAGGTTTCCAAGGCCAGGCTGAATGGGGCTGTGAGCAACCCATTCTAGTGGAAAGTATCCCTGCTCGTGGAAGGGAGTTGGAACTGGATGATCTGTAAGCTCCTTCCCAACACCAACCATTTTGTGATTCTACAATTTCATTATTCTGTCATCTTTCATTTTCTATTTTGCTGTGTGAGTAACAGAGTGGTGGTAGCTCCAAGAATTTACAGCAGGTCTGGCTTTGATCTGAGATCCAGATTACTGCAGCATAGCTGGACCAGAGCATCTATGTTTGCTCTAGGCCTTGCATCACCCTGTTCCTACATGCTTCAGTGTTCCTCATGATGGAAGGGTTTCAGACTACACACAATCACTGAATTTTTCTTTTTTACCCAATGCACCCTCATCATCTAACAGAGTCTTTTCCTGGGAGTGAAAGTAAAAATTCTCCACTAGCTGAAAATGGTTCCTAGTTTTTCACTGCTGATTTATGCACAAGGTGCCTGGTCAGTGCTCAGTAGGCCTTTTGGCATTTTAGTAGATGAAATTGGAATCATCTGATCCCTGTCTGTGTTTTTAATTCCCAATCTGTCTCTTTGGCTACATCCTGATTAATGAAATAAACAGGACCAGAACAGCACAGGACTGGAGCCCCAGTGTTCTTTGAAATATAAATTTCTATTTTCCTGCATTCTCCATTTTCACAGAAAATGGTCAGGCTGGTCCAGGGAGCAGTGTGAATGAAGAAGCAACTTGGTTGTGTTTTGGAGAAGGGAATTTAGCCCCACATACACAATCTGCAGTGTGCCAGCTCTCTCCATAGCCAGCCAGTATTTTAGAAGAGACAAAAAACTTCCATATTTCACCTGGCTTGAATTCTGAATTGCATCCTTAAAGCATTCTAGGAATGCTGCTGCCTAATTTTGACAACAATAAAAGATTTGCCCTTTTCCCATCTGATGAGGAAAGGCCTTCTTGGAACTCACATTTGGGAGTAAAAAACCCTTCCAGAAATGATCTGCAATTCCTAATAACAAAGGACAAATGAGTAGTGCACTTTCCATAAAAATTTTGCTCTCAGTTCCTCTAAGCAGGTCTGAAAAAATCCCTTGGTCTCCCTATGAGATCTCTCCTGTCATGAAATGGAGGCTGTCACAGAAAGAACCTTAAGGAAAACTTGATGCAAAAGCAAAATACAATTATTGCTGAACAGCTTTTAGATTTTATATCAAAATCTTGGGTTTTTATAAGACAAGGAGGTGAGAGGCAGGATCACTACACAACTTAACACAGAAAATATTTGCACTGGCTTTACACCTTTGCATCTCCACTCAGTTCTGCTGATCTACTTACAGAAACAAGAAAGAAGATTCTGGCCTAGAGAATCAAACATCAAAAACAAAACTAGGGGGAAAATTTGCATTTTGTTTTTCACTCTCCCAACTCTGTTCTTAATAAAACTTTGTACTATAAAAGAACAATAAATATAGATAGCACATTAGAAATGCTCCTCCATATCAGGAAATTATGTTCTTAAAGCAATTTTGGATTCCCACCTGTCTTTACAATGGAGCACTAAATAACTTGTTTGTGCTGAATCTATTGCACAAACTATTAAAAAGCCAATAAGTCCAAATTACATACTAAAATATGAAGTGAGTTTAGGAATTAAGAACAGATAAGAGGAAAAAAATTATGTTTTTCTCTGAAACAATCTTAAAGCCTTTACTGACACTCATTTTATTTTCTCTATTGACTTTATTGAGAGAATTTTGATAAGTTCTCTTTTTCGCCAGGTTTCAATATTTCATGGTGGTTGTCAATCCAATGTTGACATAATGACAGGATTTTATGTGACCTCCAATACTTAAAAGCCAACTTCATTTTGGAAGCAATAGCTGCCAACACTTTAAATAGACATGCACTCCTGATATATTACACCTTTCTTGTGTGGGAGCAAATTATGATGTGAGGTGAGCCACCAAAATCTTTGCCTTGTTTTCCCTTGAATAAAGTTCCCAAGGGAGCAAATGGCTTTTTCTCTCTTTCCTTTGTGTTTATTTATGCATTTTGCCTGTGCTACCATAGTATTACAGGCTGCAGATGTTACAGCACAGCTGGAAAGGGTTCCAGTGAGGGCACACAGAAGTTTTGGGGTGCTGCACAGCAGCAGGGCCTCTGGCCAGACAAGGGAGAAGCCTTATGTGCAGTGCAGTTTTCCAGCTCCTGGTCCTAATAGTCTCCTGTCCTCATGGAACACAGTGAAAGGCTGTGACTGGACAGGGAACCAAAACAAAGATGTTCAAGACAATCCTTCGTGTTCCAAATGCAAGAGGAAACAGCATCAAAATGTTTTTATTGGATACTAAGAAATTTTCTTCACTGAAAGGGTTGTTAGGCATTGGAAGAGGCTGCCCATAGCAGTGGTGGAGTCTCCATCCCTGGGGATGTCTAAAAGATGTGAAGATGTGTCCCTGAGGGACATGGTTTAGTGGTAGGCTTGGCAGTGCTGGCCTAATGGTTGGGTTTTAGAGGGCTTTTCCAACCAAATGATTCTGTTATTCCAAATGATTCTAAGGCATGGGATTTTAAGGACTGACCCAGTTCTAATACTTCTCCTTCTATCTATCAGAGAGGAATCCTTTGAGGAAAGGAAACTTCTGAGGAAGTAACAAAGACATCCCTGAATATCCCTGGACTATGCTATGTCAGAGGAGAAGTCCCCAAGTACTGAGAAAAATTTTGAACATTGTTCCAATTATAAACATCTGCTGCATCAGCTTCAACAGCATCTTTAGCTTTAGAAAGACAGAAAGGTACATATTCCCAGGGGCAGCAGTTAGGACCATTTCATGGGGTCTCACTTATATTGATACTTCAGCTCTGTATCGCTCATTGCAATTATGTCAGCAGATAAACTACTCCAATTTGACTCAAAATCTACATAAGTGCAACAATTAAAAGCATCATCTTGATATCTAATTGTTCCCTTATACTATCTTTTGGGACATAAAGACCACATTTTTTCACATTCTTCCACTAGCCCAATCTTCACATGGGTGTCTAAAGAGCTGCTAACAAGTAGCTCATGCTACCTTTGCAGAGGCCTTGGCATACTCCTCTCATAATTTTAAGGTACTTTAGCACATCAGCTTCACCACAACAAGATTCGCAACTTTGAAAACAAGAATATCTGGAGAAAACATTTAGGCCTTTTGTCTTTTAAGGAAGTAAAAAGCTCTTCCCAGAAAGCCATTATTTTCTTGTTCCTACTGAATGCAACATTAGGGAGCTGTCTGAATACTAGTTATAGTGTTATTCATAATAACTGGTTTCCATTTAAGACCCTAACACAGCTGACCTGATAAAAAACAGGTAGTACTGCACATCAGCTCCATGTCTATGGCAATGCCCTCTATTTGGGTGCCAGAGCTTCTCCTCCTGATTAACACATCATACTTCAGGTCAATTTTATAAAATAGGGAAAATGCAGTTATACCCATTTTGTGCACAGGAGGTGAGCACAGAAACACTGCAATGACTTACATGCAAAGTCTGTGCCCCAGACCTGCATCACACTTCAGAATCTAAATTGCAACACTACTGTAATTTCCTTCCCTATTCCATTAAATGAAATTTGCCTAAACTAATGCACCAGCAGATGCTCTGTGTACAAGGGTAGTGCTGCATCAAAGGTTTCCCCTCTGCCAGCCACAGACTATGAAAGGGCAAGGAGTCACCTGAGCTAACTTGAGTGATCTGTGCTATAGATGTGCACTGTGATCATGACAGTGCCATTTCAGATCTCCTAGAGTCTCACAATCTGGCTTTTAGCATCTGGTCTTGAAGACTGCCAGTCTGTGAAGTACTGTCTCACTTCAGACTTGCTTGTTCAGACACCTCAAGCCATCTCACGTGGCACTAGAAATCTGTTTGTAGGCAAACAAATTGAGATCCAGCTCGGATCCAGCCAGCCCCAGTGCCTTTAGTTGGTGCAGAGTCACACAAGGAAACAATGCCTCTCTTTCACACCTGGCTAGTCCTGTCCTCTTAAAGCCATGTTCATTGCCCACTCTTTGCATGGTCAGCAATTTCCTACTCCAGTAATCTTCTAATGTTCCTCCTTGCATTGCTATAAAGGTAATCCCCAATGAGGTGAAAAACCTCATTTCTATGATTTTATGAGATGCCATTTGAAGGAGGTCAAGAGAAGGAGTCCTCATGTTTATTACTAGTAACTGTCAATTTAAGATTTTAGCTGTTTTACCTCCTTTAGCCTCTCTTGCCTTAAGTTTAAGGCAGTGGCTCTGGGATGTGTTCAGCTGTATGAATTATAACCTGACTTGGAGCAGGAGGATTAAGTACACAAAGTGAGTCACTAGATTGATGGCTCATTTGATCATCTGTGCAGGCAGGGTCCTTGCTGTGCTGCAAACCTGACTGCACAGTCAATACTGCAGCATCCCTGGCTGGCAGGAGCATTCAGGGTCAGTAGCTGCACTATAATAAAATCTGCATCACCGTGAGCTGGTGTCTTGTATCTTGCCTATCTCTTCCCCTCAGCTGCACTTCTTTGTTCATATAAGAAGTCCAGGTAAGGGGGCTTCCTTCTTGTCCTCCACTCTTCTGCTCAAGCCAATCTGTCCCCTGTCAGCTGCAAAAATTCCTGTGGCCTCTTGTCTCCAACTGGCTGACTGAGAACAAGGTCTCTGATGCACTGCTCCGTTTTCACAGGAGTGGATTTAACCTCCAAGAATGTCCCTGAGCTTGAACATAATGGACAGTGAAAATATCACCAGTGAGAGCTGGTCTACTTCTATTGATTTGTTTGGTTTTTGATGAAAGAAAACTGTCTGAAAAAGTTATGTCCTTTCTGTTTTCCAAATGGTAAAACTTACTGTTCAAAAAAAAAGACACTGAATCACAGGGACAGCTCAGCTATCAAGAAACCATGGTGCCTCAAGGGAAAGTGAATTCAGGTGAGGACACCAACCTGAGGAGGAGTGAAAAGCTCTGGACTATCTTTTTGAGATTCACCACAGCAGCTTAGATAGACATAATTCAATGTCAAGCCTGAAAGGACGTTGTGGTGATATGGGTGTCGCTCTCTTTTCCCAGGTAACAAGTGACAGAATGAGAGGAAATGGCCTCAAGTTTTCCCAGACTTTTTTCCCCACAAGTTTTAGCTTAGATATTAGGAAAATAATCATGGAAAGCGTTGTTAAGAACTGGAACAAACTGCCCTGAGTGCAATGGAATCTCCACCCCTGGATGTGTTCGAGCTACTTGGGGGTTTGGCCCGTGAGGATGTGGTGTAGTGGTGAACATAACATGGTGCTGGTGCTGGGTTGATGATTAGACTCAATGATCTTAGAGGTTTTTTCCAACCTTAATGATTCTGTGCTTCTATGAAATATCTCTGAACTGCAATAGTTTGGGTGTTTGCTAGAATGAAATATTTGGATGTGCGGTGGATGGACTTGAAAAGCAAAGTTTCATTTCTACTCTGCCAAGTCCACACCAAAGGTCTGTTCTCAGGCCTCCAAAACCCCTGAGCCCACCAGCAGATTTTGTGGGAAGGCAACACTGACCTCTGCAGAGGAAGATGTGGGTAGGAAGCACTTAAACCAACTGAACACCTTCAAGTCCATTGGATCACAGGACATACAAATTAGCGTGTGGGGAGTTGGCATATGCCATTGCCAAGACCCTTGTCACTGTTTTTGAAAGGCCCAGGGGAGTGGTGGAACCACTGTACACGTGGTACCTGGGGACAAGGTTCAGTGATGGACTTGGCAGTGCTGGGTTAATAGCTGGACTCTGTGATCTTGAACAATTTGGAGTGATGGTGTTTGTCTTCCCAAGTAACTGCTATGAGTGATGGAGAGCTGCTTCCCTGGACACTGCTGAACTTGGGAAGTGGTGAATGAATTCCTTGTTCTGCTTTGCTTGTGTGCATGGCTTTTGCTTTACTTATTAATGTGTCCTTATCTAAACCCACGACTTTTCTCACTTTTACTCTTCTGTTTCTCTTTCCCATCCCACAGGGAGCAGGGGAGGACTGGAGTGAGTGGTTGTGTGCTACATAGTTGCCTACTGGGGTTAAACCACAAGCGTATTATATAAAACACATAATTATATTATATTAATATGGTTATTTTTGTACAACTGGCAGTGTATTTGTTATGAATGCCTCACATGTACTGTGTTCTATGTAAGTTGCATGAAGTGCACAGCAGTTCACACACAGCAAAGGCTTTTTATAGATATCTACAAATGTGTTTATGGAGTTGGCTATTACATAAAACCACCAGCAACAGCTTCTTGGGGAACCCAGTTCTGTCACTGCATGTTAGGGAATATCTAAAAACTGCATGGAGCTCCTCAGGAGACACCAGCCTTGCGCTGCCTCCTTCTTGCTCCCTGATTGGATTCAGACAAGAGGCAGGGGCTCAGAGAGGGCTCTGCTGGGGATGAGGAAATTTGAAGAGGCAGGAGAGTTCAGATGTCACCAGTCTTGAATGCCACCTAAAAACAAGTCATGGGAATGAGATTTCAGAGCCAGACACCTCAGTCTCACTTACTCCTTGTGCTAGTTGTCTGCATCAGTGCCCAGATCAAGCCCCCAGGCCGGGAAGAAGACAGATTCATTTCTAAATCTTCCATACCTATACTGTTCCCAGGACCAGCCCCATGATTTCTTTCCAGGCTGCATATTTCCAGCCACTCAAATATTACTTTACAGCCATGTTTTGAGTCAATTCTCAGTCAGCAGCTTCTTGTGGAGCTTGGTGATGTCATTGGATGAAGCATCTCTCTCCACAAATAAAGTACTATTGGTTTGTACCAAATCTCTTCATATTCACTGGAATCTGTCCCACTTGCTAATGCAGAACAGAGAGGTCTGAGTAACAGGAAAACACTCTTAATATCACAGATCACTTCTGCATGGGGCAATTTGTCAGAAACTGTTGTGAAGGTTGTGATCCACATTCACTCCTGCAAGATCACAGCAAGGGAGGGTACCAGAGAGTAATTCCTGGAATAAGGAGCAGGTAAAGGGGGAAAAGAGCAGGATAAGCAATTCTCAGAAGCTCTTTGGAAAAATATAAACAATCTGGTAAGGGGGAGGAGGTGTGGGAGTCGAGCAGAAGAAAATTAAAAGGATAATTAGAAGAGGAAAAAAAATGCAATGCTGAGAACATTTTAGCTGGTGAAGCCAGGGATTTCAGATGAAATCACAGCAGACAGATGGTAAAAAGGGGGAAAAAAAACCACCAGCCAACAGCACACCCTATAATCAGTTCCTTACCATGAATATTAGGGAAATTTAGTTAGGGATAGGGAATAAGGAGCTGGCAGCCTTAACACACAATTATTTTGTTTTGTATCTTTGCAACAGAGCAAGAGGGATCAGAGGAACTAAAATCAAAAGCCAGAGACCTGGTTTGTTGTGGGGTGTGAGCTGGAACTCTCAAATAACCCTCTCCATCCACCTATACTGATATTTTAGCCACAAGTTTCACATTTCGGTGTGATTGCAGTTGGGATTCTCTTTTTTCCTTGGACACAAATATCTCTGGGCACCTGAAAATTTAATTGATGAACAAATGGGTGAATAGAGAAGTCTTTATCCCATATCAATAATCAATGTATCCTAAAGAAAAAAATAAGAAAGTGGAATTCAAGAAAAAAATTATAAACAACTCAAACACGTCAATCCCCTATACTCTGATACCATCAAATAACAGGAGCTATAATAAGCAAAACAGGGAAGAAGGAAAATCATCTCCCCAGTGACTAAGAAAGCACAGATTTTCCCAAAGCAAGAAGCTGAAGGACAGAGTTTTGAAAGCTGCTCTGACTGCAATGCACCCTCATGGCATAGGGCAGAGGCCAAGAAAGCAAAATTGCTTTGGCTCAGCACCATGAATGCTGTCTTGCTTTGGATGCAAAAATGACCCCCACAAACCTGCTTGGAGATCCCTTCACATCATTCTCCATAGCCCTGATCTATGGCTCAGCCCTTTGGGGGCAGGTGGGGTGTCCCCATGACACAATCTTTGGCAGAAATGCTTCCCTTTGGGTTGTTTCTCTTGTTTTTAGTAGCTAAACTGAGATGCTCTACACAGCACCAGCTTCCTTGAGGGATATGCTTACAGAGGTGGCTTGTTACTCCTGCCCAGTCTAAAGCTGGGCTCAACCTATCCCAAGATGACAGGAACCCTCATGCAGACATGGAGAGGCCCTAAAAATATGAAACATTTCATTAGGAAAAACCATTTCCCACTGAAATTACTAGCAGAACTCCCATTGATTCAATTAAGGGAAGAACCACAGTGCTCAAAGCCCCCAAACCTGCTTAAAGATGAGGACATCTGACTCATGGGGATAGTAACCAGAGGCAAGCTACTCACACACTTTATTTTTCATGGAATCATAACTCTGGATAGCACAGATGAGACCAAATTGATTTTAAATAGAGAAGCATTTTCATGTAAGGCCGAAGCTTTCAGATAATTTTGCTGATTTCAATAATAATTTAAATTTGCACTCTCACATTAATTTGGGATGTTTTTAACAGAGATATTACAGAAAGTTAAAGGAAATTAAATGGGAATGAAATTTAAAAAGCACGCCACCTTTGTGATTCCTCTAGTGGAGTCTCTCTAATGGAGATGATTTGATTTTGAAGTGTTTCAATTTGCATGTTATCAGTTCATGCCTGCTTGGAAACAGGTTATAGTTTTGTGTGGTTTGGTTTGGTTTCTTTTGTTTCTGCTCAGGTACCAAAAACTGTATAAAACAAAGAAGGATTTTCACAAGTACATGTGTCACAGGCAGGTGGGAGATCAGGAGGGAATTTTCCATCCCAGCCATGGATATCCCACATTTCCCCTCACTCGACGTGGTGCTGCCCATGAGCTGTGAATCCCTGGACACAACCCTGGCTACAAAGACCACCAGCTCCAGGAGAGACCTGCAGCCCCCCAGCCCTGGTTGAGGGGACAAACAGAGACCTGGCTGGGCTCTCCCAAGACCATCTTTGCAGACAAACTCCATGTTGTCCATAGGTTTCCCAGAATCCCTCAGAAACAGATTTCCAGCCTTCCCACTCCCTCCAGGACAGCAGTTCCACCATGGAATTGGCTGCATTATTAAACATCAGCAGCTGTGGGAAGTTCCACATAGCATCTTTGACGTGTTTTCTCCAAACATGTTTCTCTCCCAGCTGTTGGATGCTCCAAGACCCTTTTTTCACAGCCCAAGGTTATGAATAAAATGGCTTGGAGGACCTGAAACTGAAAGAAATGTCAAATGATGGTGGGTAACGCTGCTCCACTGGAAGGACAAACCTCCTTTTGGAAGAATTTCTAAAGAATAAAAGTCTCCATTTCACCCTGGCACCAGGCCTGGCTTTGCAACAGCCGTTTCCATATTTCAGTTGTTTCTTCTCAGAGGCTGTGATTCCTTGATAGATCAGAACTTGCCTCACTTCATCTCCCACTTAACTAATTTGATGAGGAAAATGGAACTGCCGTGGTGGCAATTTAAGCGTATTAAAGGAAAAAGTTAATCCAAAATTTTGATTCGCCAAATTTAAAGTCCATTTCCATTACATTTAATAACTTCAGCCTCTCTTAGTTCATCTGTACTTATCTTTAAGTCTGCATGGCTGGGTGGCATTAGAAATAAGAAGATTATTCATAGTAGGGTGCTCTGCCTATGAACTTTTTCTTAGCTCTCAGCAGAGATAAAGAATATTTTCTCAACTGTATATCATTTCATAATCACATGAGTGGTGGGCTCTTCTGTTCTTATAAAATCATATCTCACACCATCAGCCACAGACCTTTCAAAAATACCAAAAAGGGTATAATTAATTCAAAGAGAGTAATCATTAAAGCATGAGCATAGTCAGAGACATGATTTTTCATTTCCCTCCAAGCACACATGAATTATGAGATCCAAGTCACAGCTCTTGTAAGGGAGTAGATTTGTGGAGAGGAGGGAACTTGTTGCATGAATTCACACCTTTCCTCTGCAAATCCATGCACAAAGCATTTGGGTCTGAATCATGATGGAAGAGATGGAAGAGAAGGTGAGGAAGGGAGCCTGAGGGGAAAGCTCTGTGAGGACTGGCACTGGCAGGGAGCAGGCTGGGAGGCTTCCTTGGTCTGGCAGCAGGTGCTTCAGCTCTGGAGGATTTAAGGAGTGACTGGGCATGGGGGGGAAAGTGAGAGAAAAAACTTCCACACAGTCCTGCAGCATCTGGCGCTTCCTGGCCTGTGGAGTCAAGGAGGAGAGCGGAGCCCTCGGAGCCGGCGTGGGAGCAGGTGGGGGAAGGTGCTGCTGTTATTTGCAGCAGACGTTCCTTAGCAACAACCTGGAGCAGATGGAAGGCCGGGTACCACTGAGCAGAGCCTCCAGCAGCAGCCCCTCAGCATCCTCAGCCTCTGCCATGCAGGGGGAGCTCAGGCAGCACAGCCAATTCTGAGAGCTTTTCTCCAGACAAAAGGAAGGGGCACAGAGATCACTTTGACTCACACCAGTTTGAAGCCTAAAGATATGTGAGAAAATTTCATTAAAGAAGTTTGATAAATACCAACAATATCGTTGTACTTAAATAGCAGTTGTTACATATACACATACATATATACACGCAAATATATCCTGATACTATAACTGAGTAACTTGGATTTCCAGGAATGCTGAGAAATCTCAGTGTTAAATATATAGAACATAAATGTGGTCACAAAAATGTGATCTAGAATGCAGGGGGAGATGAGGCAGCACAGCAAATTCTGAGAGCTTTTCTCCAGACAAAAGGAAGGGGCACAGAGATCACTTTGACTCACGCCAGTTTGAAGCCTAAAGATATGTGAGAAAATTTCATTAAAGAAGTTTGATAAATACCAGCAATATTGTTGTACTTATATAGCAGTTGTTACATATACACATACATGTACACACACAAATATATCCTGGTATTATAACTGAGTAATTTGGATTTCCAGGAATGCTAAGAAATCTCAGTGTTAAATTTATAGAACATAAATGTGATTAAAAATGTCTTTAGGTTATACTAACCACACTAAATTAAAAAAAAAAAAAAAAGAAAATATCAGGTCTTAATCTGTATCTGAAGTAAAAGGAAGATATCAGGTCCTACTCTGTCTGAAGTAAAATAGAAAGTGATAATCCACAGTTAAAAAAGGTTACTTGATAATGGAGTTCACAGATGCAGAGTATTTCAGGGAAAGTCTGCATTGACACATGGATGTATTACCAAATTAAAGAAAACAGTAACCTTCTGTGGGAAAACTAATTAATCTTGTACATGGAGAATATGGAGAATCATCAAACTTGTATGTAGCTAACAGCAGAGGTGGGGCCTCCTGCAGAATGTCCATAAAGCTACAAAAAATACCACCAACTTCTGCATGCATCCCTCTTTTTCTTCAAAATCAGGTGTGAAGAATTGAGCACTCCGATATCCTCCATTATGATATTGCACATGTAAATATTGTCCTATCATTAAAGGAAAAGGAATTCTGCTGTTTGTATTTGATCTGCCTACATGCCCTCCCTTGAGGTTTGGCTGTAATCTGCATGCAAAAGCAAGGGGGAACAAAAGAACAAAAGCCATAAAATTTCACGATCAATAAAGAGCCACATTGTCTCCAGGGGGAAAGACAAAACTTCTTTTTTCAGAGTCTGTACATAACAGTTTGTGTTGGTAATTCTTGTGTCTTCTCAGGGCTAGGATGTTTGAAACACATCTGTGCCCATATTAGAATTATGTTGGTAAAACTCATGCCTTCAATTCCTCTTTTCTATTAATATCACCATCAACAAAAATCTGATAGATTAATTGATTTATCTTCCTTGATTACCTTGATTAATCAGGACCTAGATGAACCTTTTAAAGATGTAGGAATAGCTCTGGAGCCAGCAGAAGAGGATAAACACTTGATTATGTATTCTGGTGAGTCAAGCTCACCCATATGGGATCTCATCTCCATTTCCCTTCTGCTAATCTACCTCTTAGCAACATTTTAGCAATTCCTGTGGGTGATACATCAGTGAACAGAAATTGGAAAATGGCAGATGAGTCCGAACTTCCCTCCATTAAAGACAATGGATGCTTTATCCCATTAACACCAAGGACACCAGTCTGAGCAATAATGGTATTTAATATTATTCCTTTGGCAATGGCTGGACAAAAGGAGAAGAATTCCTTTTCTTTTTTTTTTTTTTTAGAATATAAGCTAAGCAAGGCTGAAGTTTTCTATCTTATCAGAATTTAGGAATTATCCATAACTGTGCAATTTTGAGGAGATTGATAATTTTCCAGGTTTATCATAGGTACCCTACATGTATGTCTAATGCTAACCTTTCAGCCCACTTTCTTGTCCACCATCTCACTAAATTTTATGATAATTCCCGGTTTTCTGACAGTCCACCTGCTAGACAGAACAAGATCTGAGCATGGAGCTGCATCATGGATCCTCAAGAGCCAAAACTCCGTCTGATAGCTAACAGCCCACTGTGCTCTCAGGCTTTCCAGGGTTTGCACAGCTCCACAGTCAGGGCTCAATACCCTGTCACACAGGATTTTCAATTGTTATTTTTCCCCTTGACAAGCAGTAAAAAAAATTTCAGGATTAGGTGACTGACTTCCCTATCCAGAGTCCTCAATCCAAAACCTGGGGAAAGAGTGAACCAGCTTTGGCACACAGGCATCATTTTGTTGTGAGTGTTGCGAGACAAGTGTCATCTCTTGGTCCCATACGTGGTCATTTCCTAATCTCCTACTGCCCTATCAGGTCCATTTCTACACAGTATAAAGTGGATTGGACTAAACCAGGGGGTGTTGTGTCTGTATGTGTGTGTAATTTGGTTTTTTGCCTGTTTATTCAGCCCTGTAACACTTACAGAGATTTCACAGGCTGAATTGCAGCTCTCAGGTGAAATGGCCCCAGCCTGGAGCCAACAGGCACCACTGTCCCACACCACTGAGAGGGGAGATCTGGCACAGACCTGGCAGCACCCATCACCTGATTGTGCTGAGCCTGTGCAAACTCCCACTGAGCTCTCTGTGGACTGCAAAACAGCAGCTTTAGCATCTCACTAGATACTACTCCTAGCTGCCTTTATGTGAAATAAGTTTGATTTAAACTGATGTAGGACCGTCCAGGTAGGGATTTGCAGTCCTTTTGTTATGTTGATTGATATCACTCCTTTTCTTAAACAATAACTGCAAGTACTGCAAGAGGGCAGGTAAGGGTAAGATGAGGCAAAATAAGAGCAGTATTACTGTTAGTATTGTTAGCAGCAGTATTATTCCTGTTGCTGTAATTTTAGCATATTTTTCAGTTGCAATCTTTCTCCAATCAGTAGCAGCAATTACAAGATACCGTCTTTCAGCAATCTGCTCCAGTGGAAGGTCCTTGCCCATGGCAAGGGGCTTGGAACGTGGTGATGTTTTAAGGTCCCTTCCAACCCAAACCATTCTGTGATTCTATGATCTTCTTAGCCATTATAAGGCAATAGTTCTCAAAATGCAGTATGGGCAGGAACTGAGATTATTAAACCATCCCATACATGTCATCCTTGCCTCACAGCTGCTGCCAGCATGCCCATTTTATGTTTAATTAAGTAATTTAAAATAGCTTCTCCCACTCCTTTTTACACACACAAAGCAAAAGACATTATTGATATTTCCAGTGTTGTATCCTTTATTACTTTATCCTCCATCAGGGTTGATTCTTTTACCTGCTAGGAGAGCCAACTTCACATTTTGTAGAAAATCCCTTTTTTATGCAAAGCATTAGCAAGAATGACATTTCAGCACCAATCCTGAGAAAAGGACATTGCAAAGTGTCTTCATGGTGAGATAAATCCAGTGTAGCATGAATAAAAAAATTTCCAGTGCATTTACATTCTGATTGCATACCTAGATGGAAATCTAGATAGCTTGTTTCAATTGTCAGTCTGCTGGGTTCAATGCCATGGAAATTGGAAAGGAGTTCTGCTTTTCAGGACCTCCTGTACTGTATCTTGTAGAACAAATTTGAATGTGCCTATGACCAGAGCAGAGAAATTTGATTGTGACACTTGTTTTTATAGACTGTGTCACTTTTCATACTACACTAACTTTTCCAGGCTTCAGTTCAACAAGCCATGTCACTTGACTGCAGAATAATTAGTTTAAAATACATTGGGGTTTTTTTCTTTACTTCTGTTTGGGTTTGGGTTGTTTGGGTTTTGTTTGTGTTTTTTGGGTTGTTTTTTTAAAAAAGGTTTGTATGAGCCTTTTTATAAAGGTGCCACATCTTGTATAATTTACTGGAGTCTTATTGTTAACCTTATAAATATTATTATTATTATTATTATTTCTGCTTCTATTTTCCACTCATAAAACTAATAACTTGGGGAAAAACTCCTTACTTTGTGTTGCGAAGATTCATCCTATTATAGAAATTCCATTATTCTGGTTAATCCCTAAAGATAAAGAGGAAATTTCCCTGCCAATAATGAAGGTATTAAACAGCAAGTGACGCATTTCTGGTGCAATCATTGAAATTGTCACCAAGCACACAGATGGTGACCCAGGGGACATGAAAACCTTGATACAAGTTTCTCTAATCCACCCTTAGTTTTACTTTGATTTCAATATGGTTCAGATATTACACAATGACCCAGGATACAGATACAGTGCTGAGGCTTAAAGGAACAATTGCAGAACAAACTTTTATATGTAACTCTGATTTAGAGGTAGAAAAGACTATAGTCTCAAAAACACTATTTAAAAAAAGCTTTCAAAGACAATAAAACCTAAGATGGAAGGCGTAATTCCTGATATTGCATAGTTATTTCATTCCATTTTGGTTTTGACACTGAAAAATACCATGATATGAAGCTCACTGTCTCTCATACTCCTAAGGATATTTTAAAATAGCTGTCTTTTTTTGTGTGCCTTCATGGCATTTCTTTCAGTATACCTTTTCCCTTATTTTTAATTTTAAAAGTTATCTAGTATTAAATATTTTAGCTGTACTGTCTCACTCTTATTTAAATTCTCCTGGCACTTTGGAAGAACTACTTCCTGCAGGAGTGAGAGGCAGCTTTCACTCCAGATTGCCTTAAAATTCCCCAGTGACAGCTCCTACTCTCCTTGTTTACCTTCCTGGAATTAATGTAATGCCACCTTCATGGTACAGGGGCAAATAGCAGCCTTCTCCTAAATTCTTGTGTATCAGCATCACCTCTTGTGCAAGGTAGAGAGCAGGACCTTGGTGAAGCCAGCACACAGAGGCTGGGGGATAAATTATCTCAAACTCTATAGTCAGTTTGTGGTGTAGTCTGAAAGAACATTGCACCTAAACAAGGATTTCCCAGCATTGGCTGGTCAGGATGCCAGCACAGCTGTAGGTCCATTCTGAGCTCTGCTCTGGACAATTTACACATGTAAGTTGAGTCAACCCATCACTTCTATTCCCTCATTCCCTTTCCTTAAAGCAGAATTCCATGTCCAAGCCTCCCACCATCAAGAACACAAAGTTGTGTCTTCATGAACATCCCGCAGCCATCACTCCCAACCCAATGCTTTCTCCATCTGCACTTGCACCACCAATCTGTGCCTTATCAACCAAGGTGTTATGAGTAGAAAAGCTGCCCATTTTTTTTAAATGTTGCAGAGTTCACAGGTTGGGCTACTTGCTGCCAGGGTGGGGTTCTAACTTTTTATTATTGTAATCATCTGACGTTTTTGTTAACTACCTGTTGTTGATGGTTAAGAATTCCCCCTTTTGTTGAGTGACACCATGCTGCTTCCTGGAGGATGGCACCCAGACAGTGAAGGGGAAGGGACATCGAGTCAACATGCAAATGACCTCAGAACCAGCATGCAATGGGAGAGACCCCTCACCAAACCTAGCCAAAAACCCCTAAAACAACAAGCCAACACAAAATTGACCAACCAAAGCAATGTCTAGAGATGAAGAAGAGAATCTCATATCCACCAAGATATTTTTATCCATCACCCTAATCTACAAGATCTCGGCTAGACAGAGGACCTCAAATGTTGACACAAAAACCAAGGGAGTGTCCAGATGCTCTTGTGAGGACAGAGCACTGCAGATCTGCCCACAAACCAGTGGACACAGCTGCACTCTTCCTCCTCCTCCTCGTCACTCTTGGCAGCAGCGACGGAGTGATCACGGACCCATTGGTTCTCCCCACCCGAGCTGATCACTTTTAATAAAGGCATTAAAAAGGATAAAGGTCTCTTCCCATGTTTATTTCACAAGGCAGGACTTTAGAGAGAGGCTCACATGTCCTCAACTCAGACACACCTCTGGAGAAACCAGGTGCAGCTGCCTTTCCCCTTCTGCATTTGCTTGAGCGCTGTCACTGGCACTCTCACCATGCTTGATAAACTCTGGAACAAACTATTCCAGACTCCCCAACTGCCTGTCTGTCTCTTCAGTAGCAATAAGGTCATTCTTAAAAAAAAAAAAAAATACAAATTCTTTTTAGTAGAAGGAAATGACCTTTATTTTTTGCATGTCTAAGTAAGCTGCATTAAAATAAGATGAAGACTGTGACAGGAGGTAACCAAAGATGGTAAATTTAGGCTGACGCTTTGTCCTTAACTTGGACTGTTCAGCAAGAAAGTGTACACTAAAAACAAAGATTTAGCCTTAAATCAGAATCTTTTGGGATATGTCATTTTGCTATATTTTTAATATATTTTTAGGTATTTCTTGAGCAGCCTGATGTAGGAGACAGAATCACTGGGAAGTCAGGAGTGCTGTGAGACCAGCACTGGGGATCTGAGTCCCTCAGGATTAGATGCTATAAAGTTAAATCACAGCAACAGAGTCCCTGCCCAGACAACTCTGAAGTTAAATGCCAGAAGGGATACAACAGATGAGTCATTCAGGCAGAGAAGGAGGGATGAGAAGAAAAGGCACTGGCTAAATGGATCTGATAACAAAAAGAATGAAGGTCAAAAGAAAAAGGCTTGTGAGTTTTGACAGGGCAGTTTCTCACTAAGGTGGGAGTTATGGGAAAGCCCCAGTGAGTCCAAGAGAAACATGAATGTGGGGCTGCTTCTGTTACACCCCTACAACAGTCTCTTGGGTCAGTGTAAGTTTTAGAGTCTATCCAGTTTGAAACTAAGTGTTCTGAGATTAAAATCATAAATTGTAAAATATAAAATGCAAAATCACATCAAGTTAGACTCGGGACACTTGGAGGAAAAATTGTCACACTGATAAGTCAAGACTGCTTTCCAACCAGAGCCAATGAAGGCTCTACCTCAAAACTGCTTCCAGTGAAGTTGAAACTGAACACCTGGGTAGAAGTAGGAAAACCAAGAAAACAAAGGCAAAAATCCAGGTTGCAGAGGGGGTGGCTTTGTAGGGCTCATGATGACGATGAACTCTGAGGGTATTTAAGGGAGATAAGGCCATGAATTTTGCCATTTGTTATGGGAAACAAATGGTATTAAGAGAGAGGGCAACTAGTGGAAGCTGGCAGATGGTGGGTGGAGCAGAGGCAGGAGCTGACACTGTGATACTGATTGAAAGAGGCTGGGGAGATGGTTCAGTTCAGTTCATTTGGTTCAGATCAGGCAAATAGGTGCTTTGTTTTGGTTTTCTTTAATAAGAAAAGAGACTCCTGAGGGAAGCACAGAGGGACGTCAGGGCGGGATGATGTGGGCTCAGTGCCTGGGAGATCACTCCTGACAGCAGTGACTGACACAGAGGAGAGGAAGGTCAGCTTGTACAGGGCAGGGTGACAGGCAAGATTCTTGCTTATGGAAACAAGAGCTGATCAAAAGCAGGGCAGGAATGTCAGAGTGGCTACAAAACCCTTTAATTTGCAAAAGAGTGAAACTTAAATTTGAACACTGCTAAGGAACTGAAAGTTCAACAGAACCTTGGGATTATCTGCAGCAAATAATTTCAGATTATGATTTTAGGCAGCAATATTAATAAGAGCAGGGGATGGACAAGGAGAAGAAATTGAGAAGGCAAATAACTTTTTAAAATGTTTTTTATATTTTATTTTTCTTTTCCTTTTTTTTTCTTTGAAGATATGGGAGCTAAAGGAGCAGAAAGGTCAAGGTAAATAGGAAAATACTTGCAAGATTGGAGAGTCACTGAGGCAAGAAAAGACAGAATGGGGAAGTGGATTAAACTTTTCTATTGGTGGAAGGAACCTAAATTTAAATTATCAAATTTCTTCAGGCTGTGGTGGAATATATAGAGGAAGACCCAAGTTAGTGTCATCCTCAAGGAACCTGAACTTCAGCTATACTTTAGCACCAAATAATCCATATGGAGGGGGCATGGTGTGGATTCTCCATCCATAGAAACACATTTAATGAGAACAATTATGCTGTCATGAGAGCCAGAGCAGACATTTCACCACACACATTTCACAGCTCACAGCAGCACTTACTAAACCAATACTCAACTACTTAAAATATTCCTCAATTTCATTTTTGTATTGGTTCCTTTCTGCTGTATATTTCATTTTATTCCTTTTAAAGCAGAGAAGTGAGCTAAATGAAGCACACAAAAAAACCCTGCAGCTGATGTTTTTAATCACAGCTTTCTGGGAAGGCTGACCAGTAATCATGAGTTATTCAGGGTTTTCATTATTCTTCATGACTTCAACACAGTGTCACTGCTGTCTTACTAACTTAACTGTGCTTGTTTCCTTATGCAGAATGAATCCTGACTGAAGAGTCAATGTTCCTGGTACAAATTCGCAAAACACATCAGAATTTCCTCCCAGCATCAATAAAGAAAATAATACTGGTTGGTCTTGTAGACTGACTGAGCTTCTTTCCAATCCTATTTTGAACATGGTAGAAATTTTGCTATTCTGAGCAGATGGTTTATTAAAGTTGGTAGGTAACTTCATACATTTTGACAATATACAAAGTTATCACCTAGTTTAAAATTGAAACTGCAAACCACACCCACATTGTAGATAAATTCCATTATGATAATTAACACAGAAAGTCTTATATCTTATTTTATTTATATAAAATCTTATATCTTATTTTTATTTATTAAATATCTTATTTTCATTTAGTTTTCCATTTTAACCAGAAAGTTTTACCAGCAGGGGCTTTTTTTTCCATCCATTTAGGCTCAGCTCCAGTTTCAATGTAAGATGTTGGGAAATATTGTATCACTGTGCAAAAAAATATCAAAACAAAGTGATGGTTCAGCATGACAAGACAAATTATCAGTGCCCAGCTGGGATGCCAAGAGGAAAATCAAAGGAAGCACTGGTGACTGTAGGGTCCTGCACAAGATGACATTGTGTACAAATATACCCAGTGATCTCAGGAGAAAGGAGGATGAGCTCAGGAAGAGTGTAATGAGCAGTGCTCTGTCTTTGGGAGTCAGCAGCACCAGGAACAATGGTGGTTCCAGTAAATCTCTTCTGCCTAAAACATTTTTCTATTGAGCTGTTGCTAATCAATAGCAAGGAGAACTCCTGTTGCTGTGCATTCCACAGGAAAGACCCCACAAGGGCCTCCTGTGGCAGGTTCGTGGCTGACAGGGGCCTTGGAGCTCTTCTGAGAGCCAGCAAGGAAGGGCAGCACTGCCCTGGCTGTCCTGGGATCATCCATCGTGCCTCCCCTGCCAAGGAGAATCTGCATCTTCTGCAGTCTCATGGTGAACAATCCTCATTTCCAGTGGAGGGATGCAAGAGGTATTTGAGGGGGGCCTGGCCCCATCCTTGGGTGACTCCTAAGGGAGTTGCTGAGGGTCCTGACACATGGGTGGGATGTGATTTCAGTTAAAAAGTGCAGTGGGATGGAATAAAAATGAGAGAGAGGCAGGGATCAGTGCAGGTTGGTGTGGGTCACCTGTGCCCTTCCTCCTTGCTATAAGGTGCCTGACACAGTGCAAACAACAGACAGGAACTGTCACATATTCCCTGTAAAAGCTGTGTCTGATACACTCACAGGAACACATGTGCCAAGTTTCTCAGCTGATCATCAAAAGGAAGAAGTTCCAGGGCTGACTGACCCCAGAAAAGGGCAGGGCAAGCAGTGAAAGGAGGTTGTACCTGGCAGACAGCTGAGTTTTTCATCCCCAGCCATGTAGCAGGATAACATTAGCTCCTGTGATTGAATGGAGGCCTCTACATAGATCTCAATAAATAAATCAAAACCACAAACGTGAAAGCTGGGAGTGTTTAATTCAGGCTTGACTGTAACTTTCTTCTCTGCACCAGGACTGGATCACTGTGAGATATAAAGAAACATTGACTCTATTAGGTTTGAGCTATTTACCATATTAATCATAATCCAGCTCACCTTTCAAAAAGTAAATAACATATTTAAGATTATCAGACTCAGTTTTGAGCAACATTTTTCTTATTAAACAAGCACACAGGACTGGCAAAAATCAATAGGAGAGTTAGAGTAGCCTCCCTGTAGAGGGTGTTTGTTATCTCCCATAAGTCACAGTAAAAGATGACAAAGCTGCCACATCATGAGGAAAAGTAATTTTACAGGATTCAGGTGGGTTCAAGTTTCCATCTTCTCCCTGTAATCCAGTGAATCATGTGCTACCACCAGCTAAATGAACCTGCAAGCCTGCCAGACACAGGTGGCCACAGAGCCCAGTGTGCTGATTTCCATTTCCTAGGCCATCTTTCCTTAACTTTCCTCTTTAGCAATAAAAAAATGGAACTCTAATTCTCCATGGGTAGTGCAGGTTGGTGTGATGGGGTGGGTGTAACAGCCCCCGGCTGCAGGTGGCTGGCTGACCACATCCATATGGGGAGAGGAGAGCATCCTCATTTCAGCTGGCAAGAGGAAACTTGAATGATGTCCAACACATTCCTCAGCCAGGTGACACAGTTCACCTCCCTCACTGTCCCTGTCACCTCAAATAACTGGAAATGCCCATGTAGAGTGAGTGAAATTGCTATAGTTTAGATTAAAATTATCATGTATAAAAAAAAGTTTCCAGATAGTCTGATTTTTCTGTGCAGTTTCAAAAGTATGAAACTTTAAAATTAAGAACTGACAGTAAGATTTTTTAGGGAATGGGTGTTTTTTGTTGTTTATTTATTTGTTCTTTGTTAAGGAGGGGTTTTGTTTCTTCCAAAGTGGAAGTTAATCTTAATTTTTTATTAGGTATGTAAGAGCTATTATTCATTTGTATTACCATAAAGCATTAGGTCCTGCAGCTGTAGTGGGAGGATCAGCTGGAACAAGATGAGGTAAGGAGCCATTACAGATAAATGTTTCTAATGCAAAGGAAAGGTGGTAAAAGCAGAGAAGGATTAATCAAATGGCCTGTGGTTTCAGAGCATTTTTGTTTCAGGGAAAGGACCCTTATATTTGCCCTCTAAACAGTAAATTGCTTTTAGTGGAAGCTACTGCCAATTGGTGAAAACAAACCCATATATGTAGAGATGTTAAGGACAGTGGAAACAATAATAACAGCATTAAAAAGTAAGTATGTGGCTTTGCAGTTGTACCTGTTGGCAGTACCAATCTCAGACAGAGGAAAGACACCACTTTTCCATGTCCTCTATTCTTTAGCTAATTCCTGAGTGGAACAAAACTGTTCTACCAAGGACTTTCAAACTTCACAGTTTGCTTCTGTTACCCAGATTAATGGGCCATTATTTCCTGTGTTTGTCTTACTACCTTTGTTATTTCTGACTTGAAGTGTGGCTCCTGATGATCAATAGGGCTTCTAATATGCACAAACTCACGCTATTAGCAGTACTAAGTCATGCACAGCTCTCACAGCTGAGAGTTCTCCAGGCAGTTTCGTAACCTTTCCCTGTCCTCTGCATATATTTTGATAACTAGTATTGAGTGGCTCTCCAAAGTGAATACTGTACCCTGTATAATGAAATTAATCAATAATACCTGCTATCCTTGATATTACATTCTGGGGACATTGAATTGTACATCTCTGGGGCACAGGGTTGCTTTTACGATGTTTAATATTAATAGCGGGCTGAATTGAAAAACTGTTTTTGTTCCATTTTAATGAGAGAAGAATTTCTCCTCATTTGATATAAAAGAGAATTGCACATTCCATGAAAAGGAAATGATTTGCAGGATCTTTCTAATTCTGATGTGAAATTCTAGGTTTTGCTGCAAATTTCCTGTCAACCACTGCAGCTGGAATAGTTAACAATCAGGTTAAGATCATTCCGAGCCAACACCAACTTTTGATGTCAAGGCCACAACATCTGTATAAATGTGTGGTTGATGCACACCACAGGAAGGCTTTCACTGCAAGAAATCCCTATTCAAGGGGGTGTTTGGTCACCTGAAAAAGTGATATGTGGAGCTGTAACCATGGGAAAGGACCTACCTCCAGGTTTTCTGAGAGAAGGAAAGGTCTTGGCATGAAAACATCTGCCATCTGATTAGTTAGAAAATCCTCAAGGAACTACTTGAACAGTGCAAAAAAATCAACCTAGATACAGCCATACGTGATTGTTTCACAAAGACATAACTCCTGCCTCCCTTTCCTCCACAGCTTTTGATTAAGGAAGCCAATGAGTCATGGATGTCTCTTTGTAGCCCACTCTGAATTTGTCTACAACCAGCCGCTTTTCTGGGTTGTCGTAAATAAAAGTTTCCACCTTGGGCTAAACTACTGGCTCTGAGTCTCTCTTGGGAGCTCTGCACTGGGTGGAGGGATAGTATCTCATTCTTCAGGTGGTACTCAACCATGATCAGCAAGAAATCCTCATTTCCATCCCCATATTCTCTTTCTTATCCATCACATAACACCTCATTGCTGCCACCAGCCACATTCCTGGGCAGTGGAGCCCTTCCAGTGCTCAGTCCTGATCCATCTGTGGAGCAGGTCCCATACACAGGTGCAATATGTGCAAGTATTTGTACAACCAATAGCTGGAATAAACAGCACCAATTCAGCTGTCACAGAAAATTATAGTGATTCCCAAGATATATGTTATGCCTGTTTAAAAAACACATAGTTGTTAGATTTTTTAATGTCATTAATCGTGATTCTTTCCAGATAAAGAGGAAAAAGGGGAATCCAAACCTGCTTTTGGGTTACAATATGGCTGGATAATTATGCTACATGTGTCTGGGATCATTCCTTGGCACAGATTTGCCTCTATCTGTACTGTTAAACTCTCCCAGCCTTGGAAGCAGGGTGGGCATCCAAACTGGTTTCTGGGAATGGTCCTGGGTCTGTGCTGACTCCCTGGCTGTGTCCAGGATGCATTTGGGAGAGTGCCAGCTGGATGGGGCCAAAATCATAGCAGGAGCCTTTTAACAGGACATTCTATCATGTTCCCATTGCTGGGAACGTTCCCTGGTGCCATTCGATTAACCAGGATAGATGTGGTCCAAAAGTCTAAAGTAATTACCATGAAAAGAGACAGTAATTCAGTGACGGTGCTCCATGGCCATATGCTGGCATCTTTGGAGCCTGGAGAGGAAAGGAAAACATCTTAAGGAGAGCTTTGCCAAATGAGAGCTCCAGATGACAATTGCAATAGGGGAAAAAATATTAGGTGTCGACAAATTGTGAGCAGAGTGAAAATAAACAAAAGAACAGATGAGCCCATAGAAATAGGGCATGATAAAACTGCCCTCCCTTTGCTTCCAAAGTATTTCAATAGAAAGGAAACACAGTGAAGAACCAAAGAAGCAAAATACTCAATTATTTACAAAGTTGTGCTGTTTCATTTAAAAAAAAATACTCTATAAATGCTGTGTTTGCTTTGCTGTAGTGAAGAGTTAACCACAGCCTGTTCCATGGGGAGAGCCCAAATCAGCTTTCATTTAACCCAGATTTCAAACTCTGGTATCCTGGACACAGTGATGTGAGGAACATTTACAAGAAACAGAAGCACTTTGTCAAGAAGTCTTAGGATGAGCAAATGTGCCATGTACATGCTGGAGCCTTGTAAAATTCAAACTTTCCCAATGAAAAATCAATTGTAAATGATAATTTCCTCCTCGGGTTGAACTGAAGAGGTTGAAAAATTATGTGTGTTTTAGAAATCAACTAGTCTTCCCCTGGCATGGATTTAAAAATGGGGTAAGTGAGATGAAGTAATCTAGTTGTACTGACCTCAGAACATTTTTTGTCAGACCTCAGGGCTAGCAAATATTTGGATCATGGGAAGCTACTGCATCAGCAAGGAGATGAACAACTACTGCAAGGCCATTTCTTGCACTGTGGCTCTGCATAGTGTCAACTACTGGATGTACTTTGAATAAAGCCTCCAAAGGTGAATAAGGAGAGTAAAATCCCTTCTTGTTTACTGGACCACCAGCTGAGTATGATAAATGTCTCTTCCTACTTTTGTTAAATGAAAAATATTTATCTACTGAACACCTCCAACTAAGGATGACAGTGAAAAGAGGAAAAGAAAATGTACACATAGGACACAAAAGTAACCTGGTTGCATCTCAATAAGTTGTCTTTCATCTGGCCAAATACAAAATTTGTTTGATACCACTGCATATCAGAACGGCCTCACTACCACTTGTAAGAAGACATTGTCATAACATGATGTATCTATCCTGCTAGCTTTTACCAACTTCCATCCACTAAATAGTGGGAGATGGATAAAGGTCAATTGGTAGCTGAGATAATTGAGTTTAATCATGAGCCATCTAAGTGAGGGAAGACATTACCACCTGGCATTATATAATACGTACATTAAACTGACTCTTCTCTGGCCTATAAAGGTCATTGTACATTGTATAGCAAAGGTTGTGCTGTGAAAATGCTAATTGATTTTTAATACTGGCTGCTGACTTTCCTGTAGAGGGTGTCAAGTGCCTCTTGGGAGTACTTACTGACACTCATTGCAAATTCAATCATCATTGTCATCCCATGCCAGCAAAAACAAATGGATTTTTGAGGTCCAGTCCAGCAAAGCTGGGAAAGAACTAAGTGACTCTGTGTCATGGTTTCAAACCGGGACACTCTGTCCCTGAATGACAAAAACACCTCTGTCCAACTTGGGTAATATGTTTGAATCTCTCATCCTGAAAGAAAGATAATCCTGTCCTGTTGCCCATGGGATTCAGAGAGGGAAAGGGCAGGTTATCACCATTCACAGAACAGGTCTGAGCACTTGGTACCAGGTCTACAGGGGCTTAAGCGATTAATTTGTATTTCAACCGACTTAAGTAAGAGTTAAATACAGAATCAATACTGAAAATATACCACCCATCCAGAACAAGTCCTGAGGAGGACTCTGAGGTGCTCAGGGCTGGAATGGAGGAGAGGCTGAGGGATGGGCAGGGCTCAGCATGGAGAGGAGGTGGCCTTGGGGGACCTCACAGCAGCTGCCATGGCAAGATCCCCAGGGAGATGGAGCCAGGCTTTTCCCTGTGGTGTGTGGTGGGAGGATATCAGTCTCACACTGAATAGAAAAGAGGTTTTTCCCCTATGAGGATGGCCAGGCAGTGGAGCAGATTGCCCAGCTACATCGTGCCTTCTCATCTTCAGAGCTTTTCAAGACCCAAATGGATCAAACTGAGCTGTGTTACAGGATCCCATAGCTGACCTTGTTTAGAGAAGGAAGTTTCAATAGAGGTCCTTTGGGGTCCCATTAAACCTGAACTCCTGTTGAGCCCATGAAATGAGCACGTTGGTGCTGGATATTCCATTTGTGTGAGACACCTGGGAGAATGGACAGGTGGGAATATTCATCATTCTCCACACTCAGCCCACACAGCAACCAGTATGGGCCAGGTGTGCTTCCAGCACAAAGCTCAAACACCTCTGAAGGGGGATACTACATGGTGGTATTTTGCCTTCTGAAAAGAATTTGTCTGGCATCTGTATGAATGCCCAGTTGCCTACTCCTGACCCTCATCTTCAGTGGCAAGAAATGCATTATACATGGTTATAAAATGTGTATAATGAAATGCATTATACACAGTTATAAAATGAATGAAAAATTTTATAATGAATGAATGAAAAATTCAAAAATTCAAATCTTCCTGGTGCCCGTCAGTTAGAGTCAGATGCATTTCTAGGAAATCCTGAAAGTGAAGTTTAAGATTTGGAAAAATGTGGTTGGGAGGGCCGTGGTGTGACAGATTTCCTGGCTCACAATGGTGGGCTGCAATGTCAAGGGAATCCCTGGCAAGGCATTGGCAAATTTCTGTGTCCATAATTCTCTCAGTTCTAAAATGAATTCTGGAAGGCTGATCATCATTTGTATTAGATCACTACTATGTAGGAACAACAGCAATCTGTAACAGCAGGGAGACAGAAGTTAATGATGAAAGCACTTTAACAAAAAACCAAACCACAGAAACCAACCAACAAAATCCAACAAACCAACCAACCCCCTAAAAAACACCTCACTACAAAAAGCAAAACTTCCATATTTCATAACTGTATTTCTAGAAAAAAAACCAGCTCCAGAGCCTCTTTAAATGGCACTTCTAGTAGTTAAGCCAACATTATCATTTATGCAGAACTTGTCACAGCTTTGCATAAATGCTCAAAATTAGGAAAAAGAAAAACAACAAAAGAAAAAACCCAAACAACAAGAGCAGATGAAAAAGCACTACCAGGGCTTAAAAGGAACAGGTGAAAATAAAATTTATTCCCAGTGCAAACCGAGCTCCTTTTGTCAGATTTAAAGAATTTCATCCAATTTCCCCATTAATCAGCTGATGAAGCAGACCCACATTCTGACATGAAGCATAAGATAATGTCAACATTATTTGCAAACTGCTACGTTACGGTGACAGCCTAATGTTTATTACTATCAAATTACTGTCATTTTATTAAAAAGACCAAAAGCTCTGGCTTTGCTAAGCAGAGCTCCCAGTCCCACCAGAGCAGTGGAGCTGCTCCCTCTTTCCCAGGGCTGTTCTCTGTGATGGAGCACAGCATTTGCATCTGTCTGCCCAGGCAGCTCTGTGAACGTGCTGGCTAATGAACAGGGCAGGGAATTTTACACTCCAAGACATCTTTTATCTGAATATCACCCTCTGGTTTTTGATAGTTTTTTGTTTGAAGGTTTTGACCTTGTTTGGGTTTTTTTCCCCCTGAAGCCTTCCATGTCTTCTGTGGTCTTTTAAACAAGGTTTGAGATCCTTTTATCCAGTTTCGGAAAGAATTGTTGAATTTGCATTTTTTGAGGGGGAAAAGACATTTGAGCCTATTCTGCTGAATGAATACAAGCATCAGCAGCAGGACTGGGATCCCTTGTGCTGCACTCGGTACAGTCATAGCACAGTAATTTAGCTAAGGCTTAATAATTTCTTGCAGTACAAGTTAATGTTATCAGATTAGCACTTATAATTTCCAGAAGTATTTCATTACATTAATAAAATACAAAGGAAAAGCGCATCAAATTCAGGTAATCTGTGCTCCTCTTGATTTGGCCCTTCCCTCCAGTTTGCTTGATGAGCAAACTGCAATTACTGTTGGTTCAAATGGGAGTAAGAATGACCTTTTCAACTTTTGTTACAGAGGAAATAAATGTAGGATGTGTCCCTCTGTACATATTGCAGGAATACACATTCATTAGCATGTCCCACAGCAACATAGGTAATGTGAGAGGTGGGAAATAGGATGGCAATGCTGAGGGAAAAAGCATTTTTTTTGTTTGTCACTGTTAAACCATCCCAACTAAAATACCCAAAGTCAAGCTCAGTGTCCAAACCAGGCACCACCTCACCGAGTTTTAGCAGTTGATTTCCAGATATGAAATTGATGTTTGTAGAATCCACCATTGTGAACAAGAACCAAAAGAAACTTTGTTAGATACCTACATGGAAACTCCTCCCTCCTGTCACCACTTCTTACAGCCTGCTCAGCTCTTTTGCCCAGAGAAGTTGTGGATGCCCCATCCCTGGAAATGTCCAAGGCCAGGGTGGATGGGGCTTGGAGCAACCTGGGATAGTGGAAGGTGTCCCTGGACATGGCAGGGGGGTGGAATGAGGTGGCCTTTAAGGTACTTTGCAATCCAAACAATTTTATCATTCTATGAATCAGAGAATCTCATTCAAAACTGAATGAAATTTAATTAACCTATTTGAATATATGCCTTTGCTTCATTTGGATTTGTTATCTCATATCCATCATTTAGGGCAGAACTCCAACTCATCATCCAACCCAGTCGTGACCATGACTTGTCCCGTTCGTGAGACACAACCCTTCTTCCATGTCAAATTCTTACTCTACATTGTGGAAATGAGACACAACCCTTCTACCATGTCAAATTCTTATTCTACATTGTGGAAATTCTTTCAACCCTCTACTTTAAAAAAAAGGTAAAATTGCTGAAATGAAGGTAAGCTATGGAACTTGCACAGCAGGAAAGTGAATTTCATACATGCACAGAGAATCTTTGTGAGAAGACTATTTTTAGGTGAGCTGCACACAAAGACCAATCCTGAGGGTTTGGAAAAATTAGCATCCTTGAATTTTGCAGGAGCTATTTCTAAGCTTAGCTTGGCTAGTCCTGAAAACCAGAAGCAGCCCATGACTAGACTTTTCTCTGTGACAGGAAGGAGCTTGCACACCACACGTGGCTAATCTGAACGAGCTGCATTGAGGTCACCTCACAGTCCTCATTCTGTGTTAGGTGAAATTGCCAAGATGATACATCTTCCTTTTTAAAGGAAAAATAGGTATTTGGTGTATGGATGCGTTTTGTGGTTTGTTTGTTTCTTTGGATGGTTGGTTGGTTGGGTTTTTAACATCTTTTTTGCATAATAGATTGTTTACTTATTATCAAATTTTACCAAAACACTTATGTCAGATCTCCTGGTATAAATGGAGGAAGTCAGCTGAAAAACTACAGTAGGAATAAACACAAACTCAAATTAAATATAACTCATCACCAAAAGAGGCAGGAGGAGCACATCTGGTAGGATTTTAAGGCTATTTTTTTGTTTCAAACACAAATGACCTCTAGTACACTGATATTTAATTACAACTATTTAGTCTGATTTGGTAAGCCTAAAAAACTATTTTGTTTCTTTTCTGTGTGGGGGGAGGTGAAAAGAAGTAATCATTTGCAAGGATATAATAATTTAAGGTTGCATCCCTACCAATATCGGATTTTAAATCTGCAGATGTTTGAAAAAGATTTTAAAGTCAAATAAGGTAGAAGATTAGGAGCTCTTTTCTCCCAGGGAATTTCACATGCTTGAAGAACAGCAATTGCTTTGTCTTCTGCTGAAATGCCACTCTCTCTGGGGTAAAGAGAAGCAGCTGTGTAATAACACATAGTGATGCCACACAGGAACTTGACAGGAAAGGAAAAATTGCACGTGAAAGCACAGCAGCACCAGGAACTTCGCTAGACAAAACGTGCAGTCATTACCCTTTCAGATTTTTGGGACAGAGATGGAAATTAGGCTTCCTGTAGCACAGGGCCCTTAAACACTCCTCTGTGGCAAAGTCTGAAGTCTGATATCTTATTTGAAGCCTGGCAACCACCACCTCACAGGGCCCTTTGCTCTGATGCTGCTGCTGCTGCTGCAAGTGCTGTTCTCATGTCACAGCAGCAGATACAAATTCACTCACAAGCAATCTCTTGGTTACAGACAGAGTTTGCTGGTGTAAATAACTTTGGCTGGTTTCAAAAGGGGTGGGGGAAAACAAGGAAAAGAAAAAAGGAAGAAAAAATACAGAAAAAAACACCCTGAAAAAATGGAAAGGCAGCAATCCAAATATGAGTCAAAAGCTGTACCACCTACTGAGTCAACAGGAAACTGGAATGAGATAATAAATACCTGGCTCTGGATGAATATTAGATGTGCATCAATGTGCTTCACTCACTTATTAAAGGGGGAAGTGCAGATGAAAATTACACTTTTGCTGGATATCTAAGAGACAAATAACAAGCTTCACCAGAGGCTTAGGAGGTGGAGATGGATTTACCCATAAAAGAATTTTGCTACACCTAATTAAAGCATTTGTAAATGTAAAAGGCACCCAGTGAAAGAGCACTGAGGCAGTTCTTGTGGGGCTCACAAATCAGTGCTCTAACCAGGAGGAGAGGACGTGATCTGATAGATCATCAGAGTTTGGCACAAATAACCTTTGCCGGAGCAGCCTGGGTGGGAGGATTGTGGCACACTGAAACTCACCTACAGGCCTGGGCAGGGGAGCAAGTATCATTGAAACATGAAGGTTGGAAAATTGAGGCCAAACATTCACCCGGCACTGCCAGGTCCAGAACCAAACCATGTCCCCACACTGGCACATTTTCTGAGCACCTCCAAGGACAGGGATTCCATCACTTCCCTGCACAGACTGTTCCATGCTTGACCACCAGTGAAGAAATTTTCCTAATATGCACTTAAGGTTTAAGTGAAGGATGGAGACACAGCTGAGCAGATGCTGTCAGGTCCCACTGGGGACCTGAACTGTACCCAAAAAACCCTCAGCCATTTCCAGCAATTTGTGAGTCAGCTCTGCTCTTCCCATTCACTGTAGATGGACAGAGGGTGCAACAACCCAAACAAATGAGGCATTCAAACCATCAATCTGGAAATTTCCGTGGTAAGCAGTCCTTATCAACCTCAATTAACACTGTGATGGTGATTGCTGAGTGACCACTCCCTACCCACATCTCCACACACAAATGAGACTTTAATTGTATTTTCTTCCCTGACCATTTAAGAAGACTAAAAGAGTAGTTTAATGGGCAGGGAAGGAAATGAAATCTTGTGATTTTGATGAAGATCAACTGGACAAGGTTTGGTACATTTCTGTGCATTTCATGTCATCTCATTCACTTTTCTTGTTTTCGCTTTTTCTCCAGAATTTTCTCTTGTCATTTTGGAGAAGTTAATTTCTTCCATTATTACACCTGTTTATTGTTTACCTTTCTTGCCTGACTTTGGGAATTCAATGGTAATAATTTTGGCAAGCTTCTGCCCTTCTGTCCTTTTCACTGCTCCTCATTTCACTGCTCCTCAGTCCATTTGGTTATAGTCACTCCATTTGCTTTTTTTTTTTCCCCAATTGCATTTGATTTGATCATATCTTTTTTCCAGAGTGTTTATTCTACTTGTCTTTTATTTTTTTCAATATTTCTATTCCTTTCAGCCCTGATTTGCAAATATGTACCTTATTAAAAATTTTGAAATTTGCCTAAAGGTCAGCAACTTGTGTTCTGATCATGAGCTGTCTAAATCAAAGCTGTAAATCTTTCCAGCCTGTCTCCATTCTAACTAAATATAGTGCAGCCAGGGAATTAAAATTCTGATTTTTCTTTTGAAATATACTGATACGTCATGAGGCATATCCTAATTTTTAATTTTGGGCTTTTTAAATTTTAATGTGTCTTACATGGAGCTAGTAGGAAAAAGACATTCACAGATAAATGTACTAATGCAGAGTTGTGTTCTGCTCACTAGACCTGAAATACTCACTAGGTGCTGAGAAGAAAATAAATAATATATTGCAGTCTGCTAGATATTCTGATGCTTTAATACTGAGAAGCTCCCTGAAAAATTATTGCCTGCATATATTATGAAAATTCTGCCTTGCTCTCTAGATGTACCTGTAGTAGAACAAAAGATCTGAAGGGATAATTAATCTGTAGCACTGTTTCTCAAGCACCATCTGATTAACAGCATTTCCACTTGCACAGTCCTTCACTGGAATGAGCAGAACAAGGTTTCAGCAGTGAAGGACAATAACAGGACTGGTGGGGAAGTAGCACAAGGAAATAAACTCTTTCCTGATGACATATGCTGATCATTGTAAACCTATTTGTAATCAGCTCAGCTAAAGTCTGTGTTTACACAGTACAGAAGACAGAGCAGGGAGCACCAACTTCATATTTAGTGTGTTTATTCATTATTAATTTTTTTAAAAACTCTATTAACAACTGCAATTATTTCAAAAGCCATTTCCCTGAGTCAGTAAGGAGGTGTGAGATAACCTGAGGCACCAAATGAGGCTCTTGGCCTAGGAGCAGAGTTCCTGATGTTTCCCAGGGTAACCAAATCCCACCTGGCACTGCTCTCCCCTCTCTTCAAAGGCTTTATACCACAACTGTCTATAAAGGAGCCTAGAACAGCTACAGGCCAGCCTTAGGGTCACATTGTTTGGGTCTGACACACCTGAAACACATGAAACTCAATAGACATCCACACTGTGCAGATGCTTCCAAACTATTGAAGAAAAGTTGTGATGGTCCTAAGGCCTGCTGAGTGAGGGAGAAGTAAAGATTTGCAAACATCTCTATTTTACCTTGTTGGATTTGAGAAGAAAAAGTAACAGCAGGAAAGCATGCAGAGTATTTTTAACCTCCTTCTCATGTATTTTCTTTTACAGAAATGGAAGAAGGACCTTTGTGTCAGTTTGGGTTCTTCTCAAGTACCTACATTTGGGTGTTGGGTAAATGCTGACTAAAACACTGACCTTAAAGGAAGACATCCTTTCAAAAGACACATTTTTTGAAAAGAAATTTTGAAATAAATTATTTTTTAATTAAACAATAACTCTGTTAGCGATCCTGTTTCTTCTGCAGACCCATGTTTTTCTGGGAAAATTTCAACTTCCAAGGAATATTTCACCAATGCTAAACTTCAGGCTTACTTCAGCTCCTTTTCTGTATAGTGCAAAAATTATCTACCTGCATCACCACTCCCTTAACAGAACAGTGTTTGAAAGTTAGTGAATTCCTTAAGTGTTATGAGCCACAGAGGCATAAAGTCTTAGATTTTCATTAGCAGAAATGCTGCATATTTTCTATTTCCTAGTTAAAAGATACCTTGCATATATTCCAAAGGATGGATAATGTTATTTAAACTGCTTTGGATAACTGGATAAGTACACTGGAGGTTTTTATTTTCCTTCTGTGTAACATCTAATGGTTATTAGTGTGGACTGGATACTAATATTTCAAACACTAGACTGAAAGAGGAAAACTTTTACTTCACATTGTTCTAAGTATTTATGCACAGAAATTCATCTGCTTTTTCTGGTCTCAAGCCTTTCCTTCAGATTTTAAAGCTTTCTCTTAAACAGTGACTAACATCTACAGCATAACCATAAATTCATAGAATCACAGAATATCCACAGCTGGAAGAGAATCACAAGGATCACCAAAGTCCAACTCCTGTCCCTGCACAGGATAGCCCCAAGAATACAGACTCAGAGAATATCCTGAATTGGAAGGGAAATTCCCTCTTGTAAAAGTCCTCTCAGCCAATATTCTACCTGATCCTGAAATTTTAGATGCTTACAGCCAAAAGCATGTGGCTGTGCTTAACAGAATTTGTTTATTTGGAAACAAATACTGAGCATGAAAACCTCCTGATCAATGCATAAACTAAGAAGGTTGATAGAGAAATATTTGGAGCAGAAGCCATCAAAAGAGTCTGCCTTTCTTTGCTCCTTGCTGTTGTTTTAAAGGTAGCAGCAAAGGTGGTTTTGGAACAGAAATATGAGTGAGATTCATCTTTCTTTACTTCAGATATCTAAGGTTTAAACATCCAGATAAGTTTAATCACCCACAGGAGTCAAGGGGGAAGAGCCAGGTGCTTTCAGAGGGTGAGTCAGCCCCCTAAGCTCAATCCATTTCTCTCTCAAAAAGCTGATTTATCCTTTGAGATTGTTTCTCTTGGTCAATGATAACGGGAGCCTGGGCAAACAGTCAAGAGTTTGTCATCTAATTTGTACATACATAAGTCGGAACTAAAAAAATCCAGCCTATTTCTTTAACAAAATTAAGAGCCTTCTGTTAATTCAAAAGGTAGATAGTGTAATTTAAAAAGTGTAATTTGTGAGGTTACCACAGAATACCCAGAACTTCTAGGTGCAGCCTGCACGAGGAACAAGAGCTGTGTTGGTGTGTCACATCAGGAAATACCAACTGATCTCCCCTTCAGTTTGCAAAGACAGTGAGATGTGCAGTACACAGATCACATAGACAGAAATGGAGAATTCATCCCTGTGAGTAAAAGGAATTTTGATCACCTTAACTCTCATGTATTAGTCTGAAAATCAGTTAAAGAAAACAACAGTGAGAATTATTATACAATAATCATTGATCCATGACTCAGGCTCAGACACAGTTATGAGATCATCCAATCTCGCTGCTACGCAGGAAAACAAAGAGAAGCCCATTCCTTTCATGCGGCTCGCTGCTGTGGTTAATCACTCTCATTTGAGCCTAATTTCCTATTTAAGACTGCAGGGTTTTTACTCAGCATTAGTTCTTACTTTTTTCACTACTAGATTAGAGTAATTTAGTACTTGTTATTTTCTCCCTGTGTGAGCAATTATAAACCATAATCAAGCTTTTTAAGTCTCTCACAGTAAGATATCACCTTCCGTCCTCTGAATTATTCTTCTGAAGGGCCCTTACCAAAAGCGTTAAATTATGTACACATGCCTATAAATATTATTCAGTACACAAAGTGACCTTTCAAAGGAATATTGATTGTGGCATTTACGAAAGTTATATGCTTATATCTTTGAAGTGTATCACCAAATATTTGTTCTGCTGTTCCGACTAGGTGAGAAATTTCAATGCCAGACCAGTTAGATATAGGCAGAAAAATTAAAAAAAGTTAGTTATCCCAGGCCACAACTGTGACCTGCGTTTATCTTGCTCAATTGGACTATGATATATCACTTCAACTTCCTAACATCAAATACCTTTAAACTGAGAGTGAGCTTCAGGGAAAAATAGATGGAAGAACCTAAACAGAAAAAAAAAAAGAAGAAAAAAAAAAAGAAAAAAAAATATTAGCAGCTATCGCATGGCTTCCCAAGCTAGCTTAGGGAAGATATGTTCTGGAATACGGTGATTTTCCTCTTCACTTCCAGATTTTGAAGTCCAAATTGTCTTTTAGTATATAGGCTTCTTTTTAACAAATTCTCAGTTTCCTTTTGTGTAATATGTTTGTATTATTTTTTACATTTTCATTTCCTCAAGCCTGTAATGAGTCTAATAAGGTAAATGCATTTCATGGTCACCACCATCAAACACACCACAAAACTTTGCCACTATCCCTTATGCATTCATCCTGTAGCTTGTTCAGGAAAATTGCCTGAGGATCAGCTCTGCTTTCTTGACTTATTAATTCTGTCAGTCTTGGAGTGATCCTATTTCTGATGTAAAAAAAAAAAAAAAGTCTTAAAATTAATAATGGAAAAACCACACACACTTTTCTTATTAGCAAGCTGTATGAGAAAATCATCACTGGAGTATTTTAAATATCTAAGGGAATTTTCTATTCAAACCATTTGAAGTTAGAGTCTCAAGTGCTGTAAAATAATGAAACTGTGCATGGTATATGCTCTAATTTTGAATTTTGAATGCAGGTTTGTTCTGTCTTATTCGTTGCTTATAATTGAGATTGGCTCAGTTGGTCAGAGCACCTTGGTGCTGGTAACCCCCCAAGGTTGTGGGGTCTGTCCCTGGACCTGATGATCCTTGTGGGTCCCTTCCAACTCTCTTTCTGGGAATCTGTAAACTTCTACTGAAAAAATTAAGGTCAACTTTCACATGTGGATAATTCAGATAATCAACATTAGTCAGATGATTTTCAGTATGCAGACAGGCAGAAGTCTATTCAGTCTTCTCACTTGGTATCAAACTGTAATTAACTGTCCTGAAAGGTCCATCGAATTTTCTAAATAGTGAATATATTGTAACATAAATGTTGCAAAATGGTTTAGCAAAAGCCCAGTCCATGAATGCAGGTTTAGCAGTCTCACTATCTGAAGCAAGATCATCTTCATCCATGGATTTCTGAGCTGATAATTGCACTATCAGAAGAATTAACTCAAGGAAAAATATATTTTCCTTTTTTTTTTCTTTTTTTTTTAAATATCATAATAATAGTAGTTAATTCTGAGATGGAGTCTACATATCTTCTTTCAGTAAGAAAGACAACAGCTATCTCCACACTAAGAAATTTCAACTTTTAACAGAGAAACAAAAAAAAAACAAGGCAGGTATTCAAATGAATAAAACGTGTTTCATCCTCCTGAGATATTTAGGACATCAGGATCTTTGGGTTGATCTTCACAGAGAGATCAACAGCAAGAGCACAAATTACCACCAACTCTTTTGCCACTGAAGACAAAAAAATTGAGTTCCTGGGTTACTGCTTGAGTAAGCATTTGGAAGTTTACTATGTTTTGTTTAAGGGAGAAAAAAATCACTCTCTGGAGGTCAGAAAAAAAGCCACAACTTCCCATTAACTTCACAAAGGTGCTGGAATTTCACTTTGGTTGAAAACTGTTATTTTATTCTACTTTTCAGTAGGAAAATAAAGATAAAATTATTTATGCTATTTCATGCCAAATGGTTCTAAGCATAAAGAAGGGGTTTAGTATTTAGCTTTGCAAAAGCAGAAACTATACTCCAAGGACTGATTTATATTTGATTTTTCTCTGCATAATAAGATCAGAATCTTGTTTAGTCAGGATTTCTGGCTCAGTGGCTATCTTGAAAGAAAATAAGTTTCTTTGATTACTGGATATATAGATTCCTGATAAATTTTGCCATAAACCTTTACTAAATTATTTTAATTTCATATTTGTCAAGTACATCTTTGACCAAAAAGTGAAAGTGTCCATTAAGCCTATTTCCTAATGTCCTATTTTTAAGTGTTCACATCTCACACTTTTTTAATACTTCCCACTGATGGAAAAAACGACGTAAAAAAAAAGAACTATGCAGCAAAGCAGCTTTATTTTGGCCCCTGGCTACAGCTTAAACATCTTTAAAATCCAGGTTTGCCAGAGATGTTCTCTTGACTTGCAGTCATGTGGAAAGCCTGCCTGAAGACAAGGGTCAATGCACAATGAAGTATCTGAGGCTGCACAAACATTTATCTTCACAATGTCTGCTTTAATACTAAATACCTTCAATAATTTCCATTACCAAAGGGGTTTTTCTCCCCATTAAACAAATGCAGCTGTCTCAGAGAAAACTGCTGAGCTTGTGAAAGTAATTCTCAGCCCCTTCATCCAATTAGTCTTTTTCATAAAGTTATAAAGTCAAAGATATTTGGATTCTTGGTGTGTATTTACTTCAGCTGCTAACAATGCTGGTGTTCTTGGACATTGTCAACCTGGAAATTCTTCTAAAAATTTGCCCTTTTAACACACTTTTGTGATCTTACTACAGAAATCCAATTTTAATAGCTAAAATAGTTTTAAAAAGACTGCAAAATTCTGTGTGGGGAAATTGGAGCAGAATCACTCAAGAACAGATTTGATTTTATTTATACCACATCATTATATGTGCATTTTAAGTCGAGCTTTGCATTCTGATCTTTAAATTTTCAGTTCCTTTGTTTAAGTTTTCACTTCCTTCAGAAGTATGAAGTTCCAGCATGAAATTTATGTTCTTCAACATCACTTAGAAAGATGTCTGACCTCAAAGTATGTTCTAATTCATTGTCATGGAACAAAGATCTTTTCATAGATTTATTGTACCTCATAGGTGGGGTCATCTCCAACAGAGGAGACACAGTGGGACAGGCTGTGATGCAGACTGGACGGCTCATTTGAAGTAGCAGGCTCACATCCTGCCTCAAAACCTTTGCAGTAAATTGATGTCCCCTCTGGGAACAGAGCATCAGGACTGTCCCACAGTGCAACATCACTGAGGCAGCACAAGGCTGCTCCTGAACTGAGTGACCAATGAGACCCAGATTTCACTCAAAACACAATCACAAAATCTTGTATTTTTACCTAATGATGATTGAATCCGGCAGAAATAGACCCACAGAATCAGAGAATGGTTAAGGACAGCCAGTCCTTGAACTCTCAGTGAGACAAAGCAAAGCAGCTGTAACCCCAACAGCTGGATGGCCACAGGCAGCCCACTTTGACCAGACCCCAGTGGCTCCTCTCAGGCCACTCAGCAATCAGACAAGACCCCAGGAAAGCCACATTTGCTAGATAGCCCTGACAGTCACATAAGTCTAGCCAAAAATATTTTAGTATTGCCCTTAAACAGCCCATGACTCCAGAGTGGAAGGTGATACTGCACTCCTTGAGTAGTTCACAGCACTCATCAAATGAGCTTGTGCTGGCAATCCTGGTGTCCAAATTACAGAAAGTGAAATTGCATTCTGCTTATCTAAATTCCCCACACACTATCTATATACAGTTTTTATACTTGTCCTGCATTTAAAATGTCAGGTGCTGTTCCACACCAGAGGCTCCTGCCTGTCAGTCTGAAGGAATCATTATTATACATCTCTTGTGCTCATTCAAAGAAGTTTTTTTCTTGATTTTGCTTTCATTTATTTAAATAATTACTATTCCTGGCTGTGGAAAACAGTTTAGAAATGCAGTTTTAGCACAGTGAGAGATGAAGGCAGGGAAAATCTCTCCAGATGGTGAGATTAACTGACAAAATCACCTTAAATATTCCGAGGTTAAACATACAGACTTTTTAATGGTCAGTTTACTAAGTCTATTAAAAACTCCCTTACTCAAGATAATTTGATTGGTGCCACAGTTAATAGGAAATTTTATTTTTATCCACAACCCCACATCTTCAAAGCTATTTTTCAGAAGTCAGTATATAGAAGTTATGAAAACCCGTTGAAGAGGCAGCATTTTGGTGTGAAACTGTAAAGTGGTATTGTTTATGTTCAAGCCAGTAACAACAAAGAACCAAATTATACTTTTGTTGGCAATAAATTGAGATTCAGTGAAGAAAAATGCATCTGATGGAACCATAATTGATGAATGGGGCACATGTGCTCTGCAAGCAGTATTTATGAAAAAGAACAGAAGAAAATAAATTATCAGAACTTTATTTCTGTTACAAATTATCACAATCACAATTAATATAAAACAGAAAGCACTGAGGAAACATGACTGTTGGATACAAGATTTATCAAGGTGTAAAAGCCTCATCCAAGACTACTACTAGAAAACCTGTGACTGTGTATTAGAGAAAAGATTCCTATGCATCAAACACCAAGTGAAAGAGAATAAGCAGCATAGTATAATTTACAGGGATTAAACACCTTTTTATACAAGTTTTTGAAGGAAATGGAAGTTGGAGCATTATTTCTACCCAAGAATCTTGTCTGGAGAAGACTTGTTTACAATTAACTATTAAAAAAGCTTCAGCAGAAAACACCAATCTTCATTTTAACTTATCCATGTTGTTCCTACATTAGACAAGCTATTTCCAGAAGCATTTAAGTTCTAGTCATGAGACTTCACACACTCTCTCACACTTGCTGCATAAGGCTAAAAAGAGTCACTAAAGAAAAGGAGGTGGTGTTATTGCTTTGTAACAGGAACTTAGATGGAAATTCTTTATTGAGCTCCAAATAAAACATTGTTGCATCACTATACAGTTAAGAGTTTCACTATACAATTATTTTTAAAAAGTGTATGCTGTTATACACTTTAAGGCTTTCATACAAGAAATGCTGAGCAGGATTTTCATACTCTGTCTTGTCAGTGTCTGAGCATATGGGTACAGTGCTCTAAGCAGTCCATAATTAACATGGCAGAAGTTCCTGAAAAAGAGCAAAATACACTTTATTTGTATATATCTTGAGACTAAAGATCACATATTCTCTGAAGCCTGACAGAGTGCAACTAGAGGAATCAGACCATTCTGCATATAATAAATGTATGGGGATCTAGGCAAGCATTGCAGAAACTGCTATCATTGCAATTCAGTGGAAATTTTATAAGAAGATTCAATAAAGGCAAAGTATTGATATTATGACCATTAACACAACTTTTTTGACCAGTAACATACAGTAACAGGCCAGTGTCAGAGTGCAAAACTCTACTAGAATGAAAACACACCTTTGTCACAATGGAAAAAAGGCTGCCTTCTACATTGGTTTTCTTTCATGTAGACCTTTTAGATTATTTTCCCTTCTGCTCAAAATCAAATTGATTTAATTTAAGAGATTACTCCACAGAAAAAAAAATACCCACAAGAGAAATGCAATAGCAGAACAATGTTAGTGCATGTTATTTGAGGAAATGCCAAGATAAGCTTTGCACTGCAAAAATACAGTTTTGAAGAATATCCAATACCATGTGTTTGAACTGAAGTACTTTATTGTGCACACATAGAGCATGAGAATTGATACTTTTTTTTTTTTTTGAAGAGGCATGGAAACCCATTTTCTTAGGAGAAATAAGATGTAGAGCATTGGAAGAAGAAAGACTTCATTCACATGGTAATCATTCAATGGTGCACTTAGGGCATCTATTTTCAGGGAGACACTTTTTTCCACCCTGAAGGGAACCTAAAATAATTTAAGGCTCTCTAGGATTTCAGGGCAGAGTAGCAGAGAAGTGGAAGAAATCACACATGCAGATCACACATTCATCCTCCATACTGGAGGCAATAAGAAAATATTGCATTAAATAAAAGAGAGTTGGATAAACAATACAGAACACTGAATCCACTTCTGACTCACTTATTTATCTACTAGCCACCCTTGCTACTAGGTATTTTAGTTTCAACCCCTTAAGTTTCATTCTGTTTATTTAAAATAATACATGATGTTTGCAGATGAACACTTCCTATATAATTCATCAAATTATGTGATTTAAGATGTGACCAGAAGGAGAGATTGCGCCAATTTTTATAAATATTTTTAAAATATATTTATATATTCAGTTTTGCCATAGGAATTCTAGCAGCTGGTATTAAATCTTTCCCTTCTGAGCCCCAAAGGGGAGAAATCTTCTTCAAGCCCTGCTACTCTTAGAGTCCTTTGATTTAAGCCCTTAAAACACTCAAAACAGTTCTAAAGCCATTTTGTATGTACAAAAGGTTCCTTTAGCCTGTGACAGCAGCCTCTTAAATTTACTGCAGTACACAGAGGCAGTGCAACTTATGCAATATTTCACAGTATAAAGCTCTATTTATCTGAGCCTTGTCAACTAAAATCACTGAGATCATGAGGTTAGCAGGAAGAACTACCAGTCCAAGTAGAAAAAAATCTGTTTTATTTAAAATATACACCATCTGAGCACAAACACAGTTAAATTATTTCTTACTTTGTATATTGAATTGAGCAGAAACAGTAGAGCCAGCTATTCTTCAGCTAATGTTTCTTAATGGATTTGTTCTCCTTCAATTAATGCCAGAAACCAGTCTGCTATTTGTGCAGAAATGCCTGCTTTGAAAATCAGTTTACAAAATGTATTTTTCATATTTTAGACATGTTTGTTGACCAGATTAGAGTTTTAAATTCCTATTTGAAAACGACAAGCATCAAATTACATTTGGTTTCTTCAGCTTCCCCTGTCCAATCAAAGACTTAATTGTCTGAGATGCTGCCAAAGCTGTGCACACCCCTCAATAAACTGCCAGGGCAGTGTCCACACACTGTTACAGCTTAAGGTCCTGATTAATGAGAGCTTAAAAGTATTACTTTTCCTACCACGACTGAACTCAGACAGTGACACATAACTTAAAGCTTTGTGCAGAATTAAGAACCTGATGAAAAGCTCCATTTTCCATCTAATAATTTCAGAGATGAGCAAAGATACCTACCAAAGCATCAGAAGATTAGGGTTTTTGTTCTCTTGGCTGTCCAAGGAGGTGAGTTTCCTGACAAGAGAGAAACAAAAAAAGATGTTTTTACTAAATTTCAAAGAATTTCAAATAAAAACTAAAGAAAACAATGTAAATCAAACTGTAATTAATAGAAACAATGCTTAAAAAAAGGCTTTAGATAACATTTGCAATGTTTAAGTTACTAGAATTTATGGAAAAAGAATATATTACAAACTATTGGTTATGAGGTTTTACAGTTGTTTAATAGGGAATAGTTTGTCCAAATTTAACTAGCTAAGCTAAGGCTTTTTAGATGACTAACACAAACTAAACGTTTTAAAATGAGAATTTAGGTGTCCTCACAAGTCTTTCCTACATTCTAAAATGAAACTTTCTAAGTTGTAGCCTCCCTGTTTTTATTGGTTATATTAAGATAACTTAAGTGAGATTAAAATCTTATTTGATTTATTTACCTTTGCAAATGAAGACCGTTTTAAGGGTTACACATCCTCTGCCTCTGACGAAAGCGACCTCAATTAGTCAAGTCAGAAAGTCTTTAAAAGCTTTGTGTTTATTGCTTCCAGCACGGAGCGAGGTGGTCATTAAGGTACCAAAATTCTCATAAAAATTCCAAAGTTGCACTAGTGAAAAAATGCTCAACAAGGTGAAAACTAGTCACATCTTTTCCCAGAAAATTCATTAGCTATTTTAAACCATTTTTAAACAAAAGTATTTTGATTTAATGTGGCACTCAAGCAGATCCATACCATTTGGATATTTTAAACAGCATTTATATCTACTGTGAGTATATAGAGAGATACATTTAGGTTTAAACCATTTTGTTTTAGAAGAAGTTGCACAATGTTTAATATGAGCCTTTTATGCTGATCACTGTTAAACACTTCTCCCTGTTTACTACTATTTATGAAGTTTTATTATAAGATAAAGCATAAAATTAATCTCACACACACTGATTTTCTTTCAAAAGTTTATTTAGTATCAAGCAAGGGTAAAACTTTGCTTAACACTACAGAACATTTCAAGACTTGAGTTACAAAATACCACATTATTCGCATTTGTAGTTTGCTTCCCTTTTTACGCATGTTTGCAAAGAGAAAATCTAGCAAATGGCTGAAAATAAAAGCTAAAAACTAAATTGTTGAAAACCTTTAAAATAAAAGGCTACACTTATGTTAAAAAGAATGGACTAACGTATTTAGTAAACCTATTTTTTGTTTAACACTAGTTAATCAAAGGTTATTTTTTTGATCACCTATTTTTTCAAACACAGTTTGGAAATAACAAAGTTCCTTGTTTTACATATCTTTCTGTCCAGGTTGTTCTTTCAACAAAATGTTTAAAGTTCAGTCCATCCATTCAGAATTTTATGCACTTTGAGTTAATAAAAAGGGATTGTTCATAGAAAAAATTACTTTGAACAGTATACAGGACTGGTGGAGATTGGATATTTCACAACATCAGACAGTACAATCAGTATCTGGCATATGGCTGGTCTCTGTAGACTCCTTTTGTTGTCCTTGCAGAAGGTGTCTTGTGTCGTGAGTTGGTCCATTCTTCTTGCCCTACAAGGAAAAGAAAATATGGTCAGAGCCCTTCCAACATTCTCAGATGCTGAATGTAATTTTTCTTATCTGTGAATGAAACAGGCACATTCTGTTGACAGAAACCAAGGTGTACAAGTCTAACACTTGAAACAAGAAATCTGGGTACAGCACATCTATCTGAGCTATCCCACAGTGATTCCTCATCACACAGGAGCAGGGAACATGAGAGGATAATGGCTAAAATATCTACAGCTGTGGAAATTCAGCTGGACCTGCTTGTTGCAAATGCACAGAAATGTCAGCTCCTGTAGCAGACACACCAATAATTGCAAGGAGATGAAATGGATGCAAGGTATGAATTATGTATAAGGAAATAAGCTGCCCTCAGAAATAAGTTTCTCTGCATCAGTGCCAATTTAGGCCTAATTCAAACATGCAAACCAAGCCCCAGGTATCACTACAAACACTTGTGGCTTTTAACATGCTTGGGCCAATATTCCATTTCTCTGGAAGTAAATACACACCTCCTCTGAAATGCAAGAGACAGGAAGGCAGATTAAAAAAAAATATTAAAAGGACAAGTAACACTGGTTGCTTGAATTTTGCCTATAAAATAAGTTTGTAAAATAAAGCTTGTGCCGTATTTAATGATTCATAATCCTACCACCTTTTAATGGTAATAAATATTTTTTAAAAGTAGCAAAAATTATTATCTTAAATGAGAGTCAGAGCTACTATGCCAGGCAGTTGCAAAAGGGAAAACATAGAATTAGAGTATAAGGAAACAATACTTAGCTACACTTTAATGATGTAAACAAATCAGAGTACTATGTCACATCTACAAGAACAAAAATGAAAAAGCAGCACTAAAGAAAATCCCCAAAAGAAAACACACATTAAAACAGTGTATGTGTTTCCCTATTTATTTTTGCTGAACTGCCCTGCCCTAAACAGACAGGTGCTCCAGTGAACCCAATGCAATCCAGAAACTGAAGGCAGAATCCAAATGTATGGCAGAATAAACAAAGACATCACTTGGTCTTAAAAAAAAAAAAAAAAAGAAATCAAAGAACCCCTGCAATCTGAAGGCTGAGGTCACTTGCTCTGACATGAGATATCTGAAATTAGATGACAAGGATCCCATATGTCAAGGGTTCAGTTTCACAGTCCCTTCGCAGAAGCCTCATCCTAACTGCTATTTAATAATGTAGGTGGTAGATGGCTGCCTGCAGAGTCCAGGCTATAAATCCTACCTGGGTGGTCAGGACATTTGCCTAGGAGGTAAAAAGGACACATTCAAATTTGGTGTAAGGCTGAAAGAATTAAACTTTCACCTCAGGCGATTTCCAGGGGCATCTGGTAACAACCTCTTGTGCTTCTTCATCACACAGAAAGCAAGATTTACATTAAAAAAGAAAAAGACCCTGAGCATAGTAGTACTGGCAGCTGACTGAGAGGTAGGAATTAAAAATACCCTAGCTTTTAAACAGTGCTGCAAGAACTGATTAAATTACAAGTCTTGGTTACAGTTTAAGGGGAATACTTGCTCTTTCTTGATCAAATCTGCAGGGTAAAGAGTCATCCTACTGTTTCTCAGTTTTCATTTTGGTGCTGTTCAGGGCTCCAAATCCCAAAAATACTGATATTCTTCCTACATCCTCTGGATTGTCACCTCAGTTTCTCAAAGGAAAAGCTGAGATTCCACCTGGATCTCAGGAATTTCAATTTCTGAATTTCTTCCCAGCCAGCACTAGACAACTACCTGCTCACTAGGCAGTGTTACTTATTTTGAGGCATCTAATGTTCTTTACATATAGTGAAGATGGTTATTAATATCTAACTCTGCTTTTAAGGCATATACTTTAGAAATAAAGTGTGTAACTATTTATATGTGCAAAAACTACAGTGGCTGCAACCTATAATCATTCTTCAAGGTATTTATAGTTTTTCTTTCAACTTGAATAAATACATCACTTAATATTCTGAGTGGCTGTGCTTTGATAAATAGAAAACCAATTTTAAATGCAAAAGAAATGTAAAATCCATATTTTCAGCCTTAAATATTGCAATCAATATCTCTCCCCATCAGTCTATCTACATTAAGCAGTTTCACACATTTTTCCCCCATCAATTCTGGATTACTGAAATAGTCGTAGAAATATCAGGTTTATAAGGGCAAACAGTTTATTTTAATGTTGAAATGAAGATTTAAGCTATATATCTATCAACACCACCTGAAAGTGCTGGGGGACAGAGGAATTTCAAGTGACCTCTTCTTTTGATAAACTTTCTCCTTAAGCAAAAGAATTAGCTTAAGCAGGTATATTGGGAAACTACTGCATTAGGTGCATTTATCACAACTTAGTTAAGGTCATTTTAGTTTCAAGCAGGAAGCATTTCCACATGGAATTAAAGAAATAGACCTTGGAAAATTTCAAGTGGAGCCCCAAAATCATTGAAGCATTCATTACTCAGAATCACATCTTTTACACAGGTTATTAACAACCCTCAAATGTTTGAGATTTGAGAGACCTTGATTGCATTGCCCTGATCTCTAGCCAGAGACTTAACATTTATCTCTTAATCAAAGGTGCCTTTTAAAATGCTTTATGCTTCTAATCCGTAACAATTTCTTTAATGAAACCTGTCACTATCACACCCGTATATTTAAAAAAAAAAAAAAAAGAAAAAAAATCTTTACAACTGGCATATGTTTTTTTGCTTCATTAAGCATTGTTTTGTCTCTATACAGAGTAACCCCTGCCCTCATGTCTACTAGCTACCTAAAATACTTCCCTAACCTTTACATAATGACTCCCTGCTTGATTTCCCAGGACTGATGCATGAAAATGAATTAAAACTAAAGGACCATACAAGGCTAAACCACACTCAATTAGGCCCTAATTCAGCTAGGAGCTTCAGCAGATTCCTACCTTGTACCAAGTCTCAATGCAAGCTGTGCATTGAGACCACACCACAAGCATTTGCCTTTGGCAGCCAAAAGTTCCTGGAAAAAGGTCCTCCACCCCCATTTTTTTCCTTAAATCTTACTGAATGAGACATGAAAAGGCAGCATGCATCATGATTTAAGTTTTATTTTCTCTACATCTTCAGTTTTAGTTTCCCATGACTGCGTTAGCTAACAGACCACAGAGGGCATTTTTCTCAATAAGCACACGCAGAGCTCTGTGACACCTCAGGAATCCCTGAGCAGCCATTGCCTGCTGCAGGACTAAGCACTGCCTCACAGAAATTATCCTTTCATTATGATTTTTTTCCAAGATCTGTTGCTGCAGTGATTGAGCTGTAAAGCCACTCACCATAGGAGTCATAGGTGTCTTCACTCAGTCCGTGGCCATAGTCATAGTAATCTGCTCCACTGCAGGGCAGGAGGGGCATGGAGAGAGCAGGAAAGAAAACATGAGAAGAAATAATTACACGTTCTACCTCTGAAAAGAGAGCTTGAAGGATATAGCACATGCCCTAAGAAAGGTAAGTATCCATGCGGCAGTGACAACTGAGGTCCTGCCTGTTTATGGATTAGAAACTGTATTTAATTTCATTCAAGATTTTTTTTCATCACTTTTCTTTCATCACTCATCCACATTGTGGAAATTTTCCTTTTAAAATTATAGTTGGGAAAGTTAAAGATCTTACAAGTGTTAATGAAAAAGAAATGGAGATGTAGGTACTGAACCACCTCATTCATCTATACATTCTTTGTCATCACTTACTAGTATTTTGCTTTTATATCTTCAAAGATATATATCTGACAAGAATGCAATAAAAGGCAAATAATTGGTGATTGGAAGGTTATACAGCTGCTGTGTGTGTACAAGTTCCAGTGTCTTCAAAACAAGACAGCAGAACACAAATATAAAGGCTATCATTTTAACAGGAAGAAATGACAATAGGAACTATGTTAAAAGATGAAATCTGTAGTTGTTAGGATTCAAAATCGTGGATGAATACCATATTCATGGCCTAAAAAAGTCCTCCCTTTCATAATGGTTTTTATACTTGTATTAAGACCCCTGAATGGAAACTGAAGAACAGCCCTTATTACACATCACTCCATTATGCTCTTGTATTTCATCCAAGCCTACCCACGTGTAGTCTTTAACACAGTTTGTAGGATATGAAAAACAAGTGCCTAAATAGTTATTTTCCTTTTCTTTCTAACCACAGCCAGACTCAGGGCTGACAATATTTGGAAAATACTCTATGAGATGATGCTACCAGATCAGTAGACTCTTAAACTTTTTATTTCTCCTAATGGATTTATTCTGTAAGGAAAGACCTTTTCATAGAATCACCTCCTGAGTGAGAAGGAAATCACTAATATATGATCACTAGCAAGTAATTACTAATATTGACAAAATGTTCCTAACATTAGATTGATTGCTAACAAAATAAACACCAGAGTGAAAATAAACAATTTATAGCCTTAACATGAATTAGCAGGTAAAGCATTTATATAAAACAAACAACACATCACACTTACTTCTGAACTGACAAAAGACTGTTGTGCTTGAGTTTGTTTGTGTATAATTTTGGTTTCTTTTTTTCCCCCTTAAACTAAACGTTTTAAAACCCTCAAAATAACCAGGCCAGGAAAAAAATACAGTTTTGGTGTGTGCATATGAATAGCTAAAAAGCCTGGATGAGTATTTTTTATTGCTGGTATAATGCTTCCTAAACAAAAACTTAACCAACTGAACTACTGAACTTTGAAGATCCACAAAGAATTATCCCTACAAACCCTTTTCTCTATGGTTTCTCAGGTGAGGAGGACCCCAGAATAAGAGTAAAGTTGGAATAAGAAGTATTTTCTCCCTGCAGCAGCCAGTAATAAAAGTCTTTATTCTGACAATGAACTGAAAACTGACATTCACTATCCTTCCACACAGAACTTATTTATTTTAAGACTGTGATCGAGTTTAGAAGTCTAAAGCAGCTGAGCTCCATCCCTGTATCTGTCAATCCTGTCAGAATGACTTTGTGGAGTCTCATTTCATAGATCTAATAAATTTATTAAACAAAAAAAAATGTCTCACTTTACAGCACACAAACTGCAAAACAAATAAACATCAGAAAGGAAGGAACCTTTCACTTATACTGAAAGTATATATACAACTCATCTTTATTAACAGACAAACTCTTCAAAATTAATAATCTGTTTGAAAAGTACAAGGTACAGTGGGAAGGCAACTTGTCCAGTGCAATTCAGTACTCCCTGCTCTACTTCATTCATGTTCTATGAATAATGCCAACATTCTCCAGTCAGCTCTGTGTTAAACAAGCCCAAAACTTCAGATAAGAAAACCTCAAGACACAAAGAAAAGGGTACATTACAGATGGTTGTAAGGTCTGGGTGGAGAAAGGAAAAAAAAGAAAACAAAACTAATTTGTTAAAAAGTCTGAATAAATATTCCATGATGTTCACAACCAAGACTCATGATAATGAATTTTTTTGAGTTTTTTTAGAATTACAGAAAATTCTAGTATTGTGTATGAACTCACAGCTTATAGAATTGTATTTTGTTTCAAAGGAACTGCCTGCAAAAAGCAAGCTTATTCAAAGCACCCTAAAGCAATACTGTACTTCTAAATTGTACATTTTAACTCATTAACTGAGATAACTGAGATTGTTGAGGTCATTTCTGCTGCAAAGACTTCAGTACTACATTAAATAATTCTTCCTGTGGACAGAAGATATGGTATACATTTTTGCTTTAAAATCATCCTTTACATTTAGACTCTTTTATATATATTCTCTGACATCTTAGCAGATTCTCTGACTGAAGAATATTAAGCTTTTTATTTCCCTTAATGGGCTTATTCTGCAAGGAAAGGCCTTTTCACAGAATCCCAGAAAGGCTTGGGTTGGAAGGGACCACAAACATCACCTAATTCCATTGGCAGGGACACCTTCCACTACCAGGTAGGTCAAGTTGCTCCTCTTCCTTTCATTTTGTCTCATAGAAAAGAAAGAAAAAAAAAAGTCCACAAACTCAGTTAATTTTCTTCTTTATCCCATGTGACTCCCTCTTTTCACAAAAAAAAGGAGAAAACATGACATGGATTATTCCCTTCTGAACTCAACACAACTAGACATGGACTCTGCTTGGAGTTCTTTTGTTTTCATATGTGAATTATCTCCATGAAACCACTTTCTTTATTTTCCTCATTTCCTATGCATCTACTTTTTTAGATAAAAAATTGGATTACATGCTATATCCAGCTCAGTCGTCAAGCATCTTCCTAATCATCAAGTAAATGGTACAAGTGCAAACAACACTGGAGTATCAGCTGTGATTCAGATCTTTTGTACACACAGACCTTTTGCTTATATCCCCTCTTTTTAGCTTCTTTTGTATTCCCATTCCAGCATAATGACAAGAGAGAAGATAGAGATGGCAAAGAAAAATTGTTTTGATTTTCCATGTCAGCATTAAAACTTGAAACCACTTAATGCTATGGAAGGATTAGAAAACAACAATAAATTTAAGTATGTTGTTTCTAATTGCTGAGGGTTGGGCAGTAATCCTACAATGTTCAGAGGAAGTGTGAAATGAGGCTTAAAGAGTGTAAGTAAGGCCAGGGGAAGAGCCTGTTTTCTGTGTTAAGAGAAAAAGCTTCAGACAGAAAGGAGCAAGCTCAGATCCTAGCACAGCAGCGCGGATGAAACAGAAGTGCTTCTCCATGGCTTTATTTAGTAAAGAGGACTGAGAAGCTTCCTGCCATTTCTCTAGAATCACTGTGAGAAGTATCTTAAAATACTTTAATTTAGAGGTATTCAACATAAGCCTTCAAAGGCCCTATGAAAAATAACCTCAATTTCTCAGGCTTTTCTACTAAGCTGATTTGTTTCCGAAAATATCTTGATGAACCATAATAGAACAAATGTTTACAAAAACCAAATAAGAATAACTGCTCTCGACATGATGGTGAAGTCTCAAGGAACTTTACCTATTATACTTTATTAACTATTAGGTTATTCTGCCTAGGGACATTAGAATATTCTCCTAGGACAGATATCAGCAGTAGTTTCAACCCACCTCTCATGGGTCCCACAGTACAAGACAGACATTGAGACACCAGAGTGTGTCCAGAGAAGGACAGCAGAGCTGGGAAGGGTCTGGAAATTCAGTCCTCTGAGGGGAAGCTTAGGAAGATGGGTGAGTTTGGCCATCAGCCTAGAGAAAAGGAGGCTCAGGGGACACCTTATTGCTCCTGAAAAGAAATTGTTTCCTGGAGAGGTCGGTCTCTTCTCCCAGGCAACTAGAGACAGGATGAGAGGAAATGGCCTCAGGATGTACCAGGGAGACTCAGATTGGACATCAGTTAGAATTTCGTCATTGAAAGGGTGGTCAGGCATTGGAATGAACTGCTGAGGGAGGTGGTGGAGCCACCATCCCTGGAAGTGTTCAAGAAATGTCTGGATGTGGCACTGAGTGCTGTGGTTTAGTTGACATGACGGTGTTTGGTCAAAAATTGGACTTGTCTTGGGAGGTCTTTTCCAACCTTAATGATTCTGTGATTCCATACCAGATTCCATATCAGAAGAGGTCACCAGGCTATTTTTGGGACAAGCCTAAAACAGGCACATCAACCACACAGTCCAAGTGTACTTCCAAAAATGCACAAAGGTAGTAAAAAAATATTGCACTTAATCAATGAGATTGCCACAGCTCTTTACATTTGATACAGGCATCTTTTAGAATGGGCATTGTGACATTTCTGTGTTTGAAACAGAAGCAGTGTGGCAGGTTTCTGCTTGCTAAGGGAAGATTAAAAGGTCTCTGACTGAAAGCTTCTAGTTTACTGGAAAATCCCAGACTTAAGCAATGACAAGCCCAGTTTGAGCACCAAGTGATCTGAAAATTTCTTTGGCTTCTGATGAAAAACAGCCTTTGCCAACAGTTCAGCTTCCAGTAACGCTTATTAGGGAAAACTGACCAAAATGTTGGGTTTTTCACATGAGTATCAAAAGTAATTTTGATTCCTTTAGGCAGAAACCAGGGCAGTTGCAGAAAGTGACAATAAAACCCTTGCAAATACCAATGTTTTCTTTTGTGCCAAGGGAAGCTCCAGCAAGCACCCATCCTTTGTGCTTCCACCCAGAGTTGCACAGAACAACAAAACAGAAAAAGCAAATGAGGATCTCTCTAGCAATAGCTCTTATATGATAGACCCTGACTGAAACGATCACATCTGAAGAGAACCCTTCCGTAAAGATAAGCCTCTTTCCATCATTCCTGTCAGATCTTCAGGCCCAGCTACTTCTGATAGCAAAAAGCATCTGTCAACAGCAAACAGGAAGAGCATCCATGACAACAATCACTGCAGTGAAGCTTCTCACCACTCTGTAATGTCTTGCACAGTGGGGAGCTGTTCTCAGTGCTTCTGTGGATCACTAGAACACCTTATTTTGGAACCCAACTTACAGCAAGACAGCAGAAATCCAGAGTATCAAGAGGAGACCCACATCTTTTCTTGCATCTTGTAGATAAATTTTTAGCTAATCCTCAGTTCTGCTGCTACTTAGTAGACATTTCTTTAGTACATATTTTTATCCCTGCAGGTCAGTTTATATCTTTCAAACAGATAATGATCTCAGAAAACAACTGAGACCCCTACATGAATGCTTTATAAAATACAGAAAAATGACACAATCTTCCTTGAATTATAGCCTATTCAACTCTCAAATGGATGATACGAACACCAGATCTGTTACCTGTAATCCTAAAAGGTGACCAGAGTGCTCTCTCAATGATCCCCTTAGCAATCACTATTTAGGAATTACTTTTTATAGCAGAAATGAGAAATTTCACTTCTGAATAGTGAAACATCCTCAGAGGCATCGGCATTCTGGTGCTACCTACCAAGCACAGATTTATTAGGTATTTCTAGCAGAACTCTACACAGTTTCCTAGAGCAGTTTTACCATGTGAAATGTCCACTTATTTCTGTCTCAACTCAATTAGTCTTTCCCTGCTGCCTTCTCATGCCACCTTTCAAGAGAGGAAAGGAAAATGGCAATTAAAAGAGGCAACTGAAGCACATGGTACAAATCAGGTTTCTCAGGAACAGCAGCAGCAGGAGCTACAGTTTTACCTTGAAACTATGAATAGAACAAAGCAACAAAACATCCCTGAACATGAGAAAATTTAATCAAATTAATGTCAAAAATTCACTACATTAAATAAGAAAGTACCAGCAGAAAAACTAAAAACTCAGGTTGCATAAATCCAACATTATGGTTTGGCTGATGAATTAGAACCAAGTCCCAGACACCCTGCACACCTCATCTGTCTGCTTTGCAAAGCAGGGTGTGAACTGCTACCATAGGAAGCTAAACTTGATGTTTTTAACTATCTGAGGGTGTACCAATCATATTTCAGTTGCTAAATGGAGAAAACGACATGACACAACACTAACATCAGAAAAAGATGTTTTCTGCCCTCTCTTTCCAAAAAGACAAATTATTCTGGGCAGTGGAAGCAGCCCACTGAAGAACTGAGAGATATCAGCCAAAAATTCCTTAGACTATTGACTGCAATACTGGAAAGATCTGGGGTATTATTCCAGGTAATTCTTGGTTATTCCCCAAGTTCTGCATATGTTGTCAGAGATCCAAAATGATGTCACTTGTCAAAGACAGGAGTACAAGACAACATTGCCTTCAAAAAGGGCACAGGTGGTTTGTCACCATTCCATCAGCACAAATACTGCCCCAGAAGATACACATCTTACCTTCTTATACTTTTAATTTACTGAAGAACAGTACAACTTTCAACGCCTTTCTAAAAATTTGGGGCTTTACAAAGTTGAAATTGAAGAACATTTGAGAGAAAAGGTATCATTCCATCATGGTTTTATATAATTCAAAAATAATGAAAGTGCCAACAAGGAATACATTTGGTAAAAGAAAGTTTAGGTTTAATTGTTTTCAGGCCTGCATAATCATAAGCTTTACCATGTTCATGATCTTTCTAGTACTTCCCCAATATCCTTTGCACCAGCAGGATCCAAACCTTGCCTCTCCAAGTACAGCAAGGCAGGACTCATCCTCCCAAGGACAATTCAATCCATTTAAGTGCAAGGACTCATTTCCTGGCCTCACTACTTCTATCCATACTCATGTTTCGGGTGCTTTACATACAGCACTCATGATACAATTACACAAAGATAAATGTGGTTATGATGTTTAGTAATACATTAGTTTTCATCATCTATACCTGAACTATATCAAAATCATGCTTAAAAGCACAATTCATAGCCCTCAGTACTTCCACTGAAATAAAATACAAGGACAAACAATTAAGACCATTATAAAGTTTTCCTGTAACCATCTCCAATTTTTAGTTGCCCAATTAAGTAGGTATTTCCTTACCAACAGAAAGAAGGAAAATTTTTCTTCCCTTGAAAAGCAAATTGAATACAACAGGGTACTCAGAGAGAAAACTGCAACTTTCAATTACTGCTAGCAAGCAGCCAAAGTGTGTTGACTGTCAACCAGCAAAACAGTGTCAAATTTTCATCTACAAAAACACGTCTGTGACAAAAATATGTTCTGAGCTGATGCAGCCTGAATTCTCATTCAGCTAATAGGCACTGGCTTCCAAGTGTGAGTTTCCAGGGCAGGGAAGCTCCTTCTCCACTCCACACCAGGGAAAAAAGAAAGTCTTCCCTATATATATATATCTATATCTATATCTATATCTATATCTATGCATCTATATGTCATTCTCTAGTCTGCAAATGTAAATTTAAGATGTCCTTTCTCTAGTCTGGAGAGAATATGTAGTCTCTTTTCCTCATGTTTGTATCTCTTAATCAAACTGCTGGGAAGTTAATTAGAATGTGAGGTGTTTGAGAAGTCCTTTCTAAATGAATAACTTTAATTTGTAAGATTGATTATCCGTGTTCTGTCTCCAAAGCCCATATATCCAGCACATTTCTACAGCATCCTGCTGATGCCTGGCAACTGGGTATTCTCCCTTTGTCTTTGTTACCTCCATCCTCCAAGCTTAAAGAACCTTATTTTTAAAACAAACTGTAGTTAATTTGAAGCCTTTCTTTAATTAAGATTTTTTTTAGCTATGACTGGTTCCACTAGTTACACTAATGGGTACAATGCAGCACTTCAGGTTCCAAAATATTCCCTGTAAATGTTTTTTTTTTTTCCTATTTTTGATTTGGAAGATGCACTTTGACCTTTCCCTTCCTCATGTTTTCACTTCTGTAATCAGTCAAGGAAAAAATTCAAAATCCTACCAACTACTAATCCTATTTAATTGTGGAATTCAACCATCAAGTTTAAGATGCTGTAAAATCACCCAAGTAAAATTAAACCAATCATGCAAAATTAATACAGTTTTATTAAATAATGCCTTTTCTTGATTCCTCAATACTTGTAATTTGATGTTACTGGGGTTTTTTTACTACTTTATCACCTGCATATTAGATTTTCTAGAAGTTTTCTAAATTTATTTCCAAATGCATTTTTACTTGTTTCCTAAATAAGGAGGCACAGACACATTTAAATTTAATGGCAAAATCAGGAAAAAACCAAATGAATTTTATTTTTTATAATTAGTACAAATGAAGAGTAATCCTAGCATTTATTAAACAGTGAAGCCATCTACCAATATCACTATGAGGATTCAAAAAATCTTTTCCAGTTTTATGAGTGCACCATGAGACACGCTTGTGTTTTTCCCATCACGACAGCTGAATCATCTTAGTCATATTCCTTTTTACTGACATTTCAGACCAGATTTCTGTAAATCAATTTAAGAAAAATTAAAATACACTAGATTCATAATTAAAACTATCTATGCTACTAAGGCACTTCTGAATAGTTTACCGTGTCACATCTTAACATGTGAAGGAAAGGAAAACATCTATCTAAACCTGAAAAATTAGATCTGAAAAACTGCAGTAAATAATCTCTTTCAATAATGTAAGAGCAAAAATTAAGCAGGAAACTACATGCCAGGATTTTCATTCAAAAGCTACATTAGCTTATTTATGCTAATGCTTTAAGGCTTTATTTTACAGAATTATAACCTCTAGTACACTCTGGTACATACCAGGTGTTCATAAACAACAGCAACACAGAATGCCAACCCTTTGCACAATCCCCAGAAATCAAACTCCTGCAGACTAATTTGATTTATAAGTCAAAGCATGAAATACAAACAGCTACAAGCATTAAAATGGAGAGAATTACATCTTGGAAAACTACAGTAACAGACACTCATTTGCATATAATGCATATTTATACATCCTGGAAATGCATGATTGCTGACAAACTCAACAATGTAAATTTAAAACACTGAGCATCACAAACAAACTGTTAGCAATTAACTTTCAAATACCAATAGCAACATCTCCATAAGCCAATTTCAAATCCATATGCTCAGCTCTTCAAGAAATCCTCCTATTAAACAGGAATGCCATCATCTTTTGTATGACTACTAAGCATAGTTTCAAAAAACACCTGAAAATTTGAGCTCCTAGTGGGAAATGAGGAGGGTATTTCCAAGAGCTACATACCAGGAATCAGCTTCTCTTGCAACTAAAGTGCCTCTGGAATAATATAAAAAGCACTACTTAGAGATTTGAAGGATTTTAGCAAACCAATTTAGCTGTATTCTTCAAGCATCAGGTGAACAATGGCCACTGCTGGATTTCAAGGTGTTTTTCTAAGTCCTTTTCACCCAACCCAACATCCAGTTTCTCCATTGTTAGGTAACTACCATAGGCCACCAAACACAAAATTCCTCAAACCTCTCACACCACAGGGTTTTTGTGCAAAGTCTTCCCTATTACAGAGAAATTTTCTGTCTTGAATCAGTCACTCTTGAAATAAATGGTAAATAAGGTAATGGATGATAAAGGAGGCTCAGGGGGAATCTTATCACTCCCTACAACTCCCTGAAGTGGAAAGGTCTTCTGCCATGTAAGAAACACTGGATATTGGGAAGAATTCCTTCACTGAAAGGGTGGTCAGGCACTGAAACATGCTGCCCAAGAAAGAGTGAAAATCTTAAAAGAAGTGTGGATGTGGCACCTGGGACATAGTTTGGTGGTAAACATGGTGGTGCTGGGTTGACAATTTTATTTGATCTTGGAGGTCTTTTCCAACCTGAACAATTATATAATTCATCACACCTTATGATAGACTTTATCATGCCTAGGGCTTACCATAAAGGCATTTAAGTAAATGATCTAACAAAGCTGCAGTGTGTAATTCTTACTTCCCAACACATCAGCAATAACCACAGAATGATTTAGTGGCACTGAATAAACTCAGGTATACTAAAAAGAATTTGCCAGTTCCCTCAGCTCAGATTAGGTTAACTGTCTGGCTCCAGGCTCACAGGCAACTTGCAGGGATTTGAATTTATCACATTTTGGAATGATTGGAAGTGATAGTAATTATTTCTAGATATGCACAAAGAGCAGTTGAGAAACAGTGTTTAAGTCAATGGCAAAATGGTTGCTGCCAAGAGAAATCTACAGCAGTATTAGGTAAATGTGGAAACCACACAACAACTGCAGAAAACTGTAAACAAATCCAGCAATTTCTCCAAGTCCCATTTTTATGTGTGTGCATAGATTAAATTCTGCAACAGAGTGAAGGTGAGATCACCTCGAATGAAGATCTAAAATACTTTTAAAATTATGAATTATAATTAAACACAAAATGACATTGATACATAAATGATTCATTCTTGTCCCTCACCAGACAGTGGGACACAGGTACACAGAGTGTTCCTCTTATAGTTTAGGCTTCTGATCTCTGTTGTAGGCTGAAAATAAATCTAGAAAAACCTTCTCCTTTTTTTCTAGGAAAACTATCCCATTTTAAATGCTAGCAAACAAGCCTAAAGAAGTTCTTTGAAACTTCTGAGTGCATGAAGCAGACAGATGGGGTTTGTCCAAATTCTTTTTTGGACTACAGTAACTGTATTAGCCATCATCTCTTGACAGTAAACCTAAAATCACACAGTAAACCCTCTAATGCTACTGGAGAGGTAAGAAACCCAGCCCCCCCTTTCTCAGCAACCTTGCCACATAATCTGGATTTCAGCACCAAACCTCATTGCCTGGCATGTTAACTCTCTGCAGCATCTGTCACTGCTATGAATGGTTGATCATAAGTACCTCTGTAGTCATCTCAATGCCATTAAGCAGATGGCAGCCCTAAATCCAAATGATGTAGTACATCTCCCTGGTGGACTTTGTTTCCATACACCACCATTATTCTACAATTCCTCAGTGATAAATCTTATGTATTCTAGAGAACATTAAACAGGGAGCTGACAGAGACAATTGATTTATTAGCATCCATTTCCCTTTGCCTCGCATTTCCTTATTGTCCTGGCAAACACTTGTGCAGATCGTGTACAGAGTCACCGAGGGACCAAAAGCACTTTGGCTCAATTTGAAGCCTATTTCAGAGATTTAAAATAACTAGGTTTTTTTCATGCTGAAAATGTCTAAACTACAGTTTTAAATGAAGATTCAACTAAATCCTCTTGATCTCTCCACAATACTATAAGCTGAAATTTCATAATAAAATTGGTCTAGCATGAACACCAGGCCATTAAAGCACCCCCAACTTTTTGCAATAAATCCAAGTAAATAATTACAGTTCTAGACAGGCTTGGGAAGTCCTTTAAGAGTGAGCTAAGTTGTGTAAGCATGCATACATGCTAGTGACAAATCTACATGTGTCTGACATAGGCGAATATCAGCACCAGGAGTCACAAGTTTGGCTTTCACAACTCTAATTCATATTTTACCACAAGATCCTGGCAAGGCTTTTGGCACACAACTGCACATATGAAATTAATAAATATGTATGAAGGATAAATTTTATGAAGGAATTCCTGATTACATAACATGCCCTTGACTGCACATCATGTAACCTTTAAGACTCACTGCATATTGGGGCATGAAGTGATAGGAGAAGAGGATATGGCTTTAAACTAAAACAGGAGAGATCTAGATTAGCTACTAGAATGAAATTCTTTACTGTGAGGGTGGGTGAGGCACTGGCAGAGGCTGTCTGGAGAATTTGGGAATGCTCCACCCCTAGAAGTGTTCAAGACCAGGCTGGATGGAGCTTGGAGCACCCTGGTCTACTGGATGTTATTCCTGCCCATGGCAGAGAGTTGGAACTAAAAGATCTTTGAGGTCCTTTCCAACTCAAACTATTCTATGATTCTATGAAGAATTTGCTACTCTGATTTTCAGAAAGTGAAATTTTTTAAAAAAAAATTTAGATTGTTCTAGGTTTTTATAACAAGACTAAACAATCCAGTTTATTAAACATCCCAGTTTATAGTGATAAAATTATCTAACAATCCCTCTGCAAAAAACTATACATGTAATTTAATCTTCTAAAAATCAATTAGATATCTAGTAAAACACAGTACAGCTTCAAGGGATGTTTTAAGTCTTTTCCACCATAAAAAATAATTCTGTTAAAGGACATCCTGAAGCACTATTTGGGGCTTTGTTCCATGAACAAGCAACAGTGGATAATAAAATGTTCTAAAGGAAAACAACATTTTTTTTATAGGATTACAGGGCATTAAGATAGATAACTCAAAATCCTCATGTTTCTCTCTCTTGTTAGTGCTGTGGCAGATTTTAACTTAAACTTCAGCTTGCCAGGCACAAGGAAGGATTCACACAATGTCAAATAAAATACCATTAAACTTCTAACCACTCATGATTTGGTGTCAGCAAGAAAGTAGTACATAGAATGGAATACGTTATTTACAGAACAAAGTCTCAACTACCTTAATGCCCACAGAAATACACAGTTTCCTATTCTTCATATCTAAACATGTCATTCAACCTAATCCAGCTCAGATTTGGCCATTTATGGGAAATACACTTGAAATGTCCAGATTAAAAGAGCAATAAAGGAGAGTCACACTGTGTGGTGCTGAAGACTGAATTGGGAGAATGCACTCCTGTGCACTTAGAGCAAAAGATTTGCTGTTGAGCAACCTCTTAGAGACCTCCAAAATTCCTAAATATATTTTAGATTCTATTGCAAGTTTCTATCTTTAACAGAGGAATCACTAAATAAGCCAAATATTTAAAACAAAAATGAAAATTTTAGCTGTTACTGCCATATCAAATATCATCACTATACACTTGTGAGCATTAAGCCCTGTTCCTGCACTCAAACTTAGTCATGTACTAAAAACCACTGCAAGTAATTTAATGAGACAACTCATTTTCAGTTTACTACCTATTTCTCAGATTTCCTCTTTAATACACAGCATCAATAATATCACAGTATTTCTAGAGGAATCAGTATCAGAAGAAATACTAGAAATACTATTCAAACTATTTTCAACTTAGAAAAAGAAAGGGTAAGTTATTTCCACATGCTGGTCACCAAATTATGCATTTTAAACACATCACTGCTCTCCATGTGCAAATGCAGTCTCTTTCAATTTTTTATGAGGGCAAAAAATCAAGAATAAATAAGGCTAAACTATGAAAACAATACACTTTGCCTAATTTCCTTCATAGTAAGGGCATTGTAATGCTCTTAAATATGATAAGTATCTCATTTTGTTTACAGAAGGATATTTTGCAATATGGGCTACTATTTGATTTTCAGAATAAAGATAGGAATGCTGGTCTAGGTGGCTCAGATAGCTGTTTATAGTTGTTATTTTTTGCCTGCCAATACTATCCTAAAAATCTTTCTGCCAAGCCAGAAAATATGCCAGAAAATGAGTGTGGATATCCTGTGAGAAAAGTGCAAGTGAAAAATTTCTTGTTTTCTTTTTCCACAGAGCACTAAATAAAATAAGGGAATAAATGTCAAATAATCATTAAGAAGGTAACAAATTTGTTATAATCTAACAATATGTATTTTGTGAAACTACAGGCAAAATACAAAGTAAAGCAACCATTTTATGAAGTATCTCCTTCTAGACAGCCAAGCACATGCAAACGTATCTAAGAATATTATATATACTCTTCTTATCTATTACTCGTTTACAAGAGCAATTTCATTCCTTGGGAGATTTGCTTTTTTCCTAATTTTAGTTCAAAGGAAGAAAATCTCAGTGAAAACCTTCTTAATGTGGGGAAAAAAAGAAATCAAACCCAAGTAATGTTTAATTTTGAATCAGGCAAATGACTTTGTAATGAAGTCCAAATGTTTGTGTGCAATAAACCCATTTACCTACAGCACAAGCAAGAAGGCAGAACAGAATTGCCAACATGAAAACTGAGGACTACTTTGGCAATTGTCTTTTGGGGAAAAAAAAATCCATTACCAGCAACTGTTCTCAAAATGTAACACTCTACAGAGTCTCGTATTTTGAAGTTTCTACGCTGCACGTTTCTTAAGTCATATTTTTATCAAGCTTAGAGTCTGTAGGAGCCAAGTATCAGACACAAAGGTAATTTCATTATTGTAGCTTTCAACAATAATGGCACTTGAACTTTCCACTATGCTTTTTCACATTGACCAAGCTGTTAAGCACAGAAAAATATTCATTTACACAACAAAACTGAAACTGGGTGTGACAACACTACAGCAGAGCAGATGCCTTGTGTAAACAGCTTTGTTCTCAACTTTGCTATGAACAATTCTGTACTATTTCAGATAAAGCTGCATTGTAAATTTTACATATTTAGCAGAAGGTAAAAGAACTCTGCATCAAATACATTTTTCAGTTTAATTCACTGCAAGGGATTCATCAACAGGAACCTCAGTAACCCTACCTCAGAGGCAAGTCATAACTTTGCCATAGAATTTCAGGACATTGTCAAAAACATTAAAACATCTACTACTGAGCAAATTATGAATGCTTGGTCTGAGAGAAAAGGAATGAAAATAAATTACAGCTCAGTAAAATGTGGACAGAAGTTCTGTTTCCAGAAGTGGAGATGATCATCCAAGCTGCTATATTTGTAATGAGATTTTTGCCATGAAGTTCAAACCACATAAAAGAAGTAGTTTTACTTCACAGCATGTTTCCCATTGTTGAGTCATATTGTTATTCATGGAGTTGCAAAATAATGACTCCTTTAAGAAAGCAAAATTAAAAAAAAAAAATCAAAATGGTTAAAAATAGTACTGACAATGAAGTGGGAGAAGGAAAACAAATGGCAAGAGATTCAAATTTGTCACAAGGAGTTCCAGAGGAGTAAAGCAAACTGACAGGTGTATTTTTTTACAGTCAAATACAGGTAAAATACTTGAATATAACTTTGCAAAAGTAGTAAGAAAATTTATCCAGTTGTGTTTCAGAAAAGTTAATACCTTCTATAAAGTTGTATTTTTTTTTTCCTCTCCCCTTCCTTATCCACTCCTTCCTCCCACTACAAATCTGAACTAAATTTCCCTGAATTTTTGGAACTTTTGAAAACTTTGATTTAGGATTTGGCATCACTAAAACTGGTACAAGTTCTCAATTCTGTTTCTTTTCAGCCTCTCACAAATTTAACTTTTGTACTTATGTAATATTAAAGACAAGTAACCTGGAGGTTATTTTTAAAATCTTTTAATAAAATTTTTGCTGTTTATGATGAAATTGGAAAACTCTAAGTAAAATTAACTGGCCAACCACAGAATTTTTCAAATGCAGTTACAGTTGATTTGGGACTTACCTTTGTGCTTGAGTGCTATAGCTGTTATCATAGGAATCATAGCTTTGTTCATCATAAGCAGCTCCATAGCCATCATCATACTCCTGAAATGACACAAAAGATGCAATATTAACTTCAAGCACTCTCCAGAAACACAGCAGTAACCCAGTTCTATATGTCAAAGACAACACTCTCCTGAAATATATGTATAACATTTGAACAACATGAAATGGAAAATCTGAATACTGAGATCCCTCCTACCTATACATCTTAGATCATCATTTCTTTAAAGGTATTTTAAGCTATTGGCAATGTGCCTTGGGAAGATTTGCTTTTTAGTTAACACTGGCTTGTGCAGATGACAGTACAAGCATTTCATGTCTCCATGTTCTTGAGTTTGAGTGAGCTACTGATCTTCAAGAAAGCTCCGGGAAGCATCTCAGGAGTCAAAACATCTAAATAAATATTTTACAATTGATTTAGGTAGCTGACTTATTTCTGGACAATAAATTCAGTTCTGTGTAACTTTGGATAGGAAAGAACTTCCCTAGAGATAAGACTAGCAAGAATGATAATTTTACTACTCTGAATGCCCTCTGAAAACACTTCAACTTGTGGGAGTTTAGCACTGAACAAGAAACTATAAGTAAGGATTTCTTACTTCTCTCCATATTAGTCACACTATTTAAGTACACAATGTAACACTCTTCTCAAAACAGTATTGTATTTCAACCCCAATTTGAAGAAACTACTGACCCCAGCCATACAGAAGTTTAAGATAAAAACAAGTGACAGTGATTATGTGTTTTCACAAAGAATGAGCTATACAAATCTGAAGAACTGTCATCAATTTACTGTTTTGTCCAATTAATACACCTAAGTGAGTTAAACACAGGAAAAGCAGAAATGGCACATCAACTGCACGGATTCCTAGGATATCCTAATATCTAAATCCTGTCTAAATATGCCAAAAACCTCAGTGGATATTTAGGAGTATGTTGCCAGATAAGAATGAACTAATGAGAAGACACGTTGAAGACTGGGGGATCATTCTTCATATACATATATACAGAAATATATATACATATATTTTATATGTATACACATATATATTTTTATATATATGTATATCTATACCTACATATACATATATATACACATACATATATATATAAATGGTGTTTTCTGAATAAGTGTGCATCCAGCCCTGGCAATTAAAGGATAAAGCCTCATGAAAGAACCAACATTTTAACAAATGGAATGTTTAAGGATCTTTCAGCAGTGACAGAGAACAAAACCAACAATCAGTATCAATCAATTTAGGTAGGAACGACAAATGATGGATTGTCTAACTCTGGTAGAAAACATTTCCAATGATGGGAATCTGACAGCTTGCTACAGCAGAAGGCAGTGACATCCTCAAAACAACTGACAGAAAACCTAATTTCCTATGAGTGTTTAGCAAGTTTTCCAGCCATTTGAAATTGCTTCTTTGGAAAACAGGCAACCTGCCTATCAATAGGGCTTCAGCACTGCTAGATCAGTGCACATGATTGTTTCCCAGCAGTGATTAGGAGAACGGTGTCTGTGAACATTTGCCAGCACAGTTGAGTGAGTTTATTTAGTGGTTTGGAAGAAGAAACTAGGATTCTTTCAACTGTCAGTTGCATGGGGATCCATGAATAAATAGTCACTCAAAAAAGGAAATGTATTTTGTCTTTCAGTAATTCACTGCCCTGAAACTAAAAATTAAAATAGACTCTTAGGATTTTTTTGCCCATCAGATAAGGCTCTTCTTGATAAGCCACAGACTAAACCTCAACCCCACTGCCTCCTGGCAGTTATTCCAAACAGGCATTTTATTACTTATTGATGCAATACACAGACATCTGTTAACAATACAGATCCTGACCAACAGCAGAAGCTGCCTGAGCCAATTTCTTTGCTCTGTTCCAGAACATTTACATGACATTTGGTCTCCTCTCATAGACTCTCCCAAATGTGAACTAGCCATCCTTAAAACTTCCAAATCCCTTCCACATCCCTTCCAAAGTTCAAACTGGGCACATCCAGCAATGTCAACAAATAACAGTGGAGGACTGAAATTAACCTTTTAATGTGTAAGGAAAGCTTTGCGCCTAAGGAATCATTAGAGACCTGTTGAGCAATCAGTCCTCTCATTCATATTTATATTAGGTATTTCACTGAAAAAATGGATCATGAAAGAAAGATGGCAAGAGACTGTTTTGAAGTTATGGTGTTTCTATGACTTCTTGAAAACAGAAGAACAAAATAAATTTGGATAGAGAAGATCCTTCATAAGATGTTCAGCAGAACAGAAGGAAAATTTGGGGGAAGTCCATTCTGTATCAGACTGCACTATTTCTTTAATTAGCACTTGTCTTCAAGAGAAGTTTTGCCCAGGATTCATCACTGTTCACCACTCCATGTGTTAATAACCTGACAACTGCTGAAATTAAGCCCTGCACTATGATATTGCTGATGGTGGTTCTTAGAAGCCTTGTATGGAAAGATATCTGGTTTGTGGTTTATATGTGGGACTCCTGTCAGAATTAAAATTGTCAGCCTGGGCTTTTGAGATTATAGTAATCTACTTAAATAGATCTATTATCTTTTATTGATGTATTTCATAGAATCACTGAATGGTTTGGATTGGAAGGGACATTAATTATCATTTTGTCCCATCCTCTGTTGTGGACGGGGACACCTTCCATGTGTCCAGACTAGACCAGGTTGCTGAGAGCCCCATCCAACCTGGCCTTGAACACTTACAGGGATGGGGCAGCCACAGCTTTGCTGGGCAGTCTGTGCCAGAGCCTCACCACCCTCACAGGAAAGAATTTTTCCCTAATATTTACAGCTATAAACCCCAAAGTTTACACTAAAAACAAGATAAATATGTGCAACATGATCCAAAAATAAAATGGGTTTGCTCTCAATAGCTTGGTCTGTTAAGAAATAAGATATTCAAATTCCAAAATATGTTTGCTCTGCATAATTCCTTTGAAGTAGCAATTAGGCAGGAGCAGCTGAAATATGTTTCAGAGCTTTCCCTGAACTAGGTCTGACAGTATTTGCTCTTAGTCATGCAGTATTTGAAAACTTCCTCTTTCAGGAGGTTACAAACAAGGTCAACAGCGACAGAATTTTTTGAATTTTAAATTAAATTCATGCTACTTTAGTATTTTCTTTCTGAATCAGACCCCTAGTCGCTTCAGTGAATGTTTTCTTTAACTTTATTTAGTATTTAGATGAAATATCCCTGGCCATCTGGCATATTTCAGTGCTATAAAATACCATGCTAACTTAAATGAGAATAACTATCATTTTTACACATATATAATAAAAATGGACAGAACTGAATTTACACACAGAAAGCCTGTACTGAAGTACACCTTTGTACTAAGTACATTCTACTAAGCCCAAGCATTGCTATACAGATTTCTTTCTATGTAATAACAAAAGAATTATACTTTCATAAGAACCTTCTCATTACATTTTTTCTGCTGATTTTTGGGCATCTTTCAGGTACTTATAAAAGCATTCACTTTCATATTTAAAGCCATTATTCTTCACATGGATGACAGTGTCTGTATTCCTTCAATCTATGAAATGTAACACAATGGACTTCCCTCTCTATTCACACTGCATCTGTCTATGAATAGCTTTTCCTAAATGTACTCAGATATCAGAAAGTTTACTGGTGAACCCATATTCCATCTCCCACTTCAAAACCCAAAAGCCCACACCAGATCATGTCTTCATGCCATGAACAGAAGCCTTTCCATTGTTATTCATTATTCTGCTTTTCAGGATAACCCAGAAAACTTAACTCTTATCAGATTAGTCTGATCAAAAGGCAGCAAGTATGCTGAACAGAAATGTGGGGAAAAAAGAGCTGAAAATACTGAAGTCCTTTTAAACTGCAGGTATTTATCACCGAACATTTGAAGTATCCACCAGGAAGGTATCAAGAGCAACTGCCTCGACTTCAGGCTTAAGAATCTTCCCCCAAAGTAACAAAAAAGCTGGAGTTACAACAAAGATCATCTGAAAAGAATATGGAGTTACTCTTTAAAATCTCAGAGCTTAATAATAAAGTCCTTTATTAAGCCAACCTATAAGTGTTTCCATTTAAAGAGAGCTTCTGCCTGCAGTGGTCTCAGTGATGGTGCCCACAGGTGCAATAAATCCAAAGAGCAGCACTGGTAGCTGTAATTGCTCCGTGTAAAGAACAGACATTATTCATTAATAGAATCAAAGGCAATGTGTAAATATGCACCATTTGAATATATTAAGTTACTATCATGGGTCAAAAAATGATAAAAGCAATCTTTGCCACAACCCCTGCACTCCACAAAACATTATAAATCATGCTAAGCCTTGCTCATCAGTGCTTTTTAATTAAAATAGTACTCTGAACAAACTCTTGCAAGTGGAGAATAGGAAATGCTGGTTTTAAATTGGAATCTGTTGGCAGTGACAATGACTGACTACTGTTTGGAACCTCTTTAAGAAAAATGAACAATGTTTCAAAGAACAAGACCGAGAAACAGAAAGAAGGAAGAGGGTAAAAGTGGCTTTTAACAAAGGCCATTTGCAGAGCTGGGAAAAAAGATCATGAAATCAATAAGAAATCAATTTTCTAGCTGTTCCCATCTAAGGAAATCCATCCAAGGGAAAAAAATAAGGACACTACCACTATAGCTAAAATGTTTTCTTTTTACACTGTTTCTTTTCCTCATCATTCTCTGAAATTAATACTTACACTACTATACCATCCCATAACACTAGAGGAGCACATCCACATATTTATTTTAGATAAAAACTATCAAATTAAAGGAAAAAAAAAGTTCATGCAGAGATTAACTTGAAGAAGAAAACACAACATCAGTGCAATGAACTCCTTTTGGCAAATTAGAACTGTAAAGGGAAGGAACAGGCATTTTGTTACACGGGAATAACATCTCCCCCCACATTTAATCAACAGAAAATATGAGGAAATCAGAGCAAATATGGGTAGCTACAACCATCTTAAGTCTGAGAACCAACATCAAGGACATTAGCAGCAAACATGCACAGACTGTAAGCTCTTGTTTTGGAGATTTTCATCTGTTTTCATCCAGAAGGAGCCTAGTGCATATCCAACCAGAACAAATAAGGTTTTCATAGAACGAGAGATGCAGGAGTGGATTGTTTTTCATGCACCTGAAAAAAAACCCTGAGGAGTTGCTAATGAATATAGACAGCAACATTTAAACCAAATTACTATCAGACCAAAACAAGTCTGGTTCTCTATACACAACAGCAGGGAGCAGTGCCAGAATCAGGAGGACTCATTCAATAATACCAAGTTTCAGATAAGCAGCTTAAACTAAAATACTTAGAAAGGAATTTTATGGGAACTTTATAGGTGAATACTGAGTTTGGCAAGAGGAAAAGCTGTTCAGCCTTTTCTCCAAAGCATTCCACTTTTTCCACAGCCATGTCACCCCAGTTCCTGGGAAAATGGAAACATTTTGCATTCTCGATCTCATCCTGAAAACCTCAGAGAAGATACAAGATTTGAAATTAAATAAAGCAGTTATTTGAAGGGCTTAAAATACAAAACCTTCCCCTCCCTCCCCCCTTTATTGCTTCTTGTTTGTCCTATTTACTATGAAAAAGAACATTGTATTGGAAAGAAAAAGCCAAGAAATAATGTTTTCATGTTATGAACTTGCTTTTCAAAAGTCTCACACAAATTCTCCCTGAATTTAAGAATAGTGTTAGCACTTCTAAAAAGCCAGAACTCAGCAAACACACTGCTTAGAAAATGGCACAATACCTAAATGGAAACCACAACATTATCCACAAAGGGGAAGAGGGACAGCATGAACAAAAGATAATTTCTCTGCTTCTTAGAGATTGAATCTAATTCAAGCTCTTTCCAGGAACCCAAACAAAAAGCTTCACATTCAAACAACTAAGCAGATAAACTCACTGATTTAAAATGCTGCACATCATCAGGAAGCTATCAACATTCACAAGAACAAGGTAAATTAAAACATGGTGCAAATCTTACAAAGTGACACTGAAATTATACTTGAACTCCATTATAGAATTTAAATTCTTTTCAAAGTCTTATGCCATCTGGACTAGCCCTTACTTTCACTAATATTTTACTACCTCAACTTCAAGAAGCCTTCATTTGTAAATTTAAAAAAAAGGGGTTTTTTTATATGGCATACAGAGATTTTTATCTTTTTTTTTCCCTACAGATCTTACCTTCTTTAACCCCAAATAGGAAGTGAATGTTAATGAGAAAACTCTACTTTAAAAACAGTTCACCACTCAAAATCAGCAGTGAATTAATAACTCCAAGAAATTGCTTCCACATTAATCCTAATTTTCAGTTTTTCAGAATCTAAATTAATTATGATCTCAATAGGGAGACAGAGAATTCAAGCTTAAGGATGGAGATTAAAACAGAATTTGCAGTGGTTTTCTAAGGAAGTGAACTAAATAACAGGATATAGGTTTTTCAATGTAATGGGCTTTCCCCTGTAAACAGTAAGACTGCAATTATTCTTTTATCTAATCGACACCTACATTCATATTTTGTAATACTGACTGGATCATGAAATTAATTTCTTAGCCATGCAGACAAATATTATTTGTGAATCAACATTCCCTAAGGCTTACCAAATTTTTAGAATTTCCTGCCAAACCAAAAGGACAGAAAGTGCTGTGTATGCTGGGACAGTATCCTGGTGGGCAGCACATCATCTCCAGAGAGACCCAAGGGAATAAGAATACCTGTAACACGAATTTGATCCACAGGCCTCCCAGTACCAAAAAAAATACTGAGATTTTACTTATAAAGAGAGACAGAACAACACACCATCTGCTCATTATTTTGGGTGAGATTTTGTTAGACAGCAGGCTATGGTAATGTTTTGGGTCTTCCCCATTTCTCATGGGAAACAGGAAAAGCACTCATAGTATTGTAATATCTGTAATACAGACGTACTTCACAGTACACATTCAGTGCTAATTACAGTCTCACAACACAGACCTAGTGTGAGAACTACAATCTTGAGTCTGAGATGTGCTTTGTTCATCAGTAAAGCAATGTATTTCTGGAAATATCCACAAATGAATACTTCAGGAACTATAAATCTTATAAAAAAATCCCTAACCTTTACGGTTTTGCAGAAAGAAGAAATAACTAAATGTAGATTTTAAAGAGTAGGTTTTGAAGTTTGTTGCTATCAGTAACTATTTTGTATCCAACTGTTCTGTACATCCTTTTGAGTGGCCTGTATCTGTATCCATGTTAAAATACTTTTGAAATCTGATTAGAAATAATTCACAGAGTTCTTTTTTAAGTTACAATTTACTTAACATTAGAAAGGCTCCCTTGGTCTCTTACTGGTAGACATTCTATCTTGGCTCCATTTCTTAATACAGAAAGCAATGTCATTGGAGCTTTAGCTGCTAGAAATTACACATTTGGTCAGGGCATACGAAAACTCTGTCCCTGAGTTAACCCTTTTCTGAACACAAGGAAACATATATAAATTGGCCAAAACCAGAAATAAAGCTCTGCCACAAATTTTCTCCAGAACAGGGATGAATATTCAGATCTGACAGTCTTCCAAAGTAGTGTTGAAGCAAGTCTTGGCCAAAACATGCTGGACTGATGAGTTATTTTTTAACTGCCAGGGCAACAGGTTTTAAATCCATGGTTTAAGTTCTTAACGCCTAAAAATGTGATTATGAACTCAGATAAAACTCACTTCGCATTTACCACAATTAAGCAGCCAAAACAGGCCTTGACACAGCATCATCACAAATATATTCATGCAAAGTACAGAATTGAAAGACTGGTAGAATATTTGCAAAATATTTGCCTTTGTAAAATGAAAACAGAATCAAATAAAAAATCTAGTCTTAAAAAGCTTCAGTCCCACTGCTGTGTTGCTAATTTGGAAAAAAGCCTCAGAGGTTGGAAGCTGAGAAGAAGACAACAGCAGGACGAGGCCAAGAGCAACAAATGTGATGAGGCAGTAACTGAGACTGAGCAGTTCTGCTCTAACCCATGCTTGACTCAACATTTGCTAAGGAATTGACCTTACACTGCTACTAATTTCCTGCTTCTTGGAAAATTGTAGAAAAGCTTAAAATTTCCAGCTAGTACTTAAATACAGTTTCTATTTCTTATCGTAATGGAATAAGTCGTCAGCTTAAAAATCCATAAAAATATTTTTTTCTCTATTGCACAGTATAGTTCAATGAGTAGAAAAAAAAAATCTCATTTAATTAAGAGAAAAATGTTCATGAAACCATCTGTAAGTTCTTCAACAAATGTTGCATCCACCTAGTATGGTTTCCCTCATCCAACTGTTACAAAAATAATCCTGGCCACGCTTCACACGTCACAAAATGTTTTCTCCTGACCTAAGCAGCTGAGGAAAGAAAAATGAGAGTCCTGCTAGTCGTCAGAGAAAGTTTATCACAGCAACCAGAGCAGTGAGTTATAAAGCTGGCTGGCTGTAGAGGATGGAATTTTTCCTATACAGGCTGATGCTACAGCTATTAAGGAGTCAGTCTTCAGAGGAAATGATAAGAAACTGTCATTTAGTGGCTTCAAGAGCTTCATCATGGTACTAACAGTGTGGTGGGGTCTCAGGAGGAATGAGTCCTGCAGCTGAGGCTCATACATAAGTGAGACTGGCAACAGTGGAGTGGGAAAACTGCTTATACTGAACTGGAAAGACGTGCTACTATTGCTGTACGTTGTGTGACTTCTGCAGAGAAAGCCAAAGCATTTAAAGGCCACCAATGCACAGACCCCAGAAAGCTGACAGAAGGCAGGGGCAACTCACTCTGAGCAGAGCCTTCTGTAATGGGCAAGATTCTGGAACACTTCCCTGTGTGCTCTAAACAAAGGTCAGCAATGTTCACAGTTTTCTTGATCTTACATTAAAATGCATCTCAAATTAATGACTTTTTGCCTGTGATATCTTTCCCATGCGAAATACTGCCTCCAGAAGTAACCCTTCCAGTTTTTCAGAATGAAACAGGCATTCTCTTTCCCATTTTGAAGATAACTATTTATAAAAAACCAGGTACTTAATCAAGTAGAGGAAGAAGAGATATCAGGATAAGCAAGAGGCAAAACTGAGTTCATCACAGATGTTAAAAATTCACTGGTTTCAAGGACTACACAGATTTAGCAAAGGATTGAAGGAAAAAGGGAGCTGTAATTCATTGTCTGTAACAAGGTAGATTTAATAGCACTCAACAGAGGAAATGGACAAGGACTTTACATACTGAAACCCTAAATCACCTTTAAATATTCAGTTACAGGAGTGAATGGTTCAAAGCTTCCTTCCACACGCAGTTTGCTTCTTCCTGGACTTGCACAGTTTCACATTTGTTCAAGGAGTACAAAGCAAAGGCTTGTAAGCCTAAGGGAATCAAGAGCTTCATGAATCCTCAGGACTTTCCAATCTTCAATAGAAAGTCTTCTTGTGGTGGGTTGACCCTGACTGGACACCAGGTGCCCACCAAAGCCACTCTGTCACTCCCCTCCTCAGGTGGACATAAAAGCCTCATGGCTCAAGATCACTCACCAGTTACTGTCACAGGCAAAACAGATCCAGTTGGGGTAAATTAGCTCATTACCAATGAAATCAGAGTAGGATGATGAGAAATTAAAACTCAATTGAGCAACATCTTCCCCTGCACCCTTCCCTTCTTTCCCCATGTCAACTTCACTCCAAAATTCTCTACTCGTTCCCTCACAGCACTGCAGGGGATGGGAGCGGGGGCTGTGGTGAACTCACCACACCTGCTTGCTCCTCCTCAGGGACAGGACATCTCCCACTCTTCACCAGCTCCAACATCAGATCCCTCCCACAGGGACAGTCCAACACAAACTTCTCCAATGTGAGCCCTTCCCCTGGGCTGCAGCTCGTCATGAACTGCTGCAGAGTAGGAACCTTGCATGGGGTGAAGTCCTTCGGGAACAGACTGCTCCAGACTAGGATTTTTTTCCTTCCCTTTAATACATTATCCCAGAGGTAGTACCACCATTGGGCTTTGGCTTGGCCATCAGCAGGACCACCTTGGAGCTGGCTGGGCACAGCAGCAGCTTCCAAAAGCATCTCACAGAAACCACCCCTGCAGCCCTCTGCTACCAAAACCTGGCCACAAAAACCCAATACACTTCTAAAGGTTTCTCTCTAACCTCTCTGGATATCTCAGTCTCCAAAGCTTTGATGGTGCTTAAAATAGTTTATGGTATCCCCCAATGTTTCTGATGTTCTCATTCTACATACACTTCCCAATCAACAAGACCTTATTCTGCTCAGGTTGGCAAACTAATGCTTCAGTATTAGATATAACTAAGCAGGAATCAGTAAAGAAGGCACAGAAACACTACTAAAGACTCATACCATGCTCCCTTAACCTGTAAAAGACAGAGATAAGGCACTTAGATAATGTCCTGCAAATGGACAGGTAAAAATACCAAGCATCAAATTTAATACTGAACATGCAACACACCAATGGCTTATGTCCCTGCTAAACGTTCTTCTAAAGAAAATATAGACCATCTAGGACTGCTTTTTCAACTACAGCTTTAAGTACTATATCTATCTAACTATATCTATCCCTGCTAAGGTATCTTTTTTGGTAGATAAGGGATCCAGTTCTAAAGAAAATTCTTTTTAGAAGTTATTTAGCGCAGCACTATTTTTCTGTACAGTGCTATTTTCTAATTATTCTCCCAGAAGTGAAGCATACTTCAGGATACTGAGGCAAGCAGCTGTTACTTCCACACCCCTTCTATAGACACATTCTATAAACAGCAAATCATAAAGAAATATGAAGTTACTCAAAGAGGTTTCTATTCTACCATCTCTCTACGTGTTCTAGAATGTATGTCCTGGAAACAGGTGTACAATGAGGATTGATTCCTTGGAAGGCATTGTTAGAAAACCACTTATTAGCAGTACCCACTTTGACTAGTCAAGTATAGCCAGGGAAAATTTAGGCATGTTGTTAAAGTATATTTCCTCAAAATTAATGAACTACATTAACTTCTTCTGATTTTTTTCAGTTATATGCATAAATGCTTACATTAACAACATTGAACTTCTTCCCTTATAGATCTACAAGTGTTATACAGAAAACTGGTTTTCTGCCAAAAGGAAAAAAACCTGGTATTTATTTGGACGGTTTTGGTGGGGATCTTTGGAAGAAGAGAGGTGAAGGTAGGTGAAAGAAAGGATTAGAGGAAAGCAAAAAATATCTAAATAGCAAATTTTCAGGTACACAGAATCTCCTTTTTTGCTAGTCTAAACAATGAAGTCCAGAAACACTCGGCTGTAAAGAGGGCACACTAAAACCTTTAGTATTAAAAGCATTGTCCTTGAAGGTATTATTTTCCTATAAGACTAAATTCATTTTTATCACTATAGTTTTGCCTTAATGATATTTTTTCTCTATCTTACTGCTCTGTAAGTTCAATTTAAGTTTTCCTTAACAATTCAAAACTGCATAATTTTGTCATATACAACATAAAAATTATTTTGATATGATTCTAATGTTTAATACAATAAAATCAGGATGAATATGTATGGCTTATTGAGATGCATTGTTAAAATTTTAGGATTAGTTCTGAAGCTTTCATAAAAATATTTTACATGTCTGACCATTAAACTACTATATGACCACAAAGATAGGCTTAGGAAGGAAGATTAGAATATTATTCTGTTTTAGTTGAGAATTAGAAGTCTACAATAATCGCGATTTTCCAAATTTTTTGGAAAGCAGAAACCTAACATTAAACATTTAAGAGGCACATAACTATTTTGCCAAATGTACTGTAAATGTCTTTATGATGGTGCATACATATAACCCAATTTTTTTTTTTTTTTAATTAAGCAGTTCAAGCCTGAAATGATAAAGAGAGATGACCACATTTGTCAGAGATGTTGGGTCAGCACTTAGGTGCTAACTGTACAGAGTTCTGAAGGGATCTGCCCTCTCCAGAACGACCCAGGCTCCACGCTCAGCACACCCACAGCTCCACTTACGTATTCCCCGTAGGTCTCCTGCGCCGGGGGCGGCGGCAGGGGCCGGTACCCTGCCGGGGGAGGAACTCCTCGTGCTCTGGGTGCCAGAAGTCCCCGGCTCCGACTGACGGGTCCTCTGCTGGGAGGGACTCCCCGGGGAGCTGGTGCCCCTCTGGGCACTCCTGCTGGTGGCGGAGGCACTCCCCCACGGCCCCTGCAAACACACGGATCGCTGACCATTAGACACCATACCCAGGGCCTCCCTTCCAACACCTCCCCCCCAACATCATGGCAGTTCTGCTTTGCTACAACCAGAAAAAGTCAACAAGAGATTTAGAGTTTGTCCTTTCTCTGTAGGCTTAAATCCGATTACGTGCGTTACGCAAAAAATGCTGGAAGATTCAAACTAGACATGGGACTCAGTGATGAACCTTGCACTGACTTGAGTCATTCTCACACACTCAGACATACCCAAAAAATATGCTGGAATCAGTCAACTTCACTGGAATTTGATTTCTAGTATGTGAAATCACAAGCACAGAGTAACAGCTTTGTTTGAAGGTGTCAGGCAATATCACACTCAAACCCTGCACAGAGGAATCTGTGCCACTCCCTTCTGATCCCATGAAAGCTTCTGAAACACAACCCAAAAATCACACTGGTTGTGAGACACTGAATGCATCACAAAAAATACATTTTCTTCTGCTTCTGAACAGATTTCCATGTTTCAGGAAACATCCAAATGTAATAAAATGTGCAGAGTGATTATAGGATATAATCTGATGTCCTATATGTATTTAAGAACACTAAATAACAGTATGTATAGTCTAAAAATTCTGAAAGCATGATAGGCACTAACTTGCATTCCATTACTTTGGACACTTAACATATGGATGAAAAATAAGAGATCTCAGTTGAACCAGTTTTCAAAAAACATTTCATCCATTTAGAAGTGGCTTTTCCTCCTACCTCCCTGTAGTAAAGGCAGAGACTTAGAGATACAATCTGTGAGAAATTTTCATCAATTACCCTTTTAAACAAGAAATCTAAAACATTGCTAATAGTCATCTCCTTTTTAAGGAGATAATTTCAACCCATGAGCTATAATTGAGTCTGAATGACTGCTGTTGGAAATAGAATTGTTCCAAAGAAGTCAGACCCTTATCATACACTAACAGATACATAGAAGGAAACAAGGCACAAGCTCTACCCTATCTTTCTACCTACCAAGCCATTATCTAATCAATCTCAAGCCCAGTAATTGAGTAAAAATGTCCTTATTTCAGTAGAAATTTCTAACTTGAACAGTATGACAAAGATCCAGATTTGGCCTTATGATTTTCTATCCCATTTTATACAAATCATACAATCTCACATCAATAAATGAATCAGAAAACAATACAATCATTTTCCCACAAATAAGTAGTATTTCAAAAACTGCATCACTGAATGAGGAATGTAAAAAATGTAAAGATACAATCAGCATAGATTTTATTAATTTTATTACTGATCAAAACACAGTCACAAAGTATTTTAAATAAGCTTGGAGAGTAAATGATTTAAAACTGTCCTTATTGCTTGGTTTCAGCTAATCTGTAGAATGCCCCCTCAGAACAGGGTACCAGCTGCTTATTTGACTTCATTGTAGTAGGGGCAAGGGTGAGCAGTGAAGTTTCCAGACACAGCCTGCTAAAGTAATATAAAGCAATAACAAATGTGATACTTTCCAGGAGAAGCCAGAGAAAAGGAAATGAACCTAGTGGCATAGAATATAGTCAATATCAAGTCAAAAAAAAAAAAAAAAGGTCAGTAAAAAGATTGAAGAATCATTAGGCATAATCATGACAGCATCCTTCAGGCAGGGTGCAAGTGAAAGCAGGAAAAGAAATAGGCTGAAAAACATGGAAAAACATTTAAGGGAAGAAAAAAGGTCCAGTTTTTCAAGCAATCATAGATTTATTCTTGAGAAGTAATTAGAAAACCAGATCCATGTGATGAGGTCTTTTCTGCATTTCAAAAAAACCCAGTTACTAGGATTGAAATGGTGATGAGTGGGAAATAATATTTCTCTTGTATTATGAGATCATTTATGATCTTAACTTTTCAGAACTTTGTTCATTCCTCCTACAGGACCTCTTAACCTGAGCTGTATGGCTCTCATGTTACTGCACCAGGCTGGAGGAGACTGGAAAAGCACCAAGACAGAAAACTCAGTGACAGGAGAGTTCAATCAGCACCACACGGATTTGAGTTGTATCAGGTTATGACGCTAAGAAGAAATTTTTGGAAACTGTAAACTATTTCTTTTAACTTGTATAAAATTTTGTAAATCCTTTTAATTTAAGAATTGTTTTTTTAAAAAAACGTTTTAGGAGAACTAAAGAAGCTTGACAGATATTTACAATGAACTGACTCAAAATATAGAGGAACCACTTGAACAGGAACCTTTGCACACCTTTGCAAAAAAACAGAGATCTGTTCAGGTATTGTTTAGTTTGAAAAGGGCAGCTACACAAATTATGTTTAAAAAGCTTAAAAGAGTAAAATGTGCATATATCATATTGGGAGACAGCAATTCTGTGGGAAGTCAGAGCAAATACACAACAATTATCAAAAAAGAGAGCACTTGAGAAAGGGCAATAGGAGCTCAGTAAAGCTAGAACAGGTTTTAAAAAAGGTATCACTTGGAAGGCTGAACCCAACTCTAACCTCAAAGGAAGAATACTAACAAAACAAAATACTCAGAAAAGCAGGTCCAAGATAACTGAAGTCCTTCAATTGTCCCAGAATCAGAAAACCTCTCAGAGCAAGCCTCAATCACCAGAGCAGATCAATTAATTTATATGAATGTCTACATGCACATGCACATTAAGGTTTTGCTACACAATCAAGAATAACTGAACAAGTTCCTCATGGTAGAGCTGTTCTTACAGTAATCCACTGGATAGTGCTGCCAATGTTTTAGAGACAAATTACAGAACAAATAAAAATACATGCACTGTTTTTCAATAAACTGCAGCAGAGGTTCAGATGCCTGCTCCAGTTTGTAGCTGAATCTCAACCTGAATGTTTTAGAAAAGAAAATTGCTAAAAAAATCCAACTTACAGGAGGGGATAAGACCTACACACATATAAATTTATATATCCTACCATTACACAAATCAATAGGTTCTGCACTATAACTGCCTACAGAACATCAAGAACTAAGATTGGTCCAGAGGTCAGGACACTAAAAAAAAACAATTTTAGAAAACATAAGAGTACACACAAAACTTCACTACTCAACTGTGTGTATTCACAGATTTGTTTCCTAAATCAGCTTATTTCCTAATTAAAAAAACCCAAACATAAAATAACTGGAAGTGCATCAGGAACTGTATCAAAGATGACGAGCAGTCTAGAACTCCTCACATACCAAGAACAATTAAGTAGATTAAGGCACTCCATATCACCAATGACAACTGAGACTTATCTGATGGGTCCAACAGAAGCATCAGAGGAATGGAGAAGGCTGAGGGGTGCCCCCAGCACAATCTACACCTTCCTCAAGGGGAGCAGTGGAACAGGAGGTGCTGAGCTCCTCCAGACACCTAGGACTGAATAAAACTGAATGAAGCTGATTTTGAAATTTCCTTCTGTCCTGGACTTTTCAACTCCTAATCAACTACTTTCGAGGGGTATCCATCTGCTTCCAAAGTCTCTGAAGAAACTGCACACAGGGTCTGTTCTCCACTCTTTCCCCTCTACACTATCTACAAATAAAAGAATCTTTGTGCAACTGCTAATAATTAGAACAATTATGTTACATATTTTATCCTAGCTCTGTTTTATCACATCCAGAGATACCTTACCATCAAATCAAACTTCTCATGGCTCCTAGACCACTTCCACTGTTTGCTTCTTTGCCCAAGGACATCCTTCTGCAAGCCAAATTTCAGCTGCCACTAATTCCCCTCGTCCTTGCTACCAGACTGCTGATTAGTTTTATTTCCTTTATAAAACCTTTGTAACAAGTTACACATTATCAAAGATGGTTTGTCAGCCCATTGTCAGCCTTGACTACCAGCTCACTTTCTAAAATATAAGAAAGGTATTTTTTGTCCTTATTTTCTCTCCTCTCTACCATGGTGTCACCTCTGTCCCTGTAAGAAATCTCTTGAGTGTCCTCAATAAGAACCCCTTTTGAGTAAGAACCAATAAAAATTTCTTACAGTGCTGAGTCCATGATTTGTTGCATGCACAAATAAGCACTGAAACTCCACAGATCTGTCCCCAAACATTTTGAGAACTCTGATTGTGCAAATACTTTGGAACAAGGTTAAAGTGTCTTATTTTCAGGAAAGGTGAAATAAAAAGATCCTTGCCAATAACCCCTCAGAGTCTGATACTGCAGTAAACAAGTACTGGAGCATCACAGGGGACTCTAGCATTTTAATTTTTTTTTGCTTTGTTTTTGAGAAAAACTTTAAGTATCTATTAACTGCAATTCCTATCAAACACACACTAGTATTTAATTATTGGCAGTAAAAACAATTTAATTTTTGGCAGTTTAGCAATTCCTGTTGCCTAGCCAGGTGCTGTTATTGTCACTTCCAAAAAGGCTTCAGCAACAAAATGCTCACCTATACACTTGAGTCCATTGTGCCCTGCTCTCAAAGAAACATTGTATTGCCAGATTATTACTGCTTCAAGACAATTGGAAATATTTGTTTCATCTTAATAATCACTTTGGGTTTGACTTTCCTGAATTTATTAATCTGGCACTGGTGGATCCAGTGAAGAGGTTAACCCTTCTCCATTAAACACACAAGTAATTTAGATTGTTAAATTCTGAATAATTTTACTCCTAAAGCTGGGTAATTATCTTGTAGGCTCCGCATCAAAAAAAGGCTTCTATATCTGGGTATCATGGACTAGACTAACTAAAGCAAATCCCAGTAAATCATTTAATAGCTTTTATTTCATGAAAAAATGAGAGGAATAATCTAATGTAACTCACATACCACATCATCCCTTGAAGATACCATCATGAGAGCTGTTTTTGCTGGAATCTAACTCTCCTCTCATTACATTATTTCATTACTTACACTTGCAATTCAGTGTATGAGGAAAAATAAAATACAAAGTGAAGCACAATTTCTATAAAACTATAAACACACTAAAGAAGGGAAGAAAAAGCCTCTAAATAAAAGTGTCAGAAGGTGTTAATGTGATTTGTAAACACTGTGGAGTAATGATAGATGATGGTTAATGTCTAAAAATGTGCAAATGCAAAGTCTACCTTACTGTGTCCACTTAGAACATTACTAAAGTATTGAATTTTGTGATTAAGATCTCATTGCATGAATCCTGAACTTATTGTGTAAGTAAAAGCATTTTCAAGAAAATCTAACACCAAAATCTAATGCCACTTAGAACTATGCTACACAATGTTAGAGTCAAAACATTTGTGAATGCTCAGAAGGAATTTAAAAGTACTAATCTAATCATTGATTCCCACTGAAATAGTATTTTACCAACTTATACACTTCCTCTTTGGCCTTTGTTAGCAATAATATTTGACATTTCTACTTTCTAGTAGTCCCACAGTGTTTCTAGGATTTATTTCCAGCAAACTAACTTACTGCCCTTGCCCACAGCAGCAGGCACAGCATCTCACTTACACTCATCTCCAGCTGCCCCCAGCAACAGCCACTTCCATCATTTCATTTAGCACTCTCTCTGCTCTAGAATCACACTGATTTTTATTTCCAGTTTAGCCCATCACTGGATGGCTGAGTTAGTAAAATTATTCTGATCATGAAACCTCAACTAGAGTCAGTTGATAGCTTTCCTTCACTTTTAGTGAAACAAAAAATTGGAATAGTTAATGGTATGAAGATCCTTTCTGCTTTGTCCCCCCAGAAACATTAAATGGAAAAATAAGTTTAAAATAAAAATACTCGCAAAATTTAGGACAGTTCTCAAAAACTACATTATTCAATGAGGAAACACTTGAAATTCCTTAATTTTATCATTCATAGTTCTATATATCTGCAGGGATTTACACTGTTCAATAAATAGATGTAACAAATTTGGTTACCAGATGTTGATATATTATCTTCATTTGAGCACAGACAGCTACATTCAGTGTTCCTCAAACAGTAAATATATTTGTTTTATATTAGACATCTGAAAAATAACAGACCTGTTATTTTGGTGCTGACATTTTAAAATACTAAAACACTGATAACCAGACACAACTCAGAACTCAGATTCCTGACTTTTCATCCTTCTTGAAGAAAAAAACAACAACAACAAAAAATAGAGCCATCATTGAGTTAACACTCTTACACAAGATTTATTTCACATTTATATTTCAAAACAGTTTTTATTTTGTGCTACAGAATCTTTTGCCCTTCACTACCTACATGTTCTCAAGAAAAGAAGTGATTCTTCAAAAAAAGAAACCAATTCATTCCAGACGTGGCAGGAAAGCAGCTGGAAGTTGTGAACACACTGCAGCAGCAATTCACAGCTCATCTTACTTCTAATATATGAGACAGCAAGTTCTAACTCAAAACGTCTGCAGAAGTTTTATTTTCCTCCAGACAGTGACAGTCATTCAACTATTAGGATCCCAGCCATGCACAGACTGAAATATGAATAATAAATGGAAAAGTAAAAAAACCCTCCACACCCTCTTGAAAGTATAAATCAGAAATCTGCCATTTCTTTAATAAGACTATTGTTTTCAAATACAATCTCTCTTAATCTGAGGTGTGGAGTCAGCCTGCTCCACTTTACTGTGGGCTTTCAATAACTAAGTGGAGCTGCTTACAAGAAAAAGAGAGTAATTTTATCAGGGTCCCTACCGACAGCATGAGGAACAACTGCTTTCAATGGAAGAGGGCAGGTTGAGATTGGACATAAGGAAGAAATTTATGATGAGGGTGGTGAGACAACACTGGCACAGGTTGCTCAGAGAAGTTGCAGATGCCCCAATTCTGGAAGTGTTCAAGGCCAGGGTGGGATTTAGAGCAGCCTGGTCTAGGGGAAGTTGTCCTGCCCATGGCAGGGGCTGAAATGGCATGGTCTTTAGGGGTCCCACCCAAGCCAAACCATTCTGTGATTCTAGCACTCTTTTCTAGCCATAAGTGACATGAAATGGTTCCCCCCATGCCACCCCAAGGTATCAAGGAACTTTAAGCCAAATTCTTAGACTTATTACTATCATCCTCTAGAATTTTGCTTTTCTAAAACATCTCAGTTGGAGTCACAAATGAGTGATTCTTGAATCTTATTTTTTTTCTTAAAATAGTGTGAAGTTCTACAGAGAAATGTTGCTTTAGTTGCAAAACCTCCTTGGAGGTGTACATTAACATGTGTAGAGTCATAGGAAGGTTTGGGTTGGAAGAAACCTTAATGATCATCAAACTCCAACACAGTTTCCATGGGCAGGGACACCTTCCACTAGAATGTTAATATGTATTTTAATATGTATTTTAAGTCTTTGGTTAATCAGAAATCAAAATTCACATTTTGGTTGCTATCATTTATAAAGCCCTGATTCAGGATGGGAATGCACACACTAAAGAAACATTGAGTCCTAAAGAGTTACATTTTCTGGTTTCACACCTTAACAGCATCACATTAAACACCATGAATCCTTCTAAGATTGCTATCACAATAAATTAAAAAGCAACTGGTATGATCATTTTATACAGTTGCCTCCAGAAAAGTATTTAAGATCATAATAAAAACAAAGGAATAAAAACCAGACTTTCACCACTTTCCCTTCTTGCTGAACAGAAGAGGGGTTATGTCAACATAGTTAAAGTGCTCAGCATGAACACTACAGAAAATAGAAGTGCTGTGATTACATCTGAAGGTCATCTTTTACAGTATTAGGGACACAAACTTGGGGCAAGGTGGGGAGAAAGGAAATATCTATAGGAATCAGCTGTATCCTCTGAGATCAGTGATGAGAAAAGAACATTCCTGAATGTAAAGCCTGCAATACACACACAGCTCTTCCAGAACAAATTCCGTCCAGCCACCCACAAAACCTTACTTGGCTCTAGAGTCATAAAATTGTAGTCAAGAAAATCTGGAACAATCTAGAAAAAAGAACAGAGTTTCCAATCCACAAGCATTAGGAAATTACTTACCACATACAGGAATGTCTGTATATGAACTAGAATTTTTGTACGTAAATACAAATGTACTGTTTTCGACAAAATAAAATTTTGTTATGGAGCCAAAAATAGATTTAATAAGATGCATTATATCCAATTCTCACATGTCTGATAAGGAGCAAAAAAGGCATAAATTTGTATTTTTTTTTAAAAAACTGAAACTATTCAGGAGTAATAAAGGTTTCAAAAGCAGGAACTTAAACACACTCAACAGGATGTTTCATGTATAAAGGCTGGTATCATAACACCATTCTGCAGATTACAAAGAAAGGTTAGAATCAAGGTTTTAAACTTCATTTTGCAAGTCTTCTGAGGCTTTGCTTCAACTTCTCCTGGATATCTCAGAGATGCTGCCTATTGAAACTGTTTTATCCAACTCTGATACAAAGCCTTTAAAGCTTTGCTTCAACAAAAGTATTATTCATTGAAATCCATTTCTGCTAAAAAAGAATCAGAGCTTTATAACTGAGTTTGAGATCCTTAGCTCAATGGCTGCAGAATCTCAGTAGCAACAGAATTGAACTTCACTTAAGGAATATGTTAACAGAGCACTTCAATTTGAGAGAAAAGTGTCGTGGAGTTTAAGACAAGCCTTGAAGTAAGGACAAGCCAAACAGACACACTTTAACTTTCCTTTATGTGGAAAATGGTGATGACAAAACCACAATCTTTTACTGTCATCTCCAAATCAAACACTAATGGCATTTAAATTTACCCTGAAGAACCTTCAATAGTTGCAGATCAACTTTGAAGGATTCAAAGTAAGCTCTGTAACAGTGCATCTCTTGCATAAAATGCAGATTTGAAAAAAACATTTATGAAAATCCAGAGGACAGAACTTGTGATGTTAGAAATGTAGTACTCTAAAAAACGACTGACATATGCACATACTAGGTACTAACAATGTAAATTAGTCATCAAGCTTTGGTGATAGGAAACAACCAAAGAATAGCTTCTGTATCCCAGAAATATTACCTGAAGGACATGGAAAATTAAATAAACTTTAAATAGTGCTGCAAATATGTCCATACTGAGAGTCTGTAGCAAAACCATTATAGGCATCTGTGGCAAAGTTACAAACAGCTATTTAAAAAAAAAAATGAAAAAAAACCAACAACAAATCCCCCCTAAAAAACCCCAAAAAACAAACAAAACAACAACAACAACAACAACAAAACAACAACAACAATAAAAAACACCCAATAAAACTCCCTCCAAGACCAAATGAGGTCTCCAATTTGAAAGAACTCTTGTATGACTGATTACAATATCAAGGGGTGAGTCTTGGTATATAATTAACATTACTCAGAACATTAAAATCAAGAAAAGCAGTATATATATATTTACACGATATTATAAAATACAAGAACAACAATTTGATAATTGAGAGAATTTTTTCTCCCAGCACACAACCCACAATAAAAATAATTTCTTTAAATTAAGACTCATTCTGCATTGCATTTGAATCATTTCAGGATACATGTAACTAAAATGATCTATATAAATAGAATATTTCCTTAGTGCTGCTTCTTCTAACATGCTTCATCCTCTGAGGTAAAATGCTTCAGGGTATTATTAAGAAATTAGTTAAGGAGAAATGCATTGAAACAAGAAATCAGTTTGCATTCAGAAATGCAAGTTTCAAGGTGCATTGACAAGAACTGTACACAAAACAGAAGAAAAGATCACCACAATTAACAGTCACATTTAGGTGCTGCAACCACAATCCCTGTATTCTGTAACATAAACAGTTATGAACTTTATTTAGGTTTTGTTTTCACACTTGAGACTTTGAAGGAGTTTCAACTGCCATACCAGTACTGCAGTGAAGATGGGGAATGCTGGAGTAAAAGCAATACATCTCCTGTGACAAAGAAAAAAAGCAAAAGCAGTGGACTTTTCCTACTCCTAAATCAAACAAAAGCCACTTTTCACAAAGTGCCACTCAAACAAGAAAATCCAAATTCTAACTACAGACCACTTCTGGATCGTTTCATCATGACTATGAAAACTTGGTAGTACCATAAAAAAAGAAAAACATTCTGTAAATTGGAGATACTGCCTGAAATTCACATCAGTCAAGGTAAGAGATTTACTGCTGTCAGCTCCATGGGGCCCAAACACAGACTGCACCAAAGGAGCAACTTAGGTTGAAATCAACTTAGAAATCAAGGTGCTCACAGTAGGACTGAACATCTCCTATGCTGTGCACTGCTTCTTTACAAAGGCAGTATTCAAGTTCCACAAGAGCACTGTTAATTCGGTCCAAATGAATTAAACTTCCATTCAATAAATGAAGGTTGTTTCGCCAATCTTTTGCTCTTCTTTTGGGAATCCTTCATGTTGTACTTGGGGGAGAAATTGTGTTTGAAGGGAGAAGCTTTAAATGCATAGATTCCAATGAAATTCCAAATACCTGGACAAAGCAGGAACAGGCACTCCTCTCGCTCGAATCGATGCTTTTCCACGGACAACTGGAACTTCTGCAGTTTCTGAGCCACCATTTAAATATGTTAATTCTTGAAGCTGTGCCTGTCTGATTTCATCATTGTAGTCCTAAAAGAAGGGAGAGACAGAGTGAGAAAAAAAATCTAATTGTTTACCCAACACTCTCAGGAAATACTGCTCCTGAAAGTCTCCTCTTAAAAAGCTGAACATTCCACAGAAAAAGTTTAATTTAGATAATAAGATAGGAATAATATTCAGTCCAAACATTATTAGAGAATTGTACACAATAATTCTACATAATTCTTCCATTTTTTGCTCGGGCATGTTTTTCTTCCATTTGCATATATTTTATGTGGCTTTACCAATTAAAATTGCGAAGTTAAAAGGATGCAGAGATAGGAGGAAAGCAGAAAAAAAAATCAAGATCCCATATTCTGAATTGAGATCTAGTTTGTAGCTCCAGCTGTAGAATGACTGTGTGCTAAAAGCAGGAAAAAGAGAATAGAGAGAGAGCAAAAGAGTAGAGAATAAATACACTGTTGAGAACAACACATAAAAATGAAGGAATAGATTAGGAATCTACACTTTTAAAGTCAGGTGTTAGAGAATGAACACAGGAATTCATTCAATACACACACACTGTTATCTAATAAGAAGAGCTCAAAAAATTAAATTCTATAATATGCAATGGTAAAAATGCCAAGGACATATGGCTTATTTCTGTCTGCACAAATCCCCTACTCTCAAGGTCTAGCAAAAGGAAAGCTCATGTTTTTACAGACAGAATTAATATGGTACTTCTCAAGCACAGTTTTCAGGGACCTTGAGTCAACCTCCGAAACAAGCAGAGCACACAGGAATAAAACAGACCCAGCTCTGAACTCTGGAGATACAAGTGTTTTTCTATCATTTCTCCTCCACTTAAAGTGAGGCAAGCAGAATGCAGCCATAAAGGTGAATTAAAGATAACTATTTTACCCAAGGTGCATCTGTACTAGCTGAGAATCAAAATATTAATAGGTGTTCCCATAGGAACAAAGGGATACTTGTGGTACAACAGCTCTTCTGCAAATCCTCCCATTTCATGAAGGAGGGTTTGTTTTAACACCACCCGTTTTGCAACTCAATGACAAAACAAAGAATCTGCATCTCACTGCAAATCTGAGTTTATTACATTAGACAAGGACCAAAAGATTGTCAGGCAGTCTTAAAGACTCTGAAATATAACCCTGCATTGAAAGGAGATTAAAACTTCTATGAATTCAAATCTCTCAATTATCCTTGAAGCATTCTGCTTCTCCTAGACTTCTATAAATAGAAATAAAAAAGCTGTCCTTTATATGCCATTGCTGAAGGAACTTACTGGTGTTAAAAAAAGAAGCACCATAACAGCATTTTGTCCAAATTGCCTTAAATGGGTTCTGAAATTTAACTCCCAACTGCCCACCTGAGATCATCCTCAATTTAGCAGCAGAAACAAAACAGAAAATATGAAAAAGGTCTAAAAGACTGAAATAACTGTTTCAAATGGCATAATTGAAGCTTTTGAGAAACAGAGTCCATTATTAAATGGCCAGGACCCAATACATAACTAATCCATCACAAGGAGAAGACTAAAAACAGGAAACTGAACACTCTTCTGGCCAGTTACTGTACAGAAACCCACTTTGTATTTTTAATTTGTTGCTGGATCCAAGCTGGCTACAAATGCAAAATTCTATGTCCTGTATAGAACAAAACACCACAATACTGTACCACCAACATGCAGTATCAAAGTTCTGGCAGCCTGTATCAGATGCCCTTTATAATTTCTTCACAAAACATCTTTTTCAGAACTGTGCCCCTGGAAAAATACCTTTGATCATTTTTTACTCAATTAATTTAATCTCCTAGCAAAGATGTGCTCAGGTTGCCACTGTGTGTGTTGGGTCCCTTTTTCTTTTCTCCCTGATGCTTTCTCACTTTCCTGCAGCACATTACCAGACACAGCAGCAGCCTTAGGTCACAGAGAAGGGCTCCACTGTGCACAGCACAGAACAGAAAACACAGCCCTTATCACAGATGCCAGAGGCAGCAGGAGGGTGCAGAGTGAAGGGGCAGTACAAGGCAGCCACGATAAGCTGCAGTGTTAATCCATTAGACTCTGAAATGGATTCCTCAATTAAAAGTAGCAGACGGTCAATTTATGAATACTCACTGCTGGAAACAGTGCACTTCAAGTCAAATTAAGTAGACAATCTTTTCCTCACCTAGAAGATAGACATGGAAACCCTTTCGACTGCATTCCTCCTCTGAACAGCTTAGGCAGTGGCAGTACTTGAATTTCAGTCAAATGTTGCTGCTGAATTTCAACTGAACAGATGTACTCTCACTTTATGAATAAACTGCCTACCCTGATTAACTACAGTCTTATCCAACCATGGAGGGTGCATTTACACCAAGATCCATGCAAGAGATTTTCATCCCACCAGTCCCCACACGTATATGATCTAACTAAACCTTCTTTAAAATTTTATCCATGATTTTCACCCAGCCAGATCAACACATTGGCAGCAGTTCTTTAGGATCACTCTAGCTTAAGACCTTATTTCAATTTATCATTTAAACCATTAGCAAAGATATTTATTTATATCATGTTAGGACAGGTGCCTACAAAACCCTTTGTAGCTTTGCAAAGCATTCAAGTAGATCTTTATCCTGACAGTGAGCAATCAATAATTATCTGGTTTCCAGCCACCTTTTTACACCTCACAGTTACTTGCCAGCTTACTTAAGGAAAAGTCTGTGAGAGCTTCCAAAGGCCACCAGACTCTTCAAAATGCCATTAAAAGCTATTTCATCACCACATCTTACAAATCAAATATGCAGAAGGTAGGACAGGCTACAGGAAAAGGTTGTGAATGCTGTTCACATTGTCATATAACTGGCATAGATTGTTCTCTCAAAGACATTTCTATACTTGGCATTAAAGACAAGGAAAACAATCTCTGGTAACCAAAGGCAAAGGGTAATTAGGGCTGTATCTGTCAGAAAACAAATGACTGCCACTTCTCAAAAATTAAGCAAAACAGGCTAAGTTCTAATGGCCAAAACTGCCATAGCCATAGAAACACAGAATAGTTTGGGATGGAAAGGGCCTTAAAGATCATTTCATTCCAACTCTCCAGCCATAGGCAGAGACACCTTTCACTAGACCAGGATGCTCAGGGCTCCATCCAGGCTGGCACTGAAACCCTGGTATAATACAGGGGCAGGTGACGTTGAAAGGATCTGGCTTTTTGACCTGACAGAAGTAATTCTGAGATATCCAGTATCAAGGACAACACCCACCAACCTAATACTCAAACAAGAGTGCTGATCAAAGAGTCTGGCCAGAATAAAGGGAAGAACTAAAGGGTCTGGCTAATTTAAAGGAAGGTAAAACCATATACTAAAAGAAGTCCCAATTCCAACTGCAGAAGAAAGGCAAGACTCAAGGCAACATAACCACAGCCAAAAATACCCTCAAAACCAACTTTTATGTTTTGGGTTGAGTAATGTCAATAGTGTAAATGAAATTACACCACTGCAGCTGCTTGAGGTTAAATTTCAATGCAAGGATGCTTGCCCATGGATCCAAAGATCCAATAAGAGAGACTGAGGCATTTTTGCTATAGTCAGCTACCACAAGGATATTCTGTATTCTGCATTCTAGCACCAAACACAATGTTATGTTCAGCACTGATCTGAAAAATGAACAGTAACCATATTCATAAATTGGGTCTAGCATCTAAAACTGTAAGAAGTCAGAGTGAGCCTACATTGTAAGGAGAGTGCAAATTATGATCATAATCATATATACTCATAGCAGGACATCTTCCCTGAAATAAAACAGGTAATTTCTTAAGAAAGCTTCAACAGATCTTGAAGGAAAAAAAAACAAACAAAAAAACCCAAAAAAAAAGCCCAAAAAAAAAAACCCCGCAACCCAAATTGCATTTGGCAGCAGTGAACCAAACAGCTGTTCTAGAGAAGCAAAAGCTGCTCCTTATTCCTTCAGTGGCTGCTGCAAGGGGGGGCAGGTGAAAGAGAATAAGGCATTTAGAGCAATTCTGATAAGCTTACATTTGAAAAGCCAAAGGGAAATTAAGACAGTGTTGGCTTGATCCCACAGTTCAGGAAAGATTATGTAGCATCAGTTCAGCTCAGTATAATAAAGATGCAATGATCAAAAAATAAAGATGGAAAAGTGTATAAGCACCAGTCAATGGATTGGTCATTATCAGTCTGTAATTCTACTGGCTTAACACACTAATGACCAGGTTTTGATAAGCTTACTTCATTTATGGCAACATTAGGGAAATCAAGCTCAATGAAGAAAAATAAGACCTCTGATGAAGGGGACATGAGGATCAGGCATATCCGTTCTTCCAGCACGTGCAAGAAGCATTAATCAAATCAAACATATTTCTATCTAAAAAAGGCAGCTGTTTGCTGTCTAGAATAAACAATAATTTAATTCTCCTTATCTCTCCACACCATTAAATAATGAAACCATGTAAATAGAGAAACCTTTGACATTATGACAGCCCAGCATTCCTACAAATATTCTGTAGAGTATCCCCTGTCTGATGTGTTAGGATATCTGAACAGCAGTATGCTCATTCACCTCTTTTCATATGCATCCAGCAAAAAGTAATTTGGAACCTGCAGACAAATGTACAATGTGAAGCTTGATTTTTTATAAGATGAGAACATAACACCCAGGACATCTTTGCTTTTTAACTGTCCTAAAGTGCATCTACATAAGGTTATTTCACATCAGGACATATTCCTACTGAACTTACTGACAATTGTCATTTATCATCCTTTGGTTCATATCACAGTGCAGTACTGGGGCACATGAACTCGCTTCATTCAGACAAAAACAAGTCAGAAGAAACACTCCAGGAGCACACAGCTCCAGTCACCTGGAGACTTAGTTTCATAAAAGAGCTTAAGTTGGAAAGGACCAAGAGGAATCATTTAAGTCCAAATCCTGGCCCTGCACAGGACACCTCTAGAATCCCACCATTGCCTGAGAGCACTGTCCATTTCTTGAACTCTGTCAGGCTTGGTGCTGTGGCCATTTCCCTGGGGAGCCTGTTCTGATGCCCAGCCACTCTCTGGGTGGTTACACAGATGTGGACTAGGTTTGGCACAAACTATAATTCCCAAAATACACACGGGAGCTGTTAAGTCACCAGCACCAACTGTACAAGAGACAACCCCAGCTGGTCCCCAATACAGCCACTCTGGCTCCACTCAGACATTTCCAAGCTGTTGTCACTCACGCACATGCCTCAGGAAGCTTTCCTTGGCCAGGTCCCCACAATTCCCAGATCTAACACAAATAAACACTAACACTTGGGTAACATTTTCAGCAGTAAAAATAAACAGAAGTCAATGCACCTTGAGAACGCTTTGCTTTCTATACTATTCCTTTGATCACCAATAGAGACTGAAGAAATGTTCCTTTAAGAGCTAAAACAGGTGGGAACTTCACACAGAGAAACATCACCTCAAGTGCCCCAGAACTTCCTCAGAGAGGCTGGATTTTTTCAAGCAGTTTAAGATTGAAAAGAAGTAAGGTTGCTTCTTACATGAGGAGAAGATGAAGTTATCTTCTAATAGAAGACATTAGAAACCCATTAACTGGATATATCCTAAACCTGGAGTACAAAATTGTACTGGAAACCAGATGTCATTTTATACACCCATACAATGGAAGCTGAAGTATACATCAGAGAACAAGTATAGCTCATGTATCACTAGTATGGTGATAAAAATGAAGATACAAGATAAACCTGTATTGATTCTCAGCACTCAATACTAAACCAGGATTACAGGTGAGAGAAATACTAAAACTTCAAATGTATTAATTCTTAAACTGATGCTTCATATTTACAAAGAAAACATTAAAGGCACACATTTTACAGACTTTTACAATTATTTGTAGTCTGTGATACTTTGCATATGACTAATTAGGCAAGAATAAGTTTCTCTTTTACTGTAGGTCAAGTAATGAGATTTGTGTGGACAGTTACAGATTCACCCAGTGAACTGCCTGTATCAAAATGCAAAGTATTTGACAATCATCATTTCTTTCACAAAGGAAATCAAGCAACATGACCTGACCAATGTTGTGCACTGTTTAGAACCACAGAACAGTTTGGGTTGGAAGGGACCTTAAACATCATCTATTTCCAACCCCCTGCAATGGACAGAGACACCTTTGCTCGACCAGCTTGCTCAATTTTAGAGATAACAGTTCTCACTCAAGACTACCAGAATTCTCATTAAAAAAAAATACTAACAGGGATGAGGAACTTCTTGATTTCTTCCAATGCATGTCCCATTCTGGCATATGCTTCTGCAGGTGGAGCAAATACTTCAATTAAAACATGTAGGTCATCATTTAGGTGAAAATACTTTGCCTCTCCACTTTTTCTCAACTCTTCCTCCTAGGAGATAAGAAAAAGATTGTTTTTACACTTTCTCATTTGAAACATTGTAATGCAAGTGTTGAAGTTTCTCCAGAGGAATTTGCAAATACTGTTCACTCATGTTCAGATGTCTGCAAATAAAAAAGTAACACAAAGTAAGAGCCAACAGCTTCTGCTCACAGACAGAAACTGCAGCACAAGGAGGAATGCTTCCAAGAGTTTTCCCAGGTGCACCAGTTTTATTAAGAAGACACTTTTTTCTTGAAAGTAAAGTCTACAGAAACGGGTTTGATCTAATATTCCACAAGAGCAAGCTTCTTTTACCAATATTATTTCAATCTCAGCATTACTGTGCTGTTCACACTGCAGTTTCTATCCAATGAGTGCATCCTTCACAGAACTGTGCTATTTGGACATAAAGTTAACAGCATATGAAATGAGGGAAGAGAACATTAGCAAAAAGAGTTCACTTGCTATTTCAGTAGCAAGCTTATTTCTTTCATCTTCCTTCACCCAACCCACTTCAATGACTGCAAAGCTGAGTTCAACGGAGTAAAGCAGAGCTCAGTTCTCAAATACTGACATTCACATGCAAAAGATTCACACACCAAAAGGGCAGCAATTGCATTTTTCAGGCTGCCCCTTGCCTGTGTGTACTTGACTAGTCCAAAGGGATGAAACCAGCCCTAAAACTACTTTCTCATTTAAAAAAAAAGTATTTATTACAGTTGTCCATTTTTTTCATATAGGTCCTAAGATACAATGATAACATTATATCAAATAATTAGCAGTCCTGTTGTCTAAAAAGCTAACACTCCCCTGCAGCTTCCTGTATTTGGCAAGCACCAGGTAAGCACTTCACCCTTAAGATTACTAAAATTGTAAATTGCAATCATAGTTGAAATCTCCCCTGCACACCCCTAATTATGGGTTGAAGTTTATATGTGACAATCCATTTCTGCTCCTCATGAATAACATTCCTATCAACATGATTTGTGTTTAACTATGAAGATGTTTAAAACAGGAAAAATAACCAAAAAAACCAGTCTAGATCACTGTCAGAGCACTCAGACCAAGAATATTAAGAGGTCACTCAGCAGGATTAGACTCTGTCAGCAAAATCATTATTTTGTCAATAAAAAAGAGAGATCATAAAAATAGCAAGTAACATAATATAAACATCACAGATCAAATATTTAGTTTTAATAGGAACTGCTTCTCAGTTAAATACTTTAGGCACAGTTACTCAAAACATATAAGTCACCAGCCCTGGAAGCCAGTTGAGTTCCCCATATACTGGTTTTTAGTATATACTTGAACCACATGTTACCTGTCCTTTTCTCCTAAAGAGGAAAAAAAATCACTGTGCAGTTAGTTTGTGCAGAAAACAGAGTGCTAAGAAACTTCCTTTCTGTGTTTATCAATCAAGTTGATAAAAGCAATAAGCAATGGAAGAGTCACCATTTGCTGCATAGGATCTGGTAAAAAAGCATTTCAATCAGCACCTTCAACAAAACACACAGAATTTCAATGCAGGTTTTTTTAAGATCATTCCCATCACCAAACTTGTAAGATCACTCTGCTTTTTTTGCTAAGTTCACTTTATTATTGTATTTTATTTTAGTTCTGTAACAAGACTTGGCAATGATTCCATTTCTTTCTCCATTACTTGCAAAGACAGAAGTTGGACTTCGATGATCAATGTGGGCACCTTCTAGCTCGGGACATTCTGTGGTTCTATGAAAATACTACACACTAAACCTCTTATAACAGCACACAAATGAAAATAAGCTCATTTACTCACTGGCTACATCTCACAACCTTGGGAACACATTATGCATTTCAGGTGGTTGGTTGTTTTTTTTTCATTTCCCATGAAGATCAACACAAAAGCCACAACTTGTTCCCATTCCAGTATCCCTCTTTGACAGCAATTTAGCTCCCATAAAATTCTCCGCCTTCCTCTATGTGACATCTATTGGCTTGATTCCACTGCACGTGGAATCTTGGCTTGACGGGCCAAAAAGAGACATTAACCAATAATCAAGATTAGGATCTCCTATGCTTTTTATTTGTTCCAATTTTCGTTACAAGGTTTGTTCCCCTCCTCAGAAGTTTAAGGTTAAGTATCAAAACTCCACTGATATAGTCAGGCCTTACCTTTGTCTTGTCCCTCATGGAACCTTTTCCCAAAATAGACATTTTTGTCAGTGTTTCTTCCTGTAAACGCTTTAGAGAATTACCACGTGGACCCAAAAGTTTTCCCACAAAGTTGAACTGTAAGAAAGCAAACAAACAAAAAACCAATACATTAACTTCATTGGATTTTTAATTGTAAATTAATGAGCAATGAGTAAATAAAAGGGATATTTTGCTGAAACAGCTTTTGATCATAGGTGCAAATGATTAGATCAAAAATTAAAAAATATTAAGTACAATCACATAGTACAATTAATAGAATGTCAGTGGCTCCAGCAACACAGAAGTATCTGAACTCAAGGACAACTTGGTGTCCAATACAGGCTGCCAGGTCAAGAGGAGCCTTGATAAAGCCCCCTTGCTCCAGCTAACATTGGAGGCATCGTGCCCAAGGCTTCTGTCCTGCTGAGGGACTCCAACCACCCCAACAGCTGCTGGAAAAGCTGCAGGCAACTCTGGAGACTCCTGGAATGCATGTGGGACAATTTCCTGACCCAACTCCCACACCCCAACACCTTCTGGAAAAGAGGCAAGGTGAGCCCCAGGCAACCCTGGAGACTCCTGGAATGCACATGGGACAATTTCCTGACCCAGGTTACAGACAGAGCTACCAGAGGGGAGGCATAATGGGATCTGCTGGTCACCAAGGCAAATGAGCTCAATGGGCACACCAGGATTGGAGTGCATTGGATGTGGATTGGGTTAGGAGTAAAGTTGGGATCATGAATTTTAGGGAAGCAAACTTCCAGCTCTTTGGGGAGCTAGTCAGTGGGATGCCCTGAGAGAGTGCCCTCAGGGATGAGGGAGTGGAACAGAGCTGGCAGATCTTTAGGGAAGTCTTCTATTGAACACAAGAGTTAGTGATTCCCAGCAGCAAGAATTCAGGCAAGAGACCTGCATGGCTGAGCAGGGACAGGCTGGTCAAACTAAAGGGCAAGAAATAAATACACAGACAGTGGGAAGTTAAGACAGGTGACCTGGGCAGAGTATAGAGATGAAGTCTGGTTGTGTAGAGTTGAGGTGAGGAAGGCCCAAGCACAGCTGAAACTGAATCTGGCAAAAGACACAAAGCAACAGAAGGGCTTCTCCAGATGTCCAACCAGAAAAGGAAGGTTAAAGAAGGTATTGTTCCCCCTTTGCCCTGATAACCAATGCTAGAAAAGTGGTTGCAACAGATAAGAAGGTTGAAGCACTCAACACCTGAAGTGATGCAATCATGTTAAAAAGATAGTTTTAGGCAGAAATAAAATATACTGATGCTGAACAGCAAACGAGCTTAAGCCTTATGGCCTCAAATTTATGAAACAGTTTGTAAGTTCTTTGCTTGTTCCTCTACTACCACATCACTGAAGAGCCCAGATGGGCCGCACTGATCTCCCTGTTCACCTGGAGTTACTTGAAAGGACCTAACAATGGGGCAATGGCAGTCACAAATCTCTTGCTGCTACACTGAAATGATGGAACAAAGGTCCAGCTCCACTCACCCTACAATGCACAAAGTCTACAGCTCCAGTTCATTTCTTTCAGCTTTAGACAAAAAGGAAAACAAGCATTAAAGGTCAACTAAATATGGAAATATAAGTTTATTCCCCCTATTAGTTGAAAATGCAATTCCCAATGTAGACCTGACACAATACTATTGAGAAAATGGCTTACAGATCACTGAAGTTTAAAGCGCTTATTAAATTTAAGCTTGCATGAACCAGCCTTTTCTGAAATTATCAGGTCACATCAAAAAATTCTCAGGAAATTTCTTTAAATTTTTTTTTTAGAGTTGTCCATTTTTTTCATATAGGTCCTAAGATATAGTAAATAAAAATATTAATCAGAAAGACTGAACAGATACAGGCAAAAATTTCCCTTGCTGAGAATATTCAGGAGGCCACTGATGGGGTCCTGTGCAATTTAATTTACAATCATTATTTCAATAGAAGGTTGAACATCTGATGGCACAGATGTTCTCTAGAGATTCCCTTAACCTGGACTTCTGATTTTACTGTTTCTGAAGCTATAACTAAGGAAAGCAAACCAATTGAAACAATTTGTAACAAATTTGAACCTTAAGATGTCAATTACTCCTTAGCAAGAGTTTCCTTAAAGGAAGCTCACAGTTCAGCTGAAAGTAAAGCTTTCATGTAGAGGAACACCACCTCAGTTTTTCAAGCATCACTTAAGATTACTTATGTCTACTTATAACAGCCTTTTAAGCTACTGGGAACAAAAATAAACACTTACTCTTTACTGCAGCTATATTCTTTCAGCTAAAACCAAGTAGTTTAATGTTGTGTAAATCTAAAACTTGACATACCAAACTTTAATACCTCCAAAAGTTGTCATCTTTTAAAAACCATGAAATCTCTAGTGCCAAAGTCAGAGACTACAGAAGCTATCCAAGGACTGCACAGATGACATGTTCTAGACACATTTAATGAACATGAAAATGTATTGTCTGCATCCTGAGATCCACCGAACTATTCTTTCCTGAGCACCAAGGCTCCAAATATCTGATTTGACAAGTCTGAAGCATAAGAAACTTGTGTTGCAAGTCTGAAATTCTGCTAATTTAAAAGCACAATGCTTCTAGGTGTAGCTTAAAAGCACAAACAAAGGTTAGTAAAATATGGCTTGAAACACACTCACAAAGCATTTTTGCTCCCACATAACAAAACTGAGAGGCTTTGGAACACTTCAGTTGCTTATTCCATAAATAAAACCCATTTATGATATTGAAGGAATCTTTACAGTAGAAAACAGATTATTTACTCTGAACATTTTGTTCAAACCATTGGTTTATCTCCCTTTTACATCAAATTGGAATATGTGATCAAAGGTTTATTTTGAGATATTTTATAGATACAGAAACACTCAAAGTATCAGTCACTAAGTTACTACTATTACTTATACACTGCTTTCAATCATATAATAGAATATCTCAAACCTAAAGGTACAAATCCAGCACACAGGAAAAGAAATGCCACTTACAAAATTAACAAATCCCATTTATATGCTGGTGTTACAGAAGCAAGTCAGCCTGGCAGATCCAGGTAAGCTCTTACACAAGAGTTCTCACATACAAGTTGCTATCCATGTTCCTTTCACATTTAGGGTTTATTTGCCCCAAGAGCACAAGAACAAAGAACAAATTCAGGTTTATTACTGAACTCAAGCTTATAAACTATCTCTGAATTAGGTACAGTGGATAGTAACAAACAGGCATCTGAGCTGCTCTGCCCGAGTCAAACCAGCCACATTCACTAGTGCTGGATCAGAATCAGACATTCCAGACTCCCCTCTTTACTCACCCTCTCAAACAGCACAATCACCTCCAAACTGCTGTAAATACCAAAAATTGTCCTCACCTTCACCAACATCAGCTTAACATTGTATAAAAGCAGTCACACTGTACTCCAGTGCAAGCTGGTGAAGTTTTCAGTTCTACAGGACAGATGAATTCTTAAGAGACCACCATAAATGTCACTCTACTCTGGATCACCTTTGTCAAATTAGGAATTGTCTCTGCCCTAAGACAGCTTCTAATGTAGAAGGTAAGTTCCAGTAAACTATGGACAATGGCATATAAAAGAGGAGATGAAGTCCTCAACGCAAATTTGCTTCTAGACCAGCTCTGAAGGATTTGGCAAATATGGTATCTCAAGCAAAATTACAGATATCTTTGCAAAACCAATACCAAGACTCTGATAAACAGACCTGGGAGGAAACAATTCTCTTCAGAACCATTTGATCTACTATATGAATTATAACAACAACAAAAAAAAATCTAATGCCAGTGTTACCACATTTTTAAATGTATATATTACAGAAAAGGGGATATAATAGAAAAAGTAATCCTTGTTTATCCCCAACCAAGGCAAGTCTGCTAAGAATGGTTCATCCAGCTTAAAACACTTAGTGAAAGTATAAATGCTTGACCAAATGCTTTCCTGTAAAGCTTTAAGCACTCCATTGTTATTAAAACCATGGAAAGCTTTCTTCATATATTAGTTTTCTGCAATGGTTTCTCTGTGACAGGGTCACTAGAAAAAAAAAAAAGTTAAGATTCAGAGCACTTTCCCCTGGAATGACCTGAAACAAGGCAAGCTTCAAGGTTTTTCCTATTCATCTCAGAAAGATAAAGTTTTTATAGAAAGGTAAGTGCTTCAAGCATCAATGTTACATCACAAACTACTCTGCTTCATGCAACATAATAATAGGTCTTTAAACATTTATTCATAGCAGAAAGCTTGGTCAATTTTGCTATAAAGCTGCTCAAAAGTTTTCTCTGTGATTACTATTGATGCTTATTTCTCCACATTACTTCTGGTTATGCAATGACATTTTCTCATTTCTGCTTCAAGAAATGAGCTATTATGAAAAATTGCTTTCTAACTAGTCATGTGATTAAAATATTAATCTCTCAATGACTTTACATAACAATGACAGATATATTGTATATGACAGTGATATTTTAGAACAGGTATTTTCACTTTAAAAGTTGAGCTAAAAGGCTTAAATGGATACCAGTTCCACAAGTCAGTAACTTTTGAGAAAATACATTTAAAGTATCACTTTGGGGAAAAACAGACCATTTCTTCCTAACTTCTGAGATTTACCCAGTATTTAAGTGTAGATCTATGGGCAATTTTTAAAATGGTAGCATGTCAAAATGGAAATAATTATTCCCTACAGTTTTGATCCATCTCATGGAAAGCCATCATGATTCCATTTACCACCCATGGAAGCTATTTTTTCCATTAATTCAGAACACCCAAGTTCAGCAAACTGTCAAAGCAAAATCAGATTCTGAGACAAAACTACTTCACAATGCGTATTCATTAAATGTATGGGAGGGGTAACACGTTCCTGCCTCACAAGTACACAACAAAGCTCTAAAACACCTTCCACATGTGATGGCTCTTCATAGCAGAGCTGGGACAGATCCAGAGTCCCTCCACAACAGCATCAGGACCTTCCTTGAGTGGCTAGCTCATTTTGTGTGCCTTTAAGTCTGTGCAAGTTTGAAGATTTTCAAGCATGAAACACAACAGAAATACAGGTTTAAGCATCACATTCTCACGCACAACCCAGAGTCAGTTGAGGAATTCACCAGCTCAAAGAGCAAGTCACTCTAACCTCAGAGCCCTGAGCTAACAAGATCTCATTCCACTACCTGCAGTTTCAACACCCAGCATGCACATGGACTCCTTTCTACAGGTAATTTGATTTTGAAATCAGTTCTACCTCAAAAAGTTGGTTCTTTTCCTATAAGGCTGCACAAAAGCCCAACCTGGCTAATCCTTCCTTATAGTAGATGTGCCAGTTATAACAGGACTGCAGACAGCATTACCAAAGCTTATTCAAGCTTCCCCTAAATACCTCAGATTAATTTCTGTATCACAGCTCTTCAGGCCTCTTGGAGGCACCTGCAGAGTTGAACCAAACCAAAAACTCTAAGACCCTGCACAACCATATTTTGAAAAGATGTGACTAGGCCTGCAATCAATAGAGGAGTTTCCACAAGGTTTTGTCTTACCAGGTAAGACCAGCTATCTGTCACCATATCAAGACACAGTAAATCAGGGACTAATTTTACAGGAGTCTGTAAATAACACAAGGAAATTTATTCAAATAGTAATTCAGCATCAAGGAGAAACTGAACATAACTCCTGGGACTAATCATCTTGAGTTATTTCATAGCACAGACAATTCAGGTTGTCTTGGTTATTCCATCTCCTTCTATTAAGGCCCAGGTATGAAAAAAACCCATTTAGACCAACTATCTGTAGCATAAGATTAAGCATGTTAACTAACACTGCCAAGGGTTGAGTAAGACAAAGGTTCCCAGCTAAAGTATTTAATTACAGAGCATCACAGAAAGAACCAAGAGCTCTTAGGCAGGAGGCCAATCAACCACATCACCGGGAACACTCAACTATTTGTGCACTAAGCAAAAGACCAAAAACTCATAATTTTTCAGGGGGAGCAAAGATGCCCAAAAAAGTGCAATATACACTTTTGAATGTGAGGTCTACCAGTTTCTTTTCCAACAGAAACCCAGCTGCTCTGCACTTTAGTTGAAGAGCTTCGGCTGCACTTAACCTGTCACCTTGCAGGGCTGTCAGAGGTAATTGCACAGGACCCAGCCATGGGCTCATGAGAATGGATGTGACAGGACAGGAAATGTGAGCAGGCATTACCATGCCAGGCTGATCTGATCAGAGCCTGCACTGCCTGACCTGTGCTGAGGCTATTATGATTTATTCAAGGAATCAGAGTTACAGAAAAGTTTTAAAGAAGGAAAAGGCAATGTAATATACATTTCAGGTCTAGCAAGTTGTCTTGCTTGGGGGCAGGGCACTGATGGGTTGTTTTGATTCACAGACGTCTTTTATAACAAAAAATTATGATACGATTAATTAAATATCAATATAAACAAACAGCAGAGGCATCTTTCTTTCCCAGAGTTATCCCTGGCAAATGTAAACCAAGGAATAATTATCTACCAACCCTGCCAAAGGAGTTTACCAGTTTTGTCACGCACAGCTTGTCCTTAGTGAAGCCACCTTGGCTGTCACCAATCAGCCAACATGGATAAATATCCAACACATGCACTCTACATAGAGTTCAGGGCAACCAGGATGATTGGAACCCCATATCCATCACACAAATCTTGACAAAGCATCTCTAACTTCTGATCCCTCCTCTGAACACATAAAATAGAAATAGGATTAGCACTTCAAAAGTTTATGGATGCAAAAAGATTTTGTTCTCCCATGTTCAGGCATCTAAAACTCATGTCACTTACTGCAGACTACAGTATACCAGAATAAGATTCTTAGTTTGCCATGTTATGTCATTTCATACAATGTATCATAATTTATTCAATCTCAAAAATAAAACCACAAGTCTGGTTCTAATACCAAGTGACAGCAAATTGCAGTGACTTGCTGTGGTTTAGGGCAGGTGCTTTTCAGAGGTATCAGGAGTACCTATCATAATTCTGAACTGATACTCCCTATACAGCGAGAAATTTTAGTTCATTTTGACTCTACAGAATCTTTAATGAGTAACCTTCATCAAATATCCATTTACATGCAATAAAATGGAAATTTCTGAGAGAAGTTGAACTCCCAAATATTGGGGTAAAATTATTCTTAAATATTAAGTATCTAGGATTTTATTCACTCAGGCAGAAGACAGATTTATGTGAATAGAGATATTTTCCTTTCTGTGGAGCAGTCCTAGTAGAGATGCAGGAACTCACATGACATGTCTGTTCTGCACAGCTGCTTTATTTTGCACCTCTGGACCTGCCTGGATATAAGTTCAGGGTTCTTTCCATAGCACACAGCAGGCTTTATTCCAGCTCAGTGTCTTTATGGGTCAGAATCAAACAGCAGAGCATCTCTAGCCATTCAAAATATGGCAAAGGTTTTCCTACTAGCTATCCTAAATAATGTCTGTGTTTAGTCCTATAAGGAAAGTTGACACTAGATAAAGAAGCAGAAGTATCTTTCAGCAGGCAGTGTTTCCCTTTTTAATGGCCAGTTTGCCTCTCTTGCCCCTGAGCTCAAGTATCTACATTCAACATTTAGAAGAAAAACATCCTGTTTGCAAACACTGACCATGGAATAAGGGGTTCATGTATTTCACCTTCCCATCCTCATGTTTTTGCATGCTTGTATATAGCTCTACTTAGCCATAAATATGACTTTAGTCAGAGTTCCAAAGAGGTGCCCACATGATGTGCAGCCTTGCACTCACTCAAAAAATATTTAATGAAATTTTGAACAGCAGGAAAGAAATCCCTGCAAGTTATCCTGCACAGGCCTGTGAGAAAAACACTGATACTGTGCAGAAAAAAACCCAAACAATTAAAAGGTTTTCCTAAACAGAAGGGAGGAATGGTGACTTTTTTCCCCTCCATGAACAGATAGTCTTGAAATTTCTAGTAGGAAGAAAAAGCCATTTCAAACAAATTTTAAAAAATGCTAATCTGATTGTCATAACATTAACCTTAAAATTCTAAGCAGCACCAAAATAATAAAGTTCCACAGCCTACTGAATGTTGCACAAATGCTTCCAGGCAGCAATATTTTAGTGCAGGATAATACTTGGCAGTAAAGAAGTGTTAAGAATTCATGGAGGGCAAAGATATTAATGCAGCAGTCTCTACCCCTCCAGAACAGACTGCATAATTTAGCAGTCAAGCTATAATTCATTCAAGAATAACAATGGCTGAAACTTAAGAGGATGAGAAGAAAATTTTCACAATTAGTTCCTTAATGGTGCATTTTAAGCTGCACTTCCAGCTACAATAAGAAAGTTTCAAAGTCTGGCATCAGATTCAACTTCAAAACTTGTTTTTCCTCTTGATATTCAGAAGAAGAGGATCCTGCTATCCCAAAAACATGGCTCAATTATTGCTCTCAACATACTATTTTATGTGACCACCACCCCTTTCCTGCACATTTATTCCAACAAATGAAGAATGTAGGAGCTCTAAGGTAGAATCACTTCTACCTTAGTAGAAGTAAGGTAATAGTTTCAAATGTTACATTAAAGAATAGTTAAGATACTAGTGAAATATCTTTTATAAGAACTAATATTTATCAAATATGAAAACTGGGCTTACCTTAGGGAATTGTTTTACTGGAATCAGAACTTTTTGTCCCAACTTCATATTCTTATTGATGACTACATCAATATACTTTTCTTCTTCCTTTCCTTCCCCTTTTTGGAATTTTTCAATTTCTGTTAAAGAAAAAAGTTATTTTTTTAGTTTAATGCAACAATTTAGTTTAATGCAACAAAGCCAAGAATCTTCATATTCAGTATAAATACATTTCAAAGCTAATACTGTAGGGCATACTTATGACATATTGTGCAATCAATACATGTAATTGGTTATACAAGGCCAACAGGATAAAGCATGTTTCCCTTTTTTGTATATTCATGTTTATACCAGCACCTTGAATTAGCATTGCAAATACTGTAGTCATTTAACACTTAGGATACATTTTTTATATGGCTCAATTAGTGAAAACTATTCCTAGATACCTTTGAGCATGTATAAATTAAAAAACATAGCATAGTTTAATATTCAACAATTTTGTTCCTCTTCTATAAAGAATCAGTTTTAATGGCGGCTTTCTACAGTGGACTGAGGAACAAATGTCAAATTAATCTTTTAGAATTTCAGAAATGTAATTGAGGCACATAGATCATACCCAAAAATCCGAGATTAGTGTTATACCAACAATGACATTATTAGGAATGGGATTTACAAGTTCAAACCCTGGCTTGCATGACTCAATTCATTCCAGAGGCACACACAAAACTGACTCTTGATTATACTTTTCTCCAAATATTGACTCTCCAGTGTGCTAATGAAAAGCTGCAGATTTCATTTCATTAGAGAGGATTCATGAGGAGCACACAGGGAGATGAAGTGAAGCAGTTCTGCTGGGTTGGGTCCATCATGCTGCAGCATTAAAGATGTTAGCACACACCAAAACCCAACCCATTTCACAAGTGCCAGAGAAGCTCTGCTGTGGGAATCTAGCACTTGTCCTCCACAAGCATCTCCACAGTTCATCTGTTACAACAAGAAACACCCTTCTACTCTACTGGACCACTAGAAATTAAGGACATTCATCAAGACCCTGCAGTTTCTCTAATGGGAATGTGATATTAGGCTGAGAGGAGACTAATGAAAACCTGAACACAAAGAATCCAATCAAAAATATAGGAGAAACCAGCCTTTAGTACACCTTCAAAGACAGTCTGGTTTGAAATTAGGTCCAATGAAAAGCAGAACAAACCAACAAATTTCTAACTGTGGAAAAAATCCATGCATTATTAGCAGATTTGTTTTATAATACCAGTCCATTTCAATTTACCACTACAGAATTAAGATGCCAACGTCTTTTCTAATAACTGAGACTTATCTTCCATGCAAGCTCTAACTTCACTAACACAAAACAGGAAATAAACAATTTATCCAAGTTACTGTTCAGTCCTGAAAACTAAGGAAGTCAAGCCAGCCTCAGACTATCTGAAGGCTTCTTGAAGGAAAAGAATTCCCCAGCTGTACTTTTAAAACTTCTTGTCAAGTCTCTATGAAGTTTTGATTCCTATGGATTGTAACAATGTAAAAATTCTGGAGAAGCCCTATCAAAGCAACCTTACTCCAGCATGTCCTTTGTTACATCATGCTCAATAAAAAAAAAGTCTCCAGCACCATTATCCCACCAGCTAACAACTACTGAAGAATATTCAATATTCAAGAATATTTCAATATTCCAAATTTAGGTAAAAATGGAAATTTGGAAATGCCACATTACCGAATAGGGAATTATGGGCAATTAAACAAATATAAAGTTACATCAATTTCATTTGGAACTCATTTCCAGGTGAAATTAAGACTAAAAATTTTATAGTGTGATTGATTAGTGTTTCAGGAATCAGGTGACTGGTACCATTTAGAAGTCAAAGTTTCAAAAGATCAGATTCAGATGTAAAACCATAATACTGTCACAGCATTCAAATGCAGATATACCTGTAACACTGCTCTTTCCTCATATAACAAGGGCAGCAGTGACAAAGCTCTTTGATTTCTCTTGAAAAACAAGATTAGGTACTTAGAGGCTTTTATGTTACACAAGTAGAAACACAACACTAAATTTTAAGGCTGCTGTTGGTATTACTCTGTTAGTATAAACATTCAAAGCTTAAAACTGACCAGAAATTTGTTAATCTTTAGAAATATTTTACACCATGAAATGCTGATTATTAAAACTGCAATAAAAATACATCCATTTGTAATGATTGAGGCAAATGCAGTTGCAACAAAACTTGATATGATTTGATTTAATATTGATTTTAAATGTTAGGATTAAAGTTTTTCTAAGTCAGAAAAGCACAGGTAAACTCCACCAAATATTAAATTAAATAAATGCATTTTGCTGCTTTTTTTTTTTTTTTTTTTTTTTTTTGTGACAGAGAAATGCACCAAGACCTCCCAGGCAGTTCAACTGATCCCAGCCTGATGTAAGACACTTACGAGTTTTCAGTCACTGTAATCACTGTTACAGTAAAGGACTTTTTCCTGAAGAATCTAAACTTACAAAATAAAAGTACCTTCAGCATCAAAGCCCACCAAATTTTTATTAACTGGTAATGCTAAAAATTTGTTTTCTCATGTTGAGTCATATGCTGTTATCCCCAAATGCACAGCATGGCATACACTGCAATCCCCCTGCCCACCTGAAAGTGAGAATCACAACTTTATGAATCAGCAGTGGCTTAAGGAACTTCCTAGAAATTGCCAAAAAATATTACACCTGGAAATGAGCTGTTTCAGACACCTCAGATGCACTTAAAATGCAGTTGAAGAGTTAAGCACAGAGTTCTACCTCAGTAACATTCTTCAGCTGAGCCAGCTGCATAAATCGCTTAAGAGATCAATACAGTGCTAATTGTATTTCCTAAATACTTGAGCTCAGAAAAGTTATTTGAATTGGTTTTTGAAGGACTTGGTTGCAACAATGTGATTAATGCTAAATATGTTCATAATATGGGACTACTTTGAGCTGATAAAAAACATAAAAAGACCATTCTCTTCTTGCTCTGGTAGATACTGAACTTCAAGTCACTAAAGTAATTATTAAAAGAAACACATTACTTACTCCAAAAATCAGTTTTCCTAAGCCAAGTATCTACACACTTTATTGACCATTTTAAGCAAAAACCCTTTATTCTTTTACTTGTACTGTTTAAACAACTTCTTTTTTGCTTGAAGAAGTGACTGAAACCCATTAAGAGGCTGCAAATCAGCTCTCAGCAAAAGGGATCACAATTTTCCCTGTTTGTTTTAAAGACAAATTACTTTACTAACAAACAGCTATAGCCCATTGCCAAAGCAGTACAAAGTAAGATTAAGTAATTTTTTCCTGCTATGGTCTAATGTTAATCAAACTGATTTAAGACTTTCTTCCTCTTCATTGCTGTTGTAAAAGACTTTGTTTTATATGAACAAAGTCCAGTCCACTGATCACATTTTATCTCAGATTTTACTGTTTTTTATTTCTTTGCACTTCAAATCTAAGATGAACAGGAAATACAGCTAAACATTGGAATTTTACCCATATCTGCACAGCTCTTGAAATATCATTCACATACATCAAGCTTTAGATAATTAGGGGAAAATCATGCCAGATCACACAGGAAATCCAATCAGATTGTCAAGGTCAAATGGATAGGAAGATTTGCCTTTTCTTAATCCTTAGATTACGTTCTGCATTGCTTTGCTATATGAAGCAATGCCATTTCCTAGATCACAAGAAGTAAATAAACATGTGATTAAAGCTTCCCATAATGCCAGAGATTAAAATCTCATGTTCTCAGACCAAGGATGCAGCTAATGCAACAGGAATTTAACTGCATGCAGTAACAACTGCATGGATGGATTTTTTTCTTTAGATTCAATCATAGCAGAGATCTAAGCAATGATTAGTCCTCATTTAATTCACCAAACAACAGTGGTAAATACATCAGATAATGATGAAGTAGAATTGTTTCATATTATTCTTCAATTAGAATTAATCTTCCTGGGGCAGAAGTACAATCCAGGATTCCAGCTCCCTCAGCTAAGCCAATATAAATACTTGTATTTAATGCTGAGCAAAGTGATGCCCTATTTGTCTGTAGTAAATCAATATAATAGATGTAAGAACTAATGTCAACCTCAAAGTAAACAGAAATGTTTACTGCATTTGTCCTTAAGGCAATATTTCCTTTACACAAGATCAGGAGAAACAGGAACCAGGTCAATTTGCCTGCAAATCCTTAAGAAACTTTCTACTTTAATTCCTGACATTCAGATGTCTTATCAAGCACACCATTATATCCAAATATATCTGCTTTGGATGGAAGAAAATGTGAAAAATGCAAGGCTCATTCAAGGTTATCCACATGATCACAGCTTAAGAGAACAGGGCATTGATGGAACTGCACTGCAATTGCACTAGAAATAGTTTCCACGTTCATTTTGAAAGTGAAAATATTCTAAGAATTACATTATCCTTTAAAAATACTCCTAAATCAAGTGGGTTTGCAAATTACTAACATCATACAATAGAAGCAATAGATTTTGCTTTATTTGGGCAATTTTATTGCCTTGTATCTAAGAAAAGGAAACATCAAAATTTAGACTGACTCAATCAAGCATGTTGTACAACTACTGAAGCATAGCCCAACAGCAATATATTTCTCAGTGAATTCTCACAGCTTCACAGTTGACTTAGAAAAGTCACACCCTCCTCAATTCAGAAAGCTCTTAAGTCAAACTGAAGGCTAAGTATCTTTACATATTTCCCCTGTCCTTTTAGCTCTTGAAAGCTCACTGCTTTTGCCCATTGATGGAGACAGAACACTGAGCTCGAGGGCCATTTCCCCTGGCAGCATGATTCCTTTTGCTTTCACATCAGAAACAAATCAAAGTGATGGCACCACAAAAAACAGACCTTAACTTAGTAGTTTGCATTTTATGAAGACCCCTTTAAAAAACACAGTCAAGCTTTGGTAAGAGACAAGCTCCCAGAGGAAAAGGGGACTACAAGTCAGTTGTAGGGGAATTTCAGAGAAAAAAAAAATCCTTAATGGACAAAAAACTGACAATATCAGCATTCCATACGGTTTATTTGGAAATTTTCACTGTGGCAAACCCCATCATTTATCCAAGAAGACATATTTTAAGAATACTTATTCATACAAAAGAATAAAATGAAAACTTTCCCAATGAAGCCAAGTCATAGAAATCTGCTGTGCTGGATGCTGACTAATTGCCCACAGAGACTAATTGCCTTCCAGGAGTTCTGTAAATCCAAAGTACACAAGATGGTGAACCCAATTACAATTCTAAGTTTGATTAAATTGATGATATCTTAATCTCATTATTGTTGTAGTAAAATGGTCTTGATTGTGCTTTAGATTACATATCTTTTACCCTGGACTTCTTTATTCCCTGTCCTAGTAGAGGATGATTCAAAGTTCTTTGAATCAGCACCTCTCCAACCAATATTTCTCATCTTTTGAGCTGAAAACAGCACTGCACAGCACCAACTTGAACCAGAATCACCACACCAAGGCTTTAATACATTCCAAAAAGCTTGCTGAAATAAACCTCACAGACTTCCTTACAACAGCCTCTAAGAGACCCACTGCTCATTCCCTGTCCTCTTGACCAGCATGAAGCTGCACAACCTTCCCAATTTCTGCACTAAACAGAAGATGCAACTTTAGCCTCCTACTTTTGAGTATCTCAAAACATGTCTAGTATAGTTCAGTTTGCTTCAAAGCAGTTTCTCTGTGTAGACACACAAAAAATGCAGAATTTCCCAATTTCAACTGTATATGGCATCCCAATACCCCAGAAAAACAATGTCTAGTTGCTGATATGAGTAAATGCTTAGACAAATATCCCTTTTTCTACTCTCTGTTTCCAAAGTAAATACTAATTAGTGTGTCTTCATAAAAAAAATTAAAAAAGGGAAAACTAGGGAAAGAGGGAAAACCGAACAAAAATAGCTTCAAAATATTTAAAATAAGGAAACTAATATATGTGGAATGGCAACATTTAAACTCATCCTGAATGGGTCTAAAACACAAATAAAAAATGCAACAGGGTTTTCAATTTTTAATGCTGTTTTTCTATTAATGTACCCACCCCCATTCCTTTAAGAGCCTCAGAAAATTCATATTCTCCTCAGCCAACATTTTAATCCTTTAAAAAGTCCTTTCAAAAACTGCAAGTTTTGCATCCATAATAGGTCCTAATTCTGAACTGGCAGAGAAAGTAATGCATTATGAGTGTGAATTGTGCATAAAAAAAAACCACACTAATTTGTTTCAACTAATGCTCATTATTACAATAGTTGAATTCCAAATAACTGTCTTTCATATGCCATCTTAATTTTGTAAAAGCAACTGACAATTAATCTAATTTCAATTTACAATAAAATAAGCAGTTCATGCCAGAATGATGTCTACAGCATTCAGAATCCTCAAATTAATAATCATATCCCTGTTGAAGGATTCAAACCAATCTTTATTTAAATTGCATTCACAGGCATTATAAGTTCTATTTTACAGTCTAGGTACTACTATCTGCACTGATCTGAAAATACATTTCAGTCACCAATATGACAAATATTTTGAATGTGCTTTTTTATTTAAGCAATTCAAATCTAAATGAACATCTATTACCTTCACATCAAAAATGACTCCACTAAAATCTGTTTGAGCTGATTAATATTAGCAGTAAGGGAGGAAGTACCACAGTAGGAACTGTCAAAATCATGTATAAGGTATTAACAGATGTTTAATCAATCTTGCTCAGGAAGAAAATAAGATGCAGATGTAGACATCAGTCTCATATCCTCAACCTACTCCACTGAAAATTATTTATCTCATTGTGAAGATAACTTGTAACAAAATGTTAAAATCTATGATTTACCCACTGTACCTACTGTACATTTGCCTACTGCAGATCTTTCTTTAAGCATGAATATTTCTAAATTAGCAAAGTCAGGCAATCACTAACTAGAAAAAGTCAACTCATTTGTTCTGAAACTTAAAAATAAAATCCAATGTACAGAGCATCTTAGCACTACTTGGTGCATAGGACTCAGGCAAAATGAAATTATATTCTGTATCAAGAGTCCTTACAAGCAGCTGTTTCACCTTTTTCATTCCAGTATATGAACACAGCCAGGTAGCTCTTACACAAGATTTCACTTGACATTTTGGTGAGACATCAAGAAGGGCCTATAATCTTCCTTCCTCATCATGTAGATAGCACTGCAGAGCACTACAAACTTTCTGTGACTCCTCTGACAACTTTCACAAGAAAAGGTGTAAATCAGATCTCAGCTGAAGAATGGACACAACCTGCAGCTCTCCATATGCAAATATCACATTTTAAACTATTGCCAAGGTGAGGCAGTAGCCATAGCACATCCAGTTGTTGACCCTTAAAATAAATAGACTTGAGCACTATTAAAACCACACTTTAAGGCACTGGCAAAGTCTACAGTCTAAGAATCTGCCAGCAGATTGAAACAAACCATATTTAATACTAGAAGGTAGCTATGCTAACAAAACACATCCCTGTGTTTTGTATAACTGATACTTGCATAAATAAGTGTACAGCTGTTTACTTAGCATTATGCAAGATTTATGTAGCCATAGCCATCAGCAAGACCAAGAAGTGTTATCTTCTACTTCTCTAAAAATCATTTTTAGGCAACTAGAGCTTTACCAGAGCCTCCATCCCAATGGCAGAAGGCCAGGATAGAGCCTCACACTCTGGCAATCCTTAATTCAGGAATGTTTTATATCCCACTGATAAATATCAATAAAACCCAACTTACAGCTTCTGTAAGTCACAATTCACTTGAAACCATCACTACAGCAGAAGTTTCAGGAAACATGCCCAAATACTGAGGGATCTGGCTGATGCCATCAACAGGCCACTGTTTGGTAAGGTGATGGTCATCAGGGAATGTCACCGATAACTGAGGCAAAGCAGTCCTGTCTTCAGGAGCAGGGAGGAGGATCTGGGACACCACAGCAAGGTACGTCTCACATTGATCTCTTGGAAGGTGATGTAGCAAACAGTTCTTGAAAACCATTTCCAAACACAGAAGGTCAAGATGAGAGCAGTTTGCACAAACTTAGAGCAAGGAAGTCACACGCACTAAACAGCACTACGAACAACGTGAGATGAGACAAGAGCTGATGTGTCCACCCCATCTGTAGTAGGGCTGTTGATAAGCTTCCCACACCCCATCCTCATGTGGACTGATGAGGCACAGGACAGAGACATGAGGCAGACTGAAAAGTGCAAACTGACCTGCCTGGCTCAAAGGACTCTGTCAGGGGCACCACTACCAGGCCAGACATCAGTGGTGAGCTCTGAGGGTCAATGAAATTTAACATCAACATCAGTGACCTGGATGATGCCACAGAGTGCAGTTTCAGCAGCTTTACACAACAGAAAACCAGGAATGATCCAAACACCAGAGGGTTGTGATGACACTCAAGAGTGCCTGGAAAAGCTGGAGGAATGGGCAGCAGTCGTGTGCAGCTCAAAGAAAAGTGCAAACTCCTGTGTCTGTGGAGGAATAACCTCATGCAAGAGAACCCCAAGCCTGGAAACCAAACACCAGAAGCAGCTTTGCAGAAGAGGACCTGAAGTTCAAACAAGATGAGCACCAGCCAGGAAAATGCACTTGCAAAGGCCACCAGCACCTGGGCTGCACCAGAACAGCACTGCCAGCGCTGTGGAAGTGGTGATCCTTCCTCTCATGCATGTTTTAGCAAGATTTCTGCTGTTTTGCTGAAGAGTTCTGAAATAATCTTTTGGCGGAAAGATTTGTTCCATCTTTAGTAATTAAAAAGAAAATACTAGTTTGAATAAATCCTCACCCTAGCCCAAGATTTATTTCTCATGACATACTGGAACATAGAAAGCCATGATTTTTTACCTGAGAGCATGGTAGAAATCAATGTTATTCATTCATCATAGAAATGCTAAAACAGTCCAGAGAAACAGATATGGACAGACCCAGGGTACAGCAGTCCATTGTTTTCCCTCTCCAGTGTCCATGGCTGAAAGTGCACACAGCATGCAGCTCCTCCCACTGCTTCCCAGAATGCAATATTGTCCAAAATGCATTTTTTGTCCAATAAAAACTTGTCACTGTCCATATTTCACACAGAGTTAGGGAAAGGAACAGAGATAAAGCTATTGCAAGTATATCTATTGTGTTTTTAAATTCTTATACTTAATTCAGTGAAATTCAGAGTTAGTACCAGACACTGCTATGACTTAAATTCACACCCACTGATCCTCATAAGCTCTACCAACAAGTATAACCTCAATCTTACTACAGAATTGATAAAAAACATCTATATATTCTGTGGCATTGCAGTGATTGAGTGAACTCAGAAAGTGAAGGCAATCACTGCTTAGAGCCTCTAAAAGATGAACCATTGAAAGCAGTATAGGCTGGAGTAATCTTCCTGTATAATCTCTTGTTTCAACCTACTGTTCATAATTTTTTTATTTTGCTGATTTTCACACAAGCTTTCTGCTCCTTTGATGTAAATTTCTCAGAATCCTGAGAAATTCCACATCTGAAACTTTGTTTACTAAAGCACAAACTATTCATGTGCAAGTAAACTGTGAAAAAGTAATCTTGTATAGAAAGATCACAAAACCACAAAAACAGGTGTATGCCATGGTTCATAAAATAGATGAGCTGTGTATTTTACTCTGCAAAACAACAACAAAAAAATCACAATTTTTAAAAATGCTTTCATAATATTTATGAAAAAGGTTAACAGCCAAAAAGCATCCTAAAGAATTTGTGCATTTTTACCCACAGATGTAAGAAACAAACCTATGGACTGTAGTTGACACATGTGAAAGAGAAGGGGCTAATTCCAACACACCATCCTGGATTAGGTTAACACAACCCTAATCCTCCAACCTCAAAGCCAGGTTAGATGGGCTTTAAACAAGCTGGTCCTTGTTTGTGGAAGGTGTCCTTGCCCATGGCAGGGGGGATTGGAACCAGATGACCTTTAAGGTCCTTCTAACCCAAACCATTTCATGATTCCTTCAGAAGGCCGTGACTTCCACTGCCAGCAGATAAAAGAGGTAAAGAACCACTTTTGACAAAATTATTGTAGACAGTACTTTTATTTTTTGTCACCCATTACAGTCCTGGGCTGCAGTAATGTAACTTGGCAGGAAAAAGCAGCTTGCACATCTACTGTCCTATGGGAAAGTGCAGCTTAAAGAAATTTGCGTGGTAATTTTTTGTATGAGCTTCAACATAGATTGGATGTTAAAAACTTCAAACATCTAAGTTAAAAATTAACTAGCAGAGGGATAACATTAATTACAATCCCTTCCACGTGCTCAATAGCAGGCAAATCCAAATTATTTTCTGTGTATGAAGACATATTACACAGAATAATGCATATTGCTACCACATTCAATTTTTTCCCAAATATTATGCTACTAAACTTATTTTCATGAAATTAGTAGAACCACTTTGCAGAATTGTAGAACAAGATCAGACTTCCCTAGAAGTGTTATAAAACTTGAAAGCCCATCTTAGAGACTCAATCCAGCTGCAAATCTTAAGGAAAGGACCAAAGATCTTTCAATGGACCAGTCTTTGCAGGAAAGCAGCCACATCTACAGCTTCAGATAAATCTCTGCCTCTGTAGGACCGTGTGCCTGTCCATGCAGCACCTTCCCTGAGGAAGGCAATCTTCCAACTTTCACGGCATCTATGAAGAAAAGGGGTTTTTTTTCTTAAACTAGTATTTCTAGCATTGACCTAACAGTACATTATGCATCTTTCCAAATTTAAGAAAAACTGAAACAAACCATGTTTTATACCTAAAATATCTGAATTAACTACCAACTTATGCCAGTAAGCTTTTGCTGAAACACACCTTACAAAGCTAAAACACACTACAGTTTTAGTAGCACTTATGGTGTGGGTTTACTTGTGGTAAGAAACAGCTCTGACTCAAAATCTTTCTCTAAAGAAATTATCTTCATGTTTACCTTAAATGTAACTAAGCAATTAGTTCTGGTTAAGTTATATTTTGACCTAGTAAATTTGTTTACAAAAAGCATCTTTCTTCAGTAAAAAGTATTTTTAAAGGTCTAAGCTTCTTTCCAACAGACGTGGTTATGGTATAACTGTAAGAATCAGGAAAACTGCATGCTCTGTGCAACTACTCAGCAGTGAAGGCATTGCAAATTCATTTGTCTTAATGGTTTGTTTTGAAGACAGTTTAAAATCAAATGTTTATATAGAAATCTAAAATGTGATGCCTGAGTTTTACTGCAGCCAAATTATGTCACACAATTATTTGATAAATCAACTTCAGACACGTTACTGTTTTGGTTTTCATCCAGCTAATTTCAAAATGCAAACTTTCACTGAACACTTTTTCCCAGTGATGAGCACGTGGGTTCTTAGGGGAGCAATTCCTATATTCAATAGTTTAAATACCATATTTCAGTACATTTCTACAGATTATACACTGAAAATCAACTACTACAAAATGTCACAGGCACAAAACAGCTGACACCTTTAAGTGCAGTAGAACAATTCACAGCCAGGGAAGTTCACCTACAATCAAGGTGAGACAGCAGAAACAAAACCAGTCATATTTTTAACAGTCATGCTGGGAACCTGCAGAAGCTCCTTCTAACCAGACACCTGCCCTGCCTGTCCCCCACCTGCCTTCACAGCCCCATATATTCAAGTTTCTGCTCCTTCATCACTTCTGTCTGCCAAGAAACAATAAGAAAAGTGCCAACGCAAACTACCTGAGGTGCCATTACTTCTTGATTCAGTGATGCTTAAATTGCTTTTATATGGGAAAGAAAATGTTGATGCTCCATTTTCCGAAAGTACAGAATGAAGTTATTTTCTAGATGTGGCAGAGGACAAAGAGAACGAATTTTAAGAAAATACAACTGTTTAAGAAATTTGGAGTACCTAAAAGACGAAGAACAGCTGAGACAGCAATAACCAATTCATGGGTAGACTTCTATTGCTCCTTGCTACTTGAGAGAAACAAAGAAAAAAGAGCATTTGGGAAGAAATTCAAACAGTTGCAATGGGTACTTGTTCACACCTGGTTTTCCTAGAGAAAAGGTCATGTGTTACTAAGTCTCAAATCTCACTTCCCCCTTGACCTTAGAGCAAGTGCAGGAATGCCATGTCCAGTCAAATACAGAATAAGCACCTAAAGAGGCTGGAATGTGTTATTTTGCATACACCCAAGAAATAAAGGTGCTTCACTGAACTCAAAAATCTGACTGTCCACTCTGAAAAGAACATTTAACCACAGGGAATAGAAACTCTTCCTTGTGCCAACAGGAGAGAAAAACTCACAAATCCCTCTACCAAATCTGACATGTTGGTTTAAAGACTCAATCATCAGTGTGTCACAGAGTCAGAAAATACCGGAAATGCTACCATGAATTTTCATAGATCATAAATGGAACTAAATTCCCAGAGCTGCTCTTTTTGCAGGATCCCTTTCTAAAGCAAGACACAACTAATTTAATAGATTACTACTCATACTTGCTCTAACTGTAACTTTAAAAATACGAACATTACACTAAATTATCAGAAAGAGCTGGAAATGAAGGAAAGCTTTTATCACTAAATTCATACAGCTTTTACTTTATCCTTGCATAATAACCATGTATTGGCAATACACCTTAACAAGAAGCATGAGATTAACTATGTAGCTGGCCAGGAATATCTATTCTGTTTAATCTATTTTTCTGAAGGGGCCATCTGCTCTTATTTCTTCATTTTGTGGCTTAAATTGAAATTACATTCACTATTCTGTTAGGATTTCAATTAGGTACATGTAAAATTTCTCCCATGTCAGGATGGCTGTTTTGAGGATGAAGTACTGTAAGGGGAAAAGGTGTTATTACAAAAAGTTGATTGACTATTATTGATACAGCTTAAACAGCTGATTAGTCATCAATAAAATGAAAGAAAAATAATGCTAACATTTGTTTTATTACAGCACAGCTTGACATCCATTACTAACAGTATGCACAGCCATGTTTAAGGTACCAAACCTGAATAAAGGAACTACATTTGCTTTCTGCATTCCCTCCACTCAGCCCTTTTCCAATGACTCTGCAGAAAAGCTTCAAATCTCAGCTTTGATAGCAGCAATGAAACCTTTCCAAATGAGAAGCCAAAAAATACCTCATACAGATGCTGACAAGACATACCTATGGGATTAGCATCATTTGCACAGACTTAGAAATAATGAAGTCACAGCCAAAACACTTACTGAAATACAAGCTACAGCATTGAGCTCCAGCCAGTTACTACTACTCCAGTGCAATAATACAAAGTTCAGCAAAATAGTCTGAAAGAACGGTAAAGAATTAAACCTACAGTTTTACCTTGTACTTCATCCAAATGGGAGAAAAAGTACTTTTGATTTAGTTATTTCCTATCCATTTTACTGCTTTCCCCAGAAAAAATGACCAAGCAGGAGGCTATCCAGCAAGTTGAGTACTTTAGCTATTGCCTAGAGTAACTAAATAAATACTCAGCATCAGCCTCATGCAAGGCATCACAGCAAGCAGCCTCCTAGCCCAGGCAGTCGTTGGAAGCTTTGGTCATTGCTTTGAACACAGGAACAGAAATAAGGGATTGGTACCTTCAGGACCTACAACCTACTCAGAGGCAGAAAATACATTAAGTTAGCACAATGCTCACCAGTGAAGTCTAAACTATAACCAAAAAGTTCAGAAAGCAAATCGCATCCATTTTCCACTATCAGGGCATTAATCTAAAGGATAATTCACTTCCAGTTCTTAATAGACCTGATCCCACAGCCAGCTACTTGCCACTTATGTGGCAATGAAATACACACCAGCGTTTTTAATTAATGTTATACTGAACTATGTGAACTATTACTTAGGGTTTCAAACAAGGCCTATTATTTCAGAGCTCCAAACTATATAAGTGCATCTATAAATAAATAATTTATAAATACCATTATGGTAATTTCCCCGTACTCTCCATTTAATCAGCTGATAAAAAAGGAATATTCTAAGAACTTCAAATTCAGAAGTCTGGGAAAGTTCCTTCTAAAATTTTATTCAAGATTTTTCAAATTGAATGACAGCAGTCTTCACAGTTAAGCATACATGAAGAAAACAACACAGGTCAAAGCTACCAGGTCATAGAAGGGTTTAGGGTGGAAGTGACCTTAAATATCATCTAGTTCCATACCCCCTGCCATGGGCAGGAATGCCTTCCCCTAGACCAGGCCGCTCAGAGCCCCATCCAACCTGACCTGGAACACTGCAAGGGATGGGGCTTCCACAGCTTCTCTGGGCAACCTGTGCCAGTGCCTCAGCACACAGAGAAGAATTTCCTCCTAATATATAATCCAAATTTCTCCTTCTTCAGTTTAAAACCATCCCCATGTATGATATGGTGTCATCCTCAAAGATGTGGCTAGTAGGGTTAGGAGAAGGGCTCAGGTGTTTAGTTAGGATGTGTTTGGGCTTTTGACGATTTGGTCTTTTGAGTAGAACCCCGCTAGAAGTGGTGCTCCTATTAGGGTGAGGTTGCCAATGGTAAGGCATGCAGTGGTTGTGGGTAGTATTTTTTGGGGCCCTCCTATTTTTCAGATATCTTGTTCGCCACTTAGGCTGTGAATGATGGAGCCTGAGCATAGGAAGAGCATGGCTTTAAAGAATGCATGGGTTGAGATGGGGGGCAGAAAAGATGAGGGGCAGAAGGAAGTGGTGAACATCTGGAGTGGGAGGAATAAGGAAGGGGGAGGATTTTCCAGGTGGAAGCGTTGGTCTCCTGGAGCCACAGTTAGGTGTGATGGAATCCTGTGTTCCTGGAGATGGCTGAACACCTGCCAGCTCATGGGAAGTGGAGAATGGATTCCTTGTTTTCATCTGCTTGCGTGTGCAGCCTGTACCTTGCCTATCCAAGTATCCTCTCTTCACCCAGAGTTTTGTAGCTTTTACTCTTCCGATTCCCGCCCCCATTCCCTCGCGGGGGCTGGGGTTACAGCAGGACAGGGACACACCTGCGCCTTGGGGACAGACAGGACACATCTGGCTGTGGGAGCTGCTGCCACAGGCCAACGCCGATGGCACCGGCACCGCCTGGCCCCGACCCCGTTCTCCCGAGGGGCTGGCACCCGATCCCAATCCCGCCTCTCCCAGGGATCACACCCGCTCCTACAGCCCCGATCCCCGCTCTCCCGAAGGGTTGATACCCGAGCCCGACTCCCCCGGGGGAATGATACCCAAGCCCGGCCCTCCTGAGGGGCTCACACCCGATCCCGGGAGCCCCAGTCCCGCCTCTCCTGGTAGGCTGATGCCCGACCCCGGGAATTCCGATCCTGCCTCTCCCGGGGGATCACGTCCGATCCCACAGCCCCGACCCCGGCTCTCCCGGGGATCACGCCTGATCCCAACAGCCCCGATGCCGGCTCTCACGGGGGATCAGACCCGTTCGTACAGCCTCGATCCCCGCTCTCCGGAGGGGCGGACACCCGAGCCCAGCTCCCCCAGGGGGATGACACCCGATCCCGGGAGCCCCAGTCCCGCCTCTCCCGCTCCGGGAGTTCTGATCCTGCCTCTCACGGGGGATCACATCCGATTCCACAGCCCCGACCACGGCTCTCCCGAGAATCAGACCCGTTTGTACAGCCCAGATCCCTGCTCTCCTGGGAATCAGACCCGATCCCGACTTTCCCGGGGGATCAGACCCATTTGTACAGCCCCAATCCCGGCTCTTCCAGGGATCACACCCGTTCCTACAGCCCAGATCCCGGCTCTCTCGGGGATCACAGCCGATCCCACAGCCCTGATCCCGGCTCTCCTGGGGATCACAGCCGATCCCACAGCCCCGATCCCGGCTCTCTGGAGGGGCTGGCACCCGAGCCCGGCTCCCCTCGACCCTCCCGGGGGCCTCACACCTGATCCCAATCCCGCCTCTCCCGAGGGATCACACCCGATCCCACAGCCGCGATCCCGGCTCTCCCGAGGGATCACACCCGATCACACCTCTCCCGGCGAATCACACCCAATCCCGGCTCTCCCGAGGATCCCACCCGATCCCACAGCCCCGATCCCGGCTCTCCCGAGTATCACACCCGATCCCACAGCCCCGCAGGGCCGGGCCGCTGTCGCCCCCTCCTGGCACCGCTCCAGAAATAATTCCCGAAACGCTCTAAAACCCTCGCGAAACGGCTCCCCCGAAAATGAAACACACACAATACCGTCTCTAGTAACTAGTGCCCTAATCATAACAGTTGCATGGCAAAGATGCATTCAAAAATCGTTCTGCAAAAGCTGCACCATCAATAGCTCTGCATCACTACATCTAAGGTGTTGCATTAGAATGCTGTAGGAAAACCCAGTGTGGAATGCTTCCGCTCTTTCCAAAGTGTGGTCATATTAATAGTTCATAATCGCCCAAGACCCTAAAATTAACAGATCATATAAAGCTGGAAAAATTCTTCAGAGGTCATTAATCCTCTCTCATGGTTTAGCCCCAGTTGGCAGCTAAGCCCCACATAGGTGCTCCCTTCCCCCCAAGAGGATGTGGGAGAAAATTGCAAGGGTAAAATTAATAGACTTTGTGGGTCGAGATAAAGACAGTTTAATAGTAGGTAAAGTAAAATCCATGCAGATGAGCAAAGCAAAACAACTCATCCACCCCTCTCCATGGCCAGGCATGTGCTCAGGCATTCCCAGGAAAGGAGGGCTCCATCACATGTAACGGTGACTGGGGAAAACAAACAGCATCACTCCAAACTTCCTCTCTTCCTTCTTCCCCCCAGCTTTATAAGCTGGGCACGATGCCATATGGTCTGGAACATCCCTTGGGTCAGTGGGGTCAGCTGTCCCAGCTGTGTCTTACCGCATTCTTCATTCCCCCCCAGCCTCCTCGCTGGTGGGGTGACGAGCAGAAAAGGCCTTGAATGAGCAGAAAGGGCCTCTGTGCAAGCTCTGCTAAGCAGTAATGAAAACATCCCTGTGTTATCAACACTGTTTTCATCACAAATCCAAAACAACCCCACACTGGCATCTAGAAAAAAAAAAATTTCGCTAGCCAAAACCACCACATCCCTCACAAGCACTTTATGACTACACTTACATCATTCCCAGCATTTGCTTCACATGGTATTAACAGGATTGTGTGAAGACTCAGGGGCCTGCAGAAACAAAAAGGTCTAAAGAACAGATACAGCAAGCCTTAAAAACATGATAAATCTTTCCTTGTATGCTTTTATACAGTAGGCCAATAAAAACCTAATCATTTTTCCAGACCATGGATGCATGGTGTAATAAAAAGGTCAAGGGTATATGATAAGCAAAAAGAATCTTTAAGACTAATCTGCTTAACACAAGACAAATTGGACCACAAGAGCCTTTTGCAGTGTTTAAGATCTATACCAAGGTGCTGCATTTCACCTTGCAGACTATCCAGCCTGGGATATTACTGGGATAACTCTACATAGGGAGCAAGTGTTAACAAGGGCTAAAGGTATCACCGCAGCCCATCTGCTGTGAAACAGCTTAGCTCCTCCAGGCACACCAGGCTTTTAATGGAGAAACTGAACTAATCATTAAGAACAAACACTTTTCCTCTGAGAAACATCTCCAACTACCACAAAGACTTTGGGGAATCCTTTAAAGGAAGGCAGAAAACTGATCTGTGAGCAAGTTTCTTCAAAATTGGGACTTCTTGAGCCTAAAATAATAGGCTGGAAGTAGTCATGAAGCAGTTGGATACTTAATAAAGTGACAAAATGCTCACTGAACTTTCATGGCTCTACAAATGGATCAAGAACATCATATTCAAACTGTGCTTCTATAGCTGAGAAAAATCTGCTTTCCTTCAAGCTCAGGAGGGGAGATGGGGTAGAGTTAAACACCATAAAAGTCAAATAACCAAAGAGACATGAAAACCATAGTGCCTTTCCCTTTAACAGAAGTGAAATTTATCATTTAGCAGCAGCCTGGAGGTGGACAGAGAAGGAAAGGGTGATTTTTTTACTTCACTGCTTTACCCCATGGAGCTGTATCACTGAAGTCAGCATAGAGGGCACCACAACATTTCTGCTTAACAGCAGAACAAAAGCAACAAAAATCTCCTTAACCCTCAAATACTGCAGGGAGCAGAAACTCTTCCCATGGAAACATCAGGATTGGTATTGACCACCTCTAGTTAATTAGGACATGGATCAAAATGAACCAGTAATAAAACCTTTGTCCACTACCAGCACACAGAAAAGGACACATGAAAGGAAGAATGACCACATTAGAAGCAGTCCTTCCATATCTACATCTGAAAATAATCATTTTTATCCCAAAGCAGTAGGAAAAATTGGCTGACAACCTCTAAAACATTTTGCTTTCAAACACATCTGCTTCCCAGAGTAGTGTTACTGAATGGTTTGAGGCAATAAAAGGCTACAGACACATTTCTTCTCTAAGCCTTCAACAAATGCAGCAGCAGTGAGAGGAGAAGCAATTTACAGAATCATAGAATATCCTGACTTGGAAGGGACCCACAAGGCCTGAAGTCCAACTCCTGGCCCTGCACAAGAGCAGCTCAAGAATCCCACCACGTGGCTGAAAGTTCAAATATTTCTTGAGCTCTGTCAGGCTTGGTGCTGTGACCACTTCCCTGGGGAAACTCTTTCAGTGCCCAGCTTTCCTCTGGGTGAAGAACATTTTCTCAATATCCAACCTAAACCTCCCCTGACACAGTTTCAGGCCCTTCCCTCAGGTCCTGCCACTGCCACCCCCAGAGATCAGTGCCAGCCCCTCCTTTTCCCCTCATGTGGATGTTGCAGACTGCAATGAGGTCTCCCCTCAGCCCCTTCTTCTCCAGGCTGAACAGACCAAGCGACCTCAGCCACATCTCAGATGGCTTCTCCTCCAGACCATTCATCTTCATCTCCTCTGAACACCCTTTAATAGCTTTATATCTTTCCTATATTGTGATTTATATGGTGGGGTCTGAAACTGCACACAGTACTTAAGACATTTTCCTATTTCTTTGTCTTGTCCACATAAAGGCATCTAACTCAGACTGTTCCTTTTGAACAATCCTGATGGATTATTAAAGCCAAATAAAATCAGTAAATCCTCAAAGGATTTGCAACTTCAGGTTTTCACTGTCACTATATTATACCAATATCAGCACAGCAGCAGTTGCTATAACAAATTTTGTTGGATCAAGTACAATGGGTTTACTGAAATGATTTCTAATCTTTTAGGTTTCCAATTACTTTGTCAACAAATTCTTCCTAGAAAATAAAGATCTATAAAAGAACACCTATACAAGCCAAAAAAGTGAAAGATTTACCATCTACAAGAATTAATCTGACATTTTTTGCTGCCTTGCAACTTTGTTGAAGTTGAGTTGCTACCTGCAGCCAAAAGTCTGATAAACACATCAAAATAAGACATGAAAGGCATCCAGCAAATAGCAGCCAGAGATGGAGAATAGAGAGGAAATCCATTTAACTGCCTAGTTTCTTAATAAGTTTGCCTTGACAATAAGGAAAAATGCTGAAAAACAACAACACAACATAAAAGAACCATAAGTGATAAATATGACAAAGGCAAGTTTAAGCAAAGGAAAATTTTAAGATAGGATAAACACACAAAGCATAAAACATGCACTGCTCAGCTGTGGAGGTACAAAAATACATCAGTCAGTCTAACAATGCCTCTTCAAGGCACCTCTCCAGTTACTGCTCTTTAATTTGCTCCTTGGCATAAACAGCCAACCTACAGCTACTGTACAGCCCAAGTCATTGACAGTTCAAAGAGCTTAACAATTTAGCAGGGATCAAATATCCATAAATGCAACTCATTCTGAGGCAAAGATGTCAAGGCACACAAAATCTACTGGTCCTTATATCTGCTTTAAGAGTTAATCATCTATTGCTAAAGCACTGTGCATTTTTTCATTTGTACTTCTTGGCCAGACATTTCACCATTGGTTTTCAGAGCCTCTTTGCACCTTTATTCACTCCTGAAGGCAGCCAGGCTCTCAAAGCACAAGTCAAAGATCCCTTTCACACACCCATCAGACTAGCAAGAGGCCTACAGACCTTCTCAAACTTGCAAAGCATTGTACTTTTCCATGATTTCCTCAAAGATTAAGACATATGGACTTCTGTAAGTAGAATGTCACAAGAAAATTAAATTCCTGAGTCCATATGCCCTTATGGCCTTAGCTTAAGGCCATAAAGATATTAATTTTCTAGCTACTATTACACTTGGGGAAAAAAAATCATACTTGGCTAGAAATATATGGCTCTAAAATAATTCCCAGAACTATCACCACCCCTACCAAACAGCTCCCATGGCATGGGTGAGACTTGCCTTCCCAGGACTCAGAGGTAGACAACTCCACTTTATCAAGATATTCCACATGCCCAGTAGAGAAGCCCTGTCCTTTGTTATCTTCTGTTTGAAAAACAGTATTAATAATGTAAACATTAAGCCTGCAAGATTCCTGCAGAGTTCAGCTAAGAACAGTCCGTTAATTCACCATAAAATATTAGGCGTGTCAGTTACCAGTTAATCTATTTAAACATGCTTTTTACTGAACCTTGCTAATTAAAAAGTCATGCAGCACCACACTGAATACTTTACAGACTCTTCTCAACTCTGAACTTTGATACTTGATTCTTTCAAACAAAAGTGCATCATAAATTCTTTTGTTTCTTAATTATACTTGAAGTCAGAGGGCAGAAAAGTTACATATATAAAATTTAAGTATATGCAAGATAAGTCAAAGAAGCCTCAGGCCAGAGGAACAGTGCTGTGACCTTCTTCCTGATTTCCCCAGTAAATAAGTACTCAGAAGGTTACAGCTTTAATTTGCATGGCTGGTGTCAAAAAGGATTGAAAGTGACAAACCATGTCAGGCTGCATTTGAAACCTTTAAATTCAATCTCTCTCATTGACTGCCAAAGTGAGTGTGCAAGTGAATTAGGAGTCAGCATTACACTAACTGCGACTGCAGTGAGCGGCTCTAGGCTCAGTCAGGCTTCAGAACAGACAGGCCCAGGGGTGAAGAAAGTATGATTGTCTTCAGCTGCATTTTGCAGAAGCCCTGTTAACATGACTGGAAAATCTGAAACCACTTCCGCAGACTTTTAAGAGAGCAAGATTGAAATCTAACTTTTAGGAAGCCCTCTGACTGCTCCAATACAGTTTCACTGTAGTAAAAGCAAAGAGCAAACACAAAAAAAATGTGAACTTCTGAAATTTTACCAGATACAGATGGCTGAGACGAGAGACAGACCCTGAAATATCCCTTCTGCCCTCCAAGAGTTCCTACTTCTCATGCTGCTTTAAGAAAACAGAAATAAAAGCCAAGTCAGCCTTCCCTAGTTTGATGGTGCAACCATTACATCATATCCATTCCTATTATTGACACTTTAATTTCTCATCACACTTGGCCTGGGAAATATCCAATTCCACCCAAATGTTTTGCTTAGACTCTTGTCTTCTAGTAATCAGACTAAAACCACAAGAGTTTATTTCTGGTTAACGTCTAAGAATAGCAACTAAAAGTGACCAGCAGTCTGAGAAAAAATCTGGGGAGCACAAAACTTACTACATTTCATACGATGCTCCAAGTAATTTTAAAACACAGTCAACTTTCTCCAGCCATATCTCATTTTCAAAATACCTATAACCTTCATGAAGTGCTCTGAAATCCTCAGAGAATAGGACACTTGAAACAAGCATTGTTTCTGTGATTGATACTATAGCAACAAAAAGGAGAGTTTGGGGTTACACTGATGGTGATTCAACACCATTAGTGACTGAATGAGCAGCACCATGTGTCTGTGCCATGCCACAAAACTTGTCCACACAGGAAAGTGGATGCTTCAGTGTCATTACTTATGTTACAACACAGCTATGTCACTCCACAATCACATTTATTTTTGATAAACTAAAGAAAAGCACAAATCCCCTTGCATACTTAGATTTATGGAAAGTTGCCCTGGTTTTGGCTGGGATAGAGTTCATTTTCTTCCTAGAGCCTGGTACAGTGCTGTGATTCAGACTCAGTAGGAGCTGACAACACAGGGATGTTTTGGTTGTTGCTAACTAGTGCTTACTCTAAATCAAGGACTTTGCAGTGTCTCACGCTCTGCTGGGCAGCAGGTGCACAAGAAGCCCAGAGGGAGCACGGCCAGGAGAGGTGACCTGAACTGGACAAAGGAACATTCAACAGCACAGGATGGATGTCCAGTACATAAACTGGGGGGAGTTGACTCAGAGCCACTGATTGCTGCTCAGGGACAGCCTGGGTATCAGTCAGCAGATGGGGAACAACTGTATTAGGCTTTACTTGTTTCTCTTGGGTTTTAGTCCTCTTTTGAATTTCCAGTATAATGATTATATTTTACTTTATTTCAGTCATTAAACCCACAAGTTGTACCTTTTTTCAATTCCCTGATTCCACTGGGAGAAAAGCAATGAGTGGCTGCACAGTACCTACTAACCAAGCTGAGCTTAAACCACAACAAAAATCAGTAATATATATGGAACCTTTATTGTTAAGCTCCTACTTCAACCATTTTTACAAAACTATCTCTGCTGAAAAAAAAAAAAGTTCGACCACTAATATCCATCACAAAGCAGAAAGCAAGTACACTCCCTCACACTCCATTCTCCCTGATATTCAGGGAGGTACAGCTCTGATTACTGAATTCCAAGCAAAATCTGACAAGAGACAGCAATTCCCTGCTGATCACCACTAGCCACGTGGCTCAGGGAAGCCATTCAACACAGTTAGCACATACAGCCATCTACTGATAGCAAGGCTTGGTATTCCTGAACATCAGCTCATCGACATTCTAAAGGAAGCCTTGCCAAATTCAGGTACTACAAGTGTCAAAACAGCTAAAATGAGCTCATAAGGAAATATTGCAGAGGTCCAGTCTGCACAAGAGAGTTGTCTTTCAGCAATGGAAGCAACTCTAACTTTCATTATGTACACATTCAATTATCCACACAAACCAAACAACTGCCAAGCACCCATTTTCACGTCTCCCCTGTTGGAAATGTGTCTGGTATCACCATGTTTTATTTACAGTTTGCCTCTTCCATCTGCAGTTTCACATACTTCATTCAACATTCACTAACTGCTCGTCTTGAATCACTACTATAAATAAACGTGAAAGAAGGTAAAGTAACTTTTCTGTCTCAGATCTTTGAGTATTTTTAGAGCATCACTCATGAACCAAGTTTTGAGAATCAACACTACACTTGCACATTTACCAACATTTACAAACAACCACAGCTGCAAAGACAGCCTTTGAAATAAGACTGGATTTCAGAACTACCATCACTCTCACAGACAAATATTTTTCAGATTTCGCATAAAGATGAGCCCATGAGAGTTGGAAATAGGAAAACACAAATGTACTAAGCTCTTGTTTCTTCATAGAAGCTCATCTTTCCCCAGGTTCCTCATTTACTATAAACTAATAACTGGACAAAATTCCAGTTCCCAGTGTCCGATACCAGCTGCAAATTAATCCTATTAGCATGGTCATCTTACCACATGTGCAAATAAGTCCATTTCTAATCTATAACATACTTAAGGATTTATGGGCAAAAAAAATTCCTCTTTTTAGGATGGCTTAATGTTCAAGTATACAAATGCATCTTCTTAATTAGAACAAGGGATAAAGTCTAGTCTCCTGGAAAAGATTCCCACTGTTCTACAATTTAAGCAGCAGTTAAATGTTTCAGTGACTGTTTAAAACAAAATTTAAGCAGTAAGTATTGTTTTTCTGTCTCAAAGAAACAGAGCATCAAATCCTTGAACAGAGATCTCAACAAGAAAAATCAGGACTTACTATGCAGGAACATTGAAGGATACTAATATTTGATTTTAGTTCTTTCCAAACAGTATTTCAAGGCAGAGAAACTCCTCTCATATCTTAATTCAGAACGACAGATTAATAATACTGCCCACGAAAATATTCTTACAGCATCTTAGTTATTTCCACATTGTTCTTTTTTAACTGAAATGTTACTCAGGAACTTGAAGCAGGTCAAGCTTCACTTTTTAAATTTAAAATTATGTAATTTGTGTGTACAAAACTTATAATGCGTAATTATAAGCATAATATGCAAATTCATCCACTTCCATTTGAAAACTATAATTACCACATTTCAGAAGTCTAGACCCAGGATTTTCCCTAGAAACCAAATTTCAACATGACTGGAAATTTGTTAGCCATGTGACTCTTTTGTGTAAGCAGCAAACACACCTCAATTACTTCAGCATCTCAAAAGGATTCTACTTCATCCACACAACTCTTACAAATTACTCTTGAGTTTCCGAAGAAAGCCAGCTGATGTACAGTATTTCAGTTTAAGTAAATACAGACAGCAAATTTAATGCCACTAAGACACCAAAATGCTATTACATAATTAAGCTGGTTATTTAAAGCACTTAAAACCTTTGCTAAGACATTCTCTCACAGATACCCAAAAGAAGCCAAGCTTAGAAACCTATTTCATTCTAAACTTAAAAGATAAACAAACCCAGTTAAAAAAAACTAGGCAAGCTATTTCATTTGCTTCCACATGAACTAATATAGAAAATACTCAGTAGATCTGGCATACAAAACCCAAGCCACAACCATTACTTATACATTTGCACTAATAATTGTCATTCATTTAAGTGCATAGAATTATTGAGAAAAAACCAACCCCTGATAAAGTTAGTGTCATGGCAGGATGGGTTAGTAAAACATCCCCTCCTGAAATCATATTTCCCACCTGTATTATACAGGGACTTCATCTGATCTGGCTCTTTGGGGATTCTACAATTAAACTATTATTCATAGATATTATACAAATTTCCATTTTAAACTGGAGCTAACCAGTTGATTAGTCACCTTCAATCTTTCTTTTCTCCACCTCTAATGTGTGAAACACTTCAGATATAATCCAATCCAAGACTTGACTTTCAAAGTAAACAAAAAAATCAAGACACCTACTAGATTACAGAGGTTGGGTGCACATACATCTACATTTTTACACTGAAAATATAGGTTCTTTTTCTGGACCTGAATATATGCATGCAGATACCATAATGAAAAGCAAAAGTTTCCATCATGCAATTTATCATTTCAATGAGAACCTCAAGAAATATCACAAACTCAGTCAAAAAGACAGATTTACCTTCTTTAACACTGTTTACAAAATAGTAAATCACATGGCTCTGTAACTCTCTGGATTAATTTGCACATGGAAAAAGATTCTTCACTACCTGGAAAGGGACTACAATAATTTATAGCCATCAAGTTTAATTTTTACAAGTTTTTTCATTTACAGCAAATAACTGCTTTTTTAACATAATTCTCCTTTTCCCACAATCAACAGGGACATTTTTACAGATTCAGAGTTTGGAAAAATATGCAATATTCCATCCACCCATGGACATGGACCTTCAATTCACTTAGCATATGCATTCTACAGCTTAAACTGTGACAGCTACCCCTAATTCCAGAGTGTTTCAGACAACAGCAATTCTCCTTCTGATTCTGAGACAGGCATTTACATCTACTACACAGCAAAACCTACAACATATTAGAAGAACCCACATCAACTTAAACTTGTTCCTACTACAGAATGCAAAGCACACCAAGCACAGCTTTGTAAACATTGCAATTAAAGCCAAAATCATTCTGGCTATCACTATGTTTGGTGTGTTAGAGGATCAGTTCATAGTTTATTTCACTTGAGCATCCTAAGCACTAGAGCAAGCATTTGTCTCTCCAGAGCTGTACTTGAAAGTCGCCTGCCAATTATACAGTATGTCCAAATGTACATTAAATCATACTTTAATTCACACAGAATGACTTTTCCAGTCAGTACTGCATCACTGAAACAAAAAGCTAGCACTTTAAAGCACATCTGACTTGACAGATGCAGAAGGGGTGGGAGTAATGTATTATCTGGAGTTATATAATTGCAAAACAAAATATGCTTTGTGTTTTTATAAAGGGTTATTAAAATGTAGCAGAGCCCAAAGTTTCTAGGAAAGGCCATCGGCAGCAGGCTCGTTCTTCCGAAGGCTCACACACATGTAAACAATCGGCTGCTCATTGTTCACAGACGGGGTAAAATAGGAAAACCTTCTGGGGTTTTAATTGACATGCAGCCCGAGCAGAGCACAGCAGACACAGCCATTCAACTCGGAGTAATCTCCAACTCGAGCAGCGAGCGACGGCAGAGAACACACGGAGGGACGAGGGGCACAATGCGGGCGGGCACCCAGCGAGCGCGGCTGCCGGGGCGATGCTGCCCGGCCGGGGAAGGGAAAGGCGCCCGGAGCCGGCAAACACCGACAGCCTGAACACAACACACCCCCCAAGCGGTGCCAAGCAAGGGTGAGCCCCGCACCGAGAACCTCAACACAACAAACCCCTCCAGGCCGTCCGATAAGGGAAGGAGAACCTCGGGCTGAGCATCCGCCGCTCACTCCGGCCCGTCCCCACGGCGGGACAAGGAGCCCCGCTCCGCCCCGCCGCCCCTCACCTTGGTTGACCAGCCGCAAGGCGTGGGTGAAGGACGGGTCCAGCGAGTCCTTCTCCGCCATCAGCTCGGGCAGGTACTTCTCGTCCATGGCAGCAGCGGCGGCGGCCCGGAGCGGCAGCGGAGCCGGGGCGCCGGGTGCGCCCGCGGGGAAGGAGCGGGTCCGAGTCCCAGGCAGCAGTAAATCCTCGGAGGCAGCGCTTCCCCCTGGCCGCCTCCCGCCCGGGGCTGCGGGGACGCATCCAGAAGGAAGCGCCGCAAGCCCCCGGCCAGGAGGGGGGAGAAAAGGGGCGCGGGCTGGGGGGACGCCCCCCCTCAGCGAACAAGGGGCGCGGACAAATCGCTCTGCAGAAGCGCACAAGGGAAAAGAAGGGAAAGAGGCGCGCCCCGGGAGCCGCTGACCCAGGCAAGACGAGAGCCGCGCACACAATAAAAGAGACAGGCGGCGGCAGGCGCTGCGCACAGACGAGCACCACAAACAGCACCGTCAGCCACACTGCGCCCACTGAACGCCGAAAACGCGCCGCACCAGCTTTATATACCGCCTTAGACCACGCCCCCCTGAGGCCTTTAGCCCCGCCCAGGGGCCATGCCCCGCCCTAGCCCCTTCCAATGGGCGGGGATAGCAGAGCTCCCCCAGTGTCCCCGCCTTGCTCAAGTGAAGGCTGCTATTGGATGGCGTGGCCTGTCAGTCAGAGACTAGCCGCCGCTTCTCATTGGTCGCTGCTTCTGGCCCCGCCTCCCCGCGGTCGGTGAGGGGACGGTGCTGAGGGGCGCTCCCAGAGTCGCTCCGCACCGCGAGCTGGGCGGGAGCGGGCTGAGCTTAGGGCAATGTCTGCACTTGCGGGACTCACTGAGCCCCTCAGACCCCCACAGCGACCCTTCCCACACACGAGTCCTCTTCGAGACCCTCTCCAGGGCCGTAGGATCTGTGAAAGGGGTCGGGGATCCAGGACGGCGTCCTTTCCGTCCCTGTCACATTTACGGAGAAAGGCAGACCTTGTGTTGAAAGTAGTGCAAACGCGATTTTATTTTCTTTTCTTTTTCCCCCCTCACAAACAGCGTATTCTCTATCCAGCGTTCTGTGATTTTGCCTCTAGTAATACAAATCACTTCATAAATACCAGTCAAAAAACTGTATTTCTGATGCTCAGATGTGCGGCTCTAAGTGGGTTTGGGGTTCACCCTGTTCTAAACCAGGAAAGAGAAGCAAAGTTTAAAAGACGCTTGCAAGACTTTTAGGACCTTAAAAAGACCTTTTTCAGAGGATGCATTTGTTCTTGGCGGTGATTCGCTCTGTTCTTTAGCTTTGAGGCTTTACATCGCTCCCTTATTAGTCCTTAGGTGTCTCATCAATGAATCTTGGGTGACAAAAGCCCGGAGGAAGCCAGAGCAGCTCTGCTCTGTTACAGAGCACAAGGGCAGAGCAGAGGAAAATTACTAAATCACTGAAGCCAAAGCCATAAAGTAGCATTTTTAATCAGTGTTTACGGGGTAAGCCAATAAGGGACTTTGATGATCTAGACTTAAAAGGCCATGAAAAAATACTCATATGTCTGTGAATTGAATAACCAAATGTTTACTTCTGTATTTTATGGGGGAAAAAAAAAAATTCTGCGATATATCTTACTCATGTCCCTGCAATACAGGGAGAGAAAAAAGCTCTGAAAAGTAAACCAGCATGAGAAATGCTCATTCAAAGCTTGGAAGCAGAGGTTAAGGCTCCCTTCTCAGAACTGTAAGTGCTCTTTCACTTTGATAACCAAAAGACTATATTTTAAGGTGTCTTATTCCATGTTGCATTTCACAGATTTCAATGTCCCATGAAACAATGTCTGGTATGTTACAACATGAAATATACTTGATTTATACTCTCTGTACAACCATTCCAAATAAATCTTGATACAAAATGAACAGGAGCAAATTTGCAAAGTTCTATTTAAAAACTTCTTTTGCATGACATCAAGCTCAATGGATAGAACTAAAGCATACAAGCAGCTGGAAGAATTTGAATTAAAATGAATGTTTTTTTCAACCTTCCATATACGTCTTCTATATAAAAGTACTGAAATGCAGCCATCTGTTGTGAAGCAGGCAGGCACATACAACTCTTGACACAGAACAATATGTAGGAGTGTAATCTTTATTGAGTGACCTGGAGCAAAACAATCCTTATTTTTCCAGTTAAGCCTAAATGTACTTAAAGTTGTACTAAAGCATGCAGGGCCTCAGACAGAAAGGTAGCTGTTACAAATTGTGTAAAAAACAATGCACCTTTCTTGGAAAGAGTCTTATTCTCCCTGGTAACTGATTAAACATTTGTTGTTTCAAGAAACCACAGTATTTCTTCCCATATTATACCAATTCCCTCTGGCTTCCAACAAAGAAAGACTTACTGGAAGTCTGAAGACTTGGTTCTCTCCAGGTCTGTAATAATATAGGAATTATAAAATTATCCATATTGTACCCTATTGTTTAAACTCAAACCTACACATAACAAATGCAGGATATTGTTTTCTCCAATGAAGTTCACTAGGATGCAATAAAGTAAGACAAGGCCAGACAGGATGGGAAATTACAAGCCTTGGGCCCTAGAAAGCAGCCCAGGATGTGGTTAGCTGGGAAAAGCCTGCTGAGCATCACTTTTACTGTCCAGGAAAGGCAGGAAACACCATCTTCTTAAGGATTGATTGCTTTTTTACTGCTGAAATCTATGCAGAGCCTGCAAAGCAGCCTTGCTCAAGGAGCTGCCCAGTAAGCATTAGCTGTAGGATTCATGAATATTGAAAATCCATGAGTCCAAACTTCTAAAACTCATGACTGAAACGTGTTTTCTCTCTAACAGTACACATCTACTTTGCTGTTTAATGCATGTGGTAGTCTCAGGAAGTTAGTTTGGTAGGTGGACATCAGTCAGGAACCATGTCAGACTAATATTCATTGCTGCCTTTTCAGCACCAGTTATCTGACCTGACAGTGTGTCTATCTATAAGCTAAAATTGTAGGTGCCAAAATTAATACTCATATGTGCTAGAAGCATTAGGATGTGTTGGTATCTTCACTCTCAGGAGTGAGATTCACTTTCTTGTACCAGCAGGCTGTGAGGGGACCATGTGTAAAGAGGCAGAAACTGAGCAGTGTCCTCTCTCTGAAATATGGATTCCATACAAATTAATCCATGTATGTTTTCTTTATTTGTTGGATCAACATAACAAGCAGTGATTACAACCAGTAATTTCACCAAAGTCTTTGTTCCAACTATTGCAAGTACAACTAAATATTTGTCATTTCCATGGAATCATTGAATGCTCTGGGTTGGAAAGGTCATCTAGTCCAACTCTGCTCCTACAATGAGTAGAGACATCTTCAACTACATCAGGTTGCTCAGAGCCCCATCAAAACTGACCTTGAATGTTGTCAGGGATGGTGCATCTCTCACCTCTCTGGGCAGCCTGGTCTAGTGTTTCACCATGCTCATTGTAAAGAATTTCTTTAAATCTAGTCTGAGTCTACTAACTTTTGCTTAAAAACCATTACCCCTTGTCCTATCACAGCAGCTCCTGCTAAAATGTTTGTTCTGATCTTTCTTATAAGCCCCCTTGAAGTGCCAAAATGCAGCTCTAAGGTTTCCCCAGGGCCATCTCCTCTGCAGGCCGAACTGTCCCAACTCACTCAGCCTTGTCTTCGCAGGGAAGGTGTTCCAGACCTCTGACCATCTTGGTGGCCTCCTCAGGACCTGCTGCAATAGATCCAGTCTTCCCTGTCCTGAGGACCCCAGATCTGAGTGCAGCACTGCAGGAGGGGTCTCACCAGAGCAGAGCAGAGGGGCAGAATCACCTCTCTCTGTGCTGCCCACATGGTGTGGATGCAGCCCAGGACAGGGTCGGCTTTGTGGGATTTGAACCCAGCAGTCAGTGGCAGCTTGGTGTGACCATTGAATGGATGGAACACTTGTCACAGGAGAGGAACCAAACAGAGTGGGCAGAGAGGAACCAAACAGAGTGGGCAGTAATTTAGGCAAAATCAACCTTGTGGTTGAGATCTACTACTAGGCACCTGATCAAGGGGGGTGTGTTGCAGCACCCTCACTCAGATACAGAAGGCACTGCACCCACAGGCTCTCACCCTGCTGGGGTGACAGAATTTCCAATTCTGTGGCAGACTTTACATGCCACTAATGTAGTCTTTGCCTCTGATTAACTCCTGAGTTCCTGATTTAAATCTCAAACCACAACAGATTGTTACAGAATCATTGTTTATTTGAGACTTCAACTCACTAAAGAGCACACAGCTGAAGACCTGTAGAAGCAGGGTCTGTTTGGATAAATGGTTTGTCACAAATACCACATTTAGTGATTGATGTGACTCACCACAGTTCTGACTAGCATGTTGCTAAGTGGGTTCTGGCTTCCTTAATATTGCAGTCTGTTACTTGCCAATTTCTATTAGGCGTGATGAAAGCACCATGGCACTCCTTTCTCCAATATTACTGTGGCTTTTTCCTTTTTTTTTTTTAACTTGCATGTGTTTCAAAATATGAAAAAACCGATAAGAGTGCTGTCATATCAAAACACCCCATACAAATTGTTTTCAAAAGCTTTTCTCTAAAAATTTACATCTTTCTCTTTTTATACGTTTTGCCTCATAATTCAAAGTTTAGGTTGTTTTTTTTTTTTTTGGACCTGATCAAGTAATCAGCCAAGTTAAGGTAGAACACAGTACACAGAATGGATGAGACCTGTAGAGAAAAACAATTACATCATCTAGAGCAGATAATTTTTATCATTCTACTTTCTCTCTAGGTCTAACACACTGTATCAGAGCAGTCTCTCTGATTTCTAGTGCAGTAATTGAGTCAATACATTGCAGTGAGTTCACCACCTTTGTCATTATATTCGAGTGTGCCATGATCTGAAGGATTTTTTCTTTCCTCTGGATATTTTGCTAATGGCAGCTGTAGCAGTGGAGCTGCAGTGTAGTCCTGTGGAGCAGTGTAGTCCTGGAGTTGCACACACCTGTGTCTTGGTCATATGATGTGCCTGTAGGCATCTTGAGGAACTTTGTATACTCTGCTCTGAAGCATTTTGTAATATTAAAAGGGTCTTTTCTAATCTTGCTTTGAATAAGGTGCAATGATTTTACAGCACATTATTTGTTTTGTACAGGTATTTGTTAAAAATCTAGATTTTTGGCATTTTCTATTATGTACTTGCTAATACACATTTCCTATAGTTCTAATGATGCAACAGATATTAACATTAACATGGCAAGAAAACTTTTTCTAGATAGTCTTTTTCTCTTGTGTCATATTTGAATATAAATGCTTTTTTAGTAATCCTTTCTTGATCTTGCACTGTAACTATAAAGGAATGTTGTACTGTTGCTAAATTCCTCTGCTAGGAGCTTTTGCAAAATTTTGCACTCTTTAATTTCCTATATTCCTGCCTAGTGCACTTACAAAAGTGGTTTGCTTTGAGCACTTTGTGTCTGCCTTCTCTGGTGCTGGGACAATCAATGTGTATTACAAACCTTGATGCATCTGGTCCTCCCACATAGCTCTTTTATTGCTCTGAACGTGGGTGATGCCAAATCCAGTACACCCTTATCTCTGTTATACCTGTCCTCTTCCTGCTTTCACATCTTTTAGCACATTGTGTTGTGTGCTAATGAATGTTCTCTTTTGTTCTTAGGACAGCTTTTTACAGAGTGAAATTGTTTGTGGCTAATTTTTTCTTCTTATATTCAATCCATTAAAAGCTTGTCTCTCACAGACTGTCTTTCCTAACTGCCAAGGCTTCATCAGCCATAAGTTATCTGTTGTCTTGGTAAGACTGTGATGTGGCTCCCAACATTTATCTTTGTATGGTGATGTTTTCTTGAAAAAGAAACAGAACTCAATTCAAAATTGTAATATGTGTTTTCCTGTCTGCTTGCATGAGTTTACTGGAAACTTGAGCTTTGAAAATATCAAAGTGCCTTTTTCCTTGTTACTGACTGGAACCAAGGTGAAGAATATTAGCTACTCCAACTCTGAAATAAATCTGCTGCCTTAATATCTTCTATATACCACTATTTTCTGCAATATTTCATTTCTGATTTACCCATGGCCTATTTCTTTCATTATTGTGCATGAAAACCACAGTTTCTTTTCTTCTGATAATATATCAGAAAATAACACTGTTCAGACTGCTCAGATCCTCAGAGAGTCAGAGTAAACTAAAGTTATTATATAATAGAGGCCATTTGGTGATGGTGGTTTATTGTATTTACTTTTAAACTTTAACTCTACACAGTAATAGTAAAGCAGTCTTAGAAAAAGCATTTCTTAAGCTTCTCTTAAGAGGGAGGAGGGTTAGCAGTAAAATGTCCACTCTTCTTCTGGAATAAAAAAAATCTTTTTTAAAAAGTCAGAGGGTGAGCCAGTAACTCTGCAGACTATGTTGAGACCAAAGTGGGTACAAAAGTAATGCTGCTTTTAAATGACCTTGCATACTTGAAGTGAGATTGTGAAGCAAAGCAGCAGCTGTAGGAGACCCCCAAAAGAAGCAAAATGGGGGGGGGGGGGGGGGGAGAAAACAAACAAAAAAAGACATAAAGCATTTTCTGTTTGGAAATGGAACCATTCTCCTTCTGTACGTTCTACAAGGCAACATGTGACAGAGGAACTCACCATGTAAGACAGCAAGACTCAGCTCCCACTCAAAACACACATGCAGATCAGTCTGTGAAACGTGGATTTTACACATGCACCCATTCTGCCAGGACACAGTGGAAGGATCAAACAATGCAAAATGTTCTCAGCATCCTGTCCTTGCTATCTTCTGTGATGCAAAGAGTTAAAGAACAGAGACAATCGTCAGTCTTTGCCATCAGAGGTTTGCTCAGCTCACCAGCAGCTCCTGAGAAGGATGTTGTGTTTTTATGTCTGGCTCCAAATAGTGCCATTTGCACTTATAACACAAAATAGGTCTAAATGTTTCTAAATAGGTCTAATGTTTTCTAAATTCAGCTTTTTCAAACTACCCATCAATACCATCTCCACAATGTTGTTATGACTGTTGCATATGTATCTCATTGCTTAATTTTTTAATATCACAAAGCCAGGTAGAAGATATATGCAAAACAATTGTTTTTAAAAATATTTCAGCTGCGTATACATTGGTAAATGCTAATAATTTTAAAAAATATCTTGGATAGCAAGGCAGAGTTTTGTCACCTGCTATATTTATGAATTTTATCTCACAAGAAATCTGTTCCTTAAATCTGTCACATAAGTTTAGATTAATTTCTATTGAAACTTCTAATCATTGTGTTTTGGTCCTATATTTTGAAATCAAATGTTTACTTACTTAAATTTATTTTAAATTTTTGCAGTAAGCAAACTATGTATTTAAGTTAGTACTTCTTTAGCTTTAGACAGTAGATAGAATGATAGAATCACAGAATATTCAGAGTTGGAAGGGACCCAAAGGGATCATTGAGCCCAACTCCTGGCCCTACACAGGACACTCCAACAAGAGCTGGCACTGCAAGATAACAGCAAGAGGAGCTGGGAGAGCTGTTGTTTTGGGAGATGTTAAAGGAAACGTGGCTGTGAGAAGAGAAATAGTAGTCACTAGGAAAACAAAACAAAATGAACAAAAACCCAACAAAACCCCCAAACACCTCTTTCTATAAACTGTGCCTGAGAATTCAATGGGTGATAATGGCCTGATTTCAGATTTTTAATTTAGAACTCAAATGGAAAGAAAATAGTCCTGACCATACATTCCCAAGTATCGCAGCACTTCCATCTATTTATTAAGTTTTTGCAAAATGAGGGAAAGTAAGAAGCAGGACAATTTAATTATAGCAGGACTATTTCATTATAGATCAATGTATAAAGTGAAATGTTAAGGCAAAAATATATCTTTGCTTTCCTGCTGGCATATTTTCATTAGATGCAGTGTCCTTCCCTCATTTCCCTCCCCATCATTTCCCCTATTAATTTGGGATTCTGACTTAATGCAGTTATGTGACATATTGAGAAATAAATGTTTGTCAAAATAAGTTACTAAAAATCCATAGTTTGAATTTTATTCATGCACTGCCTTATTTTGGCAGTGAACAGCCACAAATGTAAACTCAGGTAAGAAGTTCTTATTAAGGCTTAAAATGTATCCAAGCACACACTTCCTTAAAAATAATACCTCAGTAGTCTAATATCTCAATCCTGGGTCTTATTTAGGAGCCTCTAGATATTTTATTATCTTTTTTCAAATTAGTGGAGGATTAGAACATAATATTTCCCAAGGAAACCACTTTTGTTTTCATAAGGAAACTGTTAAGTTTTATTGACTTTTGAAGAGTTTTACCTCTTACAGAGTTCAAGTAAAAGTGCAGTGCTTGAAAAGTAGGGTATGAATGGGTGTTTGAAATTACCTTGAGAAGGGAATGATATCTTTATAGCATTAGTATTTGGTAATTGATGCCTTCATCCTAAAATCTCTACTTTGCTGCTCCAGCAAGTCCCAAAAATTAGTATAACAATCCTAAAGGACAAATGGGTCCCTTGCTGTAAGTTTATCAGTTACTGATTTTTTCATTCATTACCGTGATTTTTTTTCATGGTATTTTGCCACAAATCTCCTGTTCCCATGATACCATATGCAGTTAAAATTATCTCATCTTGGATTTGTTTTCCAATAAACAGAATGTGTTACACAAATGTGCCATATTCATGGTTGTATGATAAAACAAATACTATTCTCTAAACGACACAAATAATTAGATTTTTAATATCCATTATTGTTTGGGTTTGTGAGGGGTTTTTTTTATTTCTGATTGCTTATATTGTAGCTATAAGTATAATAATGTGATCTCTTATGTTCTGCATTGCATTAGATTTCCACAGCAAGATTAGGAAACAATACTAAAAATATCCAATGCTAAGTATAACCAGATACATTTCTATTTCTTTTTTTTTTATATCACAGAAATAGAACAGCTATAATTTTACACTAGTAACAGATCTAATTTCAGTAAAAACACTTCAGGTAGGCTGGGACAAATAAAAGCATAGAAGTGGGAATGTGTGAAAGAAACATATGCTTTCATTTCAAGATTATGGTATTTATCTACAGCAGTGTTAAAAGTCTTGCTGGTTTTTCAATATGGAAGACTATTCAAATGTCCTTAACACAACAGGTTAGTGGTCAAGTGCAGCTTTATAAAACATTGCTTTGCCAGATGCTTTTGTCTTTCATGTGCAGGAAAAATATCAACATGAATATTTTTTTCTTGACAGCACAAACAGCACAATCTTACAGGGAGCTGCATGATACAGAACCAAAGAAAAGGGGAGTGAAAAAGACCCCACAAGGTCATCTGATCCAACAGTTTGCCCAATGAAAGAGTCCAGGGAACACTAATGCCTGCTGAACTGCCATGACAAAACTTGGATACAATGCCCCCAGCAACAGCCTGTCCTTCACTTTCAGACCTCCTTCGATGTAAAGCATGGGGGGCTGCAAGTGCACCAGGACAGAGCTCACTGCAGGACCTGAGCTTCTGCCCTGAAGCCATAAGACGATAAAGTTTATCCCACTTGTTCAGGTGTGATTTTATGCATCCTGTATCTTGCTTGGTAATGTTCACCCAACCTAAAGATTGTGAACAATTATGTGATATTTTTCAAACCTAGAAGTGCCCGGTTACCCTTTTTTATGTCAAACTAAAGATAAAAGCCTAAATTTACCTGCCACTATAGTACCCCTCACTATATGTGGAAAATATTTTCTGTAGTCTCATTATGCTAAATCCTTTAGACCTAAACTGCTGATCCAGTCTGAGGCTAAGTTTGGCAAGGGCATCCACTCTGAACTTTGAGAATCAACAGGAGGATCTCTGTTATCCATTCCATCCCTTACTTTTTTCCCTCCTTACTCATCTGTTCAGCAAAACTCTTCACAGGTTACTCCTCAGCCATTTTTTATTTGTGAGCTTTATTTATATAGTAAGTAGTAGAGTGAATCTTGCCACCAAACTTTGCCATGCTTTTGTAAATTGATATCAAACCTGTTTTTGCTGATCCCTTGCTGGTGATTCTTTAAGCAACCTAAACCACTCATTTGTGGCAGCAGCAGCTAGCTTTTCCTTATTTACATTGAACTCTCAACTTCTGTTTTCTTTTGGGGCTTTGTTTGGTTTGGTATGGGTTTTTTAATTAAAGAAAAGAAACCTATACATCATTTTGTACTGATTACTTTTATCCAGATCTGCTGACACTGCAGGAGTCTTTACTGGAATTATTTCTAACCTGATTTAAAAAAAGCTATCAACGTCCACCCTTAAAACCCACAAAACCCTAAGGCCTCACACACATCTATTGCTTTTTATATTGTATTTCTTTATCCAAATTGAGAAAAAAGAAGCCCTGAAGTTTTGAATTAATTTCTGCTTCTGCAGTGTCTCAGAACCAACCCACCAAAAAAGGGCATCAGCACCAATATCAGAAATTTTGGAAGAAATAAATGTTAATATGCATTAAAAATGTGAAAAATAATACTATCTCATATTAAAAAACCCTTTTTGTGTGTTTAAAAAAATTTAAGGCACCCCCAAAAAGCTCACAATGTAGCCCTAGATGTTTCCCGTGCCACATGGCATTTAACACTTCCCGAGCTGAGGAAATTCTTAGAAAATTTTATTCCTCTTGTAAATTTTGTTATGAAGTAGTTATAATATAAAGCAGTGTACAGATGCAACAGTGGAGTAAGCTGGGACAAGATAGGGTCCCTGTAGGAACCTAATCTTTTGTCTTCATTTACAAATACCTGAAAACCCTGAATTGAGAACAGCTCTACAATACCAATTGTATTGACTGATTCAATTGGGTCTTAGAATCCATTCCCTGACACAGGTTCAAGAAGAAAGTTCTCTGTTTTATGGATCTGGACAGGTATTGAAAAATAACTGCTTTGCAAAAAGAAGACCACTCTGGGAAATGTAGTTCTACTGTTGATGGTTATTTTGCTAATTAAGTCTTATTAACACCCTGGGAAAAAGGAGATGAAGAGTTGGTAGTGTGTTGTAAAACTGTGTCTTACAGTTAAAGAGTGTGACAAGCAAGGGAGCCTTACAGTGCAACAAGGATCCATAGCCTTGTTTGTGGTCCATTTGGTCAGGGTTATCTGGTGGGTTTAGAGCCTGTGTTTTGATTTCTTTCTGCAAAGAAGATTTTTTTATTAACATCATGTAGGACCATTTGGTTTGGGTTTCATTCTTTCCGTCATAATAGGGTCTGAGAGCAACATGCAATAAATCATCTGTTGAGCTCTTGTTTAAAATAGGTGGTGTTTCTGGGGGTTTTGATGGGTTTTGGTTTTTCCTTTTTTTTTGGTAGTAGTAGTTGGAATCCTCGGTTTTATTCCATTATTTCAATATTCAGTGAGGTGATGCAGCTTTTGTTTACACCCCTCTGTTGTCTGCAGGGTGTGGTTTTAGTACAATGTGTAAGTCAGTTTCCTGCAATGCTCCCCTGCAGGCAGGTGTTGCTCTACCACTGGAGAACAATTTTAGTGTGTTGAATCTTAACAGAGTAGAATTTCTAGGAAAATGAGACTTGCTATTTACTTTGTGAAACAACAATCTCTTACATTTTCTAACAAGGTCTCCAGAACTGTGTGACATTTTTTTTTTTTTAGAAATTCTCAGTGAATTCTTTTTGCTGTCAATCTGAGCCTAGTAATGGATGTTTAAATCAAGACATTAATTTCTAAATGAGGTTTTGCATGAGCTGTGTCTGAGAAATAAAAATGTATAGTTTAAATTTTGTATATGAAAAATGATTACCTCTAGCTAACATCTTAGCACATAAAGGTGAAGGAGGGAGAATAGAGGGCAAGTGAGAATTGCTGACAATCATGGGTGTAGTTCTGGCTTCTTTGTTTGAATTACTGACCATCAGTAAAGGTGGGCAGTGAGGTCACCACCTGTGCTTCAGCACTGAGTGCACAGCAAGGACTGAGCTCTCTTTTAGCATAAAGGTGAAACAGTATTCACTTGGCAGGGAGGCAGGGACCAAACACGTGTCTGATGTGACATGACAAATCTGGAATAGCACACCTGACCTCCAGCTTTATGGAATATATTCATATGATTTATATGTGCTCCCTAAGGTGCAAATATATAAATGTATATATATATACACACACACACATCTATCTATCTATCTATCTATCTATCTATCTATCTATCTATCTATCATCTGTCTATCTATGTATCTGTGTGTCTGTCTATCTGTCTACACTTTAACATTTAGCAGCACTAGATGCTTCTGCTTACACAGCTGAATTGAACCCTTTCCCATCCATGGAGAATTTCTTTGTAGCTTATGGAAAGTCCCTGAAAAACACCATCTCCTTTTACAGACAAAAATGGTTGGAATGATTGGGATTTCTCATCTTAGTGAAGGACACAAATATATTGATTTCAGACAATAATTATTCTCCTCTAAATGGCTGAGTTGTATCCAATGGCAACACGATGTTTCCTTGATGTTAACCCCACAGACATCTATCATAAGATGATTTGTTCTCACAGATTAAGTCTACTCTGTAAGGCTAGTGATTTCAAAAATGTCTAAAAAATGTAAATACTTGTTTACTTGTTCCTCTGTGGCTTAGCCATATTTTTTTTCCTGTAGGAATTGAAGTTCTCCACCAAGCTTTTCATGTCTGAATGGTGTTTAAGGACATTACAGTTCTTTGGTAGCCTCTTAGAAACAAACTAGGATGACAGCAGATAAAAAATAAATACCAGCAAAACTGGTAATAGCTGTGACCTTGTTGTGCAAAAGATTGTGTAGTTGTTTAACTTCAAACATATGTGATGGACTCTTATGATAGACTCTAATGAGTACAGTTATAATGGGAACAGAGAGCCACCAAAATTTTAGCTGAAATGAAGCTTCTGTGTCTTCCTGCTTTTCTCAAGACTGGGGAAGTCTGTGGATGACTATCATCTGCTTCAGTGAGCAAAGTTATCCAGGAAGAGCTGATCTGCTCAGCTATTTTCTATGGCAGTACTTCAGTTAAGTAGGACTCCATCAGAATGAACAACTTGGAGTGAAATTGTCTCACACCAGCACACCAAAGACAGATGGATAAAGGACTGCAGTGATTTTTTGCAATGTTTTTTTTTAGGTGCCTGGTCCCAAGAAATGGAAGCCAGAACCTACCATATGCCTTCTCTGCAATGCTCCAGGAAGAACTAGCTCCCTTGAGGAGACAATCAAATTCACTGGGGCACTGCTGGTACCTCAGCAGTCTCCAGTGGAAAACTCTGAGTCATTTTTTCTGTCCTTTTTGCAATTTAGGCACCATACAGAGTTCTGTTAAGGGCATCCTAGATAACCTTCTGAGACTCCAGAGACAAAGCCAGTTGTGAAGGATGATGTCTAATCTAAAAAATGGGAAAAAAATTGTACTAAAATCATTGTGATGCTCTTGTGCAAAATATCCTGCTGGGTTTAACACTCAATCAGAAATCCTTTGACACCAGTGCTTAATGCCTTGAATTTAGAGTGTGGAGTCCTGGAGTCTTAACTTGCCCTCAAGATTATTTCTTGTTTAAATCCAATGTCTACTGAATGCAAAACACAGGAGCCTGTGGGTACATTCAAAGTGTTTGCCTGTGTTGAAAAGGAGGAAAGATTCATATGGCAAGGGGAGAATGGATGTGAAAGAGTGAATTGCTGACTAGGGTAGCTTTCCAAGAGAGGAAAATCTTCCCAAAGCATACAAGTTAGTTCTCAACAGTTTCTGGGTAAATATTGCAGCTACTGGGCTAATATAATGACAGATACTGCTGCAGCTCAGATTTTATAAAGAAAAAAGTTACAAATTTATTTTGGCAGCTTTTGTCCTTCTGAGTATGTCTCCTGACTGTTCTCAGAAGACATCTTCCAGACTGGGTGTCTGAATCTTAGGCACTGCTCTACATATTTTCTGGATCCTGACAGAGCTGATGCTTTGGGCTGTGAGGGAAAGAAGACAGGATTACATCTGTTTAAAAAAAAAAAAAAAAAACCAGGCAAAAAAAAAGCATCATATTTGTGTAAAGAATGGAGTTACCATAAAAAAATACCCTCAGGTTGTTTTTTTTATTTGCACTTTTCTCTTTAATTGTGCATGACTATTCCTAAATCCTACAGCCAATTTAGTTATAAAATTAACTTAAACAGCCAGAGAATCCATTTTCTAAGTATATAATGAATGTAAAAAAATCTCACTATCAATCCTGCAGGAAGGTAAACTTTCCTGTTCCATTTGTTCTGTGGATGGAAAGATGCAGAGAGGCAGCAACTTAAGCATATCTCAGTGTCTCTAACCTAATAATATTTGGGTTTGTGGGTTTTTTTGGGGGGAGACATAAGATGTTCGGGTTGAGATAAGTGGTTTTGTTTATAAAAATGACATAAATAAAAAGTAAAAGTATTTACAGGGAAGTCCTCCGAGTCCTGTTTATTACAACAGAAATTCCAGAGCATCCAAATTGAAATAAACAATCTTTGTGCATAATTCATTTTATTTGAGGAAAGATGAGGAAAAAAGCATTTACTGAAGAGTACTTTTGATTTTGTTAAACTTAGGGAACCTAAGGGAACACCTTGGGAGGCCTTCCCTCATTTATCAGCTCTCTTTGAGAAGAAAGCTAAATGTCTATGAGCATTTCTGGTGTGTTCAGAACAGAATATCATCACCTCAGAGTTTAGGAATATCTATATTTCTTCATTGTTCTTGTGTCTCCTTCCCCTGTTAAAAATACTCATGTGCATGATTTATAGTACATAACTAGGTGCATGTTCTATTTATATAACCTAGTTTTCAACATTGTTTTTGTTTTGCCCTTTCCCTTGTAAAAGCATATAAATCCTGGAAGTCTCCATGGAGTAAATTTGAAAACAAATGTCCTCCAAGCCTGTCTTTTAGCTCTAACAAGTACATTATCTACTTGGAAAAAATGGGCAGGAATTTCCAGACAAGAAGTGTATGCAAGTGCATATTTTCTTCACTTACTTTTATATGAAAAAATGCTAATTTTCTACCTTTGTAAAAGCAAGAAAATCTTTAGTTAGTTTTAAGGGAATTTTCAGGGCTTATGCAAATGTGTTTATATTAAAAATCAAACCCAAAATTTCGCTCTCAATGAAATTAGACTCATGTTAGCAGTTAGCTAGATAAGCACAAATACTGTCATTCCTTTTTCTACAAAAAAAAAAAAAAAAAAGAGAAAAAAAAAGCCTATCCAAAATGAGGACTATAATTAATTATAGATGAAAGTTTCTGCCAGGTCATGACATTGTAGTGAATATTACTAAGTTATTAATTATGATGACTATTCTATTCAGTTCACAACCCATCAGCAGTTGTTTATAGCTTTCTACTCCCACTAGCTTGTAGAAACAATATCATCCTTTAGGAAAAAAAGAAAAAAAGAAAAAGGACAAAGAATCCTCAGTCCTGTACAAATTAATCTTCCAAATAATGAAGTATTGTGAGTGACATTAGGTCAAATTTTAGATTTTTCTGGAACTATCTGCCCAGAATGGCTTAATTTGTAGTAACAACTTTGGAAATATAACCTTCTAAATGCTCTCTGATGATGTTCTGGGTGCAACTGGTTCAAGAAACTGCTGCTGTTCTGGCTACCTGTAACCCCAGAAGACTTAGGCTAAGTGAACAAATAAATTGTTTAATAAAACAAATTAAACTATTTCCTACCTGCAGGTTACCTCTGACATCAGCGTTGGAAATGGCAGCTTTTAAAATGGATTCTGCAATATTGTTAACTCTCATTAGCACAGGAATGAAAACACCCACAGAGGTCATCACAGGTTCCTGAGCAAACTCGTGGGGACTCTCAGCACAGTGAGGGGACAGAGCTGATTTTTAATCACTGTCTGTGAATCACAAGAATAGAACTAACCAAAATGGACTATTTCTGTTGGAGGGGACTTACAAGACCCTCTAATCCAACTGCCTGACCAGTTCAGAGATGACCAAAAGTTAAAGTGTTTTAAGGGCATTGCCCAAATACCCCTTAAACACTGACAAGCCTGGAGCAACGACTACATCTAAGAAGACTTTTCCACTGTTTGACCACCCTCTCAGTAAAGAAATTCTTCCTAATGTCCAGTCTAAGCCTCCCAGGCACAGTTTTGAACCATTCCAACATGTTCCATCACTGGATCCCAAGGAGAAGAGCTCAGCACCTCCCTCTCCCCTTTCCCCCCTCAGGAAGCTGTCAGAGATCAATGAGGTCACCCCTGAGCCTCCTCCAAACCAGACAAGCCCAGTGCCCTCAGGTGCTCCTCACAGGACATCACTTCCAGCCCCATCACCATCTTTGTTACCCTCTGGACACAGTCATGAACCTTCACATCCTCACCTGGTGATCCCAGCCCTGAGCACAGCAGGATAATCCTCTCTTTTCCCTGCTGCTCATTCTGTGTTTAATGGTTTAATCATTAAACCATTGGGATGGGATTTATCCTCTGGGCTGCCAGGGCCACTCTTGGCTCCTGGAGAGCTGATCCTTGTCTGCAGGGCTGATCTACAGCCACTGCTCTCCCTATTTAGATTTTTTCTGGGCATTACTCCACCCTAGGTGCAGAATCCAGAGTTTCAGCTTTTAAATTTCATCCAGTTAATCATTACCCAATTACCCTATCTGCCTAGTTCCCTCTGTAAGACCTTTTGTGTCTCAAAAAAGCAAACCATACCTCCCAGTTTGGTATCCTCAGCAAACTTGCTAATGGTGCATCCTACTCCTGCATCCAGATTGTTGATAAATATATTGAACAGGACTGGCCCTAGAAACAACCCCAGAGGAACACCATTGGTGAGAGCCTTTGGAGCTCTGTCCTTCAGCCAATTCTTCACCCAGTGTTCCTTGTATCTGATCTTTCCATAGCTGGACAACTTCTCCAGAAGATGCTGTGATGGACGGTATCCAAAACTCTGTATTCTTCCTGAAAAGCCTGAGCTCACTTACCAGATCATGCAGTTTGTTTTCTCTCCTGAGCCCCACTAGGAGTCCCCTGTTCAGCCAAGCTGGATTTCTTTCCCACTTAAGACACAGTTAAATTGCTGGATCCTCTGCTTCCAAAAGGTTTTCTTAAAGACTGATCAGTTCTTGAGGGTTTCCAAGTCCTTAAAAGCAGATTCCCAGGATAAATAGCTCATGAAGAGCTTTAAGTTTGCTCTCCTGAAGTCCAGGGTAGCGACCCTCCTGTTCCTTTTTCTTATTGCATTGAAAATTTTAAACACAGCCATGTTGCCTCTGTGGCCAAGGCAGCCACTTACCATCACATCCCACATGAATCCTTCTTTTTTCACAAACAGCAGATCTAGGAGGGCATCATTCCTGGCTGGCTCACTGAGTAGATGAGACAAGAAGTTATCTCCTACAAACTTCAAGAATTTTCAAGATCTGTCAGTTTGTCACAGCAGGATGATATTCCCAATTTTTGTCTAGGAAGTTGAAATCTCCCATAAGGATAAGTGGATCTGAATCCCACATTTAATTTCACTGTAATTTGACAAGTTTTTTGATAAAGGTAGAAGAAAACAGGCAGAATATTACCCTAGATTTACAGAATTCTGAAGGTTGGAAAAGTCCTCTGAGAGCATCAAGTTCAACAATTAACCCAGCACTGCCAGGTCCAGCACTAAACCATGTCCCCAAGTGCCACATCTAAATGTTTTCTTAGCACTTCCAGGGATGATGATTCCACCATTTCTCTGGGCAGCCTGTTCCAATGCCTGTTCCTATTCACCATTCTTCAGTGAATATATTGTTGAACTCAGCAATTTCTCTCTCTCTCTGGAGTAGAACTAAATGATTACTCTTTGTTTCCTTTGTCCAGCATTAAGAACTAAGTAAGTACCTGAAATAAGCAGATATTTTAGCTCTTCTTGAAGCTGTTGGTTATCTTGTGCCTGAGGCAAGCAATTTCTGCTTGTCCAGCTTATATAGAGGATAGCTCTGAGGACCTCTCTGAAGTTTTTTATATGAGCCTCATTACAACATTATTGAAGAGCATGGCAGTCATAAATTGAATTATCTGTACAATACTGTGATAATGAGAGAATTAATCTTTTGGAGATGAAGACCCAAGGCACAGAAAATTGTCCAAAGCAGCAATGAGCTTTCAGTTGGCACCCATGGAGCAAACCACGTTTTTCTGGTGCCCATCATTATCTGACCTGGGCTAACTCTGCTGTGTTGTCACTCAGCAGAGCACAAGCCAGGTGTGTGGCTGTGCCATAAAAGCAAAACTATTTTGAGTCATTGACTCCAGTTTCTGCTTATAACCATCATCACAGGTGAAACTCTTGCAGGAGCACGGCTATCAAACCTGGAGCTGATTTTTAATCTTCTAGCTTTGAGTAGAAGTGAATTTAAGCCAGCTGTTTCCAGCTGCCTGAGCACACACTCTTGGCAGAGGCAAATTTGCCAGACAAGACCTGAAATTGCCATGGAATAACCTACCAGACTCACTTTGACATTAAACCTCTGCCCTAAGGAGCAGTTTCAATTGAGATGTGCATTGTGTTTCTCTGAATGAGTTCTGTGTGGTGAATGAAATAATTCAAAGTATAATGTGCCTTAAAATTGTTCACTTTGGGTTCTTTGCATTGTATTTCTATACTTAATGCTATCAGCTAATCTTTCTGTGTTAATTGTTGTTGGGCAGTCAAGGCAGCTGATGTCATATTTATCAATAATTAAAGTTGTGTTTCTTCCTTGAGATGAAAATGGGGAAATATCTTACATCTGAAATATTGTGGACAACAGCAGAAAAGGAAAATGTTATATGTGTGATCTGCTTCAGGAATTAAGCTCTTGCACATATGAGTCAATAGACATCATAAAGTATTTTTTTTAATTGAATTTTTCATGTGCAATTTTCATGATAAAATTACAAAAATCCTAAATAAACTGTATTTTTCTATGGAAAAATTTAAAAAGACAGTAAATGCATAAGAAGAATACTAGGTAAACAATTCTCTGACTATGATACTTCATAAGTGAAAGTCAAATCTTTTTATGAAGTTACTTCGCAATATTTGAATGCAGAGTTTTAAAAAATGTACAATATTCTTCAAATTACCGAAGAATTGTTAATTACATGAAAAATAAGATTTTATTTAGTTGTAGCTGGAAGGAAAAATAAGTTGGATTTTGTGGACTTTTATTCTGATGAATGTCAGTATAAGAGCAGGATGTCTCAGGCTTCTGTGGTTTCTGATTTTTCATCTGTACACTACTCTGCTTTGTTTTTTTTTTTCTGAGATTAAAATCGAAGTGGCTGATACAGAATAAAATTAATAAAACGCAAAATTAAAGGAGTTTTTTTCCAACTGAAAGGAGAGTCATATTATCATTGCTTTCATTTTCCTTTTTTGCATAGCAATTTGCAGTTTTGAAAGGTAAGTATTCATTCTACAGACATTTCTAGATTTCTAATTTATAAGGAAGTTCGTTCATAATCCCTGAAGGTTTTAGTTTGTTTATGACAGCCCTCTTTTTTATTCAGGATTAAGTTGGATGATGCTGTAAAATAAAACAAACAAACGAACCTAAAAAACCCGCACTCTGGTGACTAGCAGAAGTCGCACATCATTTTCATTGCAAAGATTGTCAGCACCATTGAAGGCAGGTACAAATGCCCCTGTAAATAATTGTATTTTGACTTGCACACGGGGCTGTTTGGCTGCGGCCGAGGCAGCAGGAGCGCTCCGATCGCGCCCTTGCTGAGAGGCAATAGTGCCTCCCGGTGGCTCCCTCTCTCATTCATCCCCGACGCCCTCACATTTTACAGCCGATTTTCGGCTATAAATCGTATTGTTTCTTTTGTATTTTGAATGCAAAAGGCACGCAAGTGCCCTCCTTTTATTGTGTTCAGCAAGCTGCAGGCACCTCCCTACCTGCGTTTGCAGGATGCTTTTTTATGAATTTTTCACAGGATTATTTTACTACAGTTGCAGTAATTGAGGCTCAGACTGGAAACTTCAATGCACTGTTTTTCTTCTCATTCTTGCCTTGGCAAGATTCTGAAAGAAGATGCACAAAGCATTCTGTTCCTCAAGTCAAATTTGCATCCAGAGCAATTCCTTTAGCAGCATCCTGAGCAATCTGATTGCTGGAAACTTCTCATCATTTGGTGGAAATGATTTAATGAGTCTGTATCCTTCAGCTTAATTGCTTGCACTAGATTTTTGTGTTGTTTATGACTCTCCAAGAGCACAAAGGTCCACTTGACCTGTCTGCACAAAGCCCACTCAGTCCCTCAGCCCTCTGAGAGATGATTCGTGGAAAGTCACTGTGAAGAGGCTATGAGGGCAAGCTGCTTTCATTCAAACAATAGTGCATAATGAGTTGAGGCAGTTATGCCTTTTTTTACATGATTTTATTCAATTGTATGTGAATTGCAAAGCATAATTAAATGGCTCTTTTGCTGACTGAAAAAAATCCCTTTTTTTGAAAGTGAACTAAACAAGATAATTTATTCTGATTTTTTTATATTAATATTTTAGTTTTCCATTGAAATGAAAGAGTATTTCACTTTGGGGGTGTAGCTTTGGTGGTTTCTTTGATGTTTTCTTTTTCACCTTAGTACTGCACCTGAGATCTCATATGACCATGAGAAAGTGCCTCTCAATGCTCCAGGCCCTATAAAAGTTCAGGGAGATATTTCAGGTAATCATTTTGAACATGGAAGTCTAAAACTCATGGTTGCCATGAACCCATACATTATTGGCTGTTTTTTTATTTTTTCTGGGTCGAATTCTGTCCAAAAATATGGCCAAACCCCTGTGTCCTCCAATTAGCAGAGGTTTGCAGAGGTGAGATGTTGTAGGTTGAAGCATATGTCAGGTTGGTTTCAGAACCTGAAGAGCCTGGAATTGCCTTTTGTCTGTATGACTCATGACTATGCATCAACTGGTAATTATGGATTTAGCCACAGCTTTAAAGACAGGAAACAAATGTGAGGTAGTGTGAATCTGTACCAGCAGCAGTTTCAGAGATTTTCAGCATAGGAATGTAGGAGTCCTGAGCTGTTTGCACTGTTTGGTGTCCCAAGATTGTGCAGGTGGCAATATGCTGAGGCTGTGGGGTAGTTAAGCTGGATACAGGCTCATTCTGACCTTTCTGTGTCAGTATGTGTGATGCATCTATGCTGTGCAGTAAAGATGTGTGAATAATGCCAGGGGAGAGCTCTTTGTTGTGTTTTCTTTCACTGGAACCATCCCTGATGGCAGCTTCCCCACAGTGTTACATACCTGTTGTTATATAATGGTATTTATTTCATGTTCTTAAGCATATAACGACAAAAAGCTGTTGAAGAGTGTCCAGAGGAGGGCTGCAAAGATGGTTTGCCTTGAGGGGAATCCATACAAGCACTGACTGAAGTCACTTGGTTTGTTCAGCCTTGAGGAGACTGAGGGGAAACCTCATTGCAGTCACAACTTCCTCACAAGGGCAAAAAGAAGGGCAGAGACAGATCTCTTCTCTCAGGTGAACAGTGACAGGGAATGGGAATGGCCTGAAGCTGTGCCAGGGGAGGTTTAGGTTAAATATTAGGAAGAGGTTCTGCCCCCAGAGGGTGGTTGGGCACTGAACAGGCTCTCCAGGGAAGTGGTCTCAGCACCAACCTGACAGAGCTCCATGAGTACTTGGAAAATGCACTCAGGCATGTGGTGTGACTCTTGGGGTGTCCTGTGCAAGGCCAGGAGTTGGACTCAATAATCCTTGTTGGTCTCCTCCAGCCCAGGATATTCTGTGGTTTTGTGATGGCAGTAACTGCCTCAGGCCTGGTTTTCAGCTGTGTTCTGTCTGGTGTGCACCGTGTTTGGGCAATGGTTGTGTGAAACGTGACAGTGAGACCTGGGTTTCCAAGTCCAGTCCACATTGCAGAAAAAGAGGAAGGGAGAGTCAACTTCATCTTGAGCCAGGTAATCAGAGCAATTAAATCCCAAGTTGGATCCAACAAGGAACTTTCTATGAGGTTCAAGCCTGTTTGGATGAGGCCCTAAGCAACCTGATTTAGTGTGTGGCATCCCTACCCATGGCAGAGGAGTTGGAATTGGATGGTCTTTAAGGTCTCTTCCAACCCAAACTGTTCTATAAAGCTATGATTCTTTGAAGTTTTCATTTGCTATTGATGCAATATTAAAAAACTACAAAAGAAAACTAAAAAAACCTAAAAAAATGCAACTAAACAAACAAACAAAAACCACCAAACAAACAAAAAACCCAAACCAAAACAAAATGTTTCATGTCCACAAGTCTTTTTCCACACCTTTATTTCTGTGATTTTCCATTGCCTCGTCTGCTGTCATCGGCTTGCTCTGCTTTGTACTCTGTGAGATTTCCTTGCTAGCTGAGTTTCTTGGGAGAGAAGAGACAATTTTTGTCCTGAAGCTGCTTTCTCTTTGTTAGACACTTTGTCTCTCTTGCACATTCAATTCAGTAGTGCCCTGTAGAAAAGAACATATTGCCTGACATGGTATCTCTGTTTAATAAGTGGTTAAATCTTTCTGTGTGCCTGATGTCTTGGCTTTGATGGAGATGGAAGTAGGATATTAAAAGCTTTCAGTAACAGGCATGTGCTGGAAGGACAATCTTGGTGCTGTCCTTTGGTAGCACATAAAGGTTAAGTGTAAGAGGGATACTGTGCATTAGTGATTACACAGGAAAGCATTCTGTACCTGTTAATCATCTTTCTCAGGCATGCCTGTCTTAACTTTTCTGTTTTGACAGGCTCTTAATTTAGAGAAAATTCCTTTTTTATTGCAAAAGTGGTCAGTCCAGGTAAATTATGAGTTTTCCCCCTTTTTTGCTTTTGAACATCTGAGCCTCCAAGGCAGTAATTGTTCACAATCCTCTTCTTCTCCTGGCTCAAAAGCTCTGTAGAATTACTGTTATCAGTTTTCTGTCCTATTCCAGTATATTTGAGCAGCAGGGATGCTGCAGCCCAGCATACAGGGCTAATAATTGCTCTGCTTCACGTTCCTGATGTTTATGACCTGTTGTCTGGAACACAGCAGAATTGTGGGAAGCATCTCAGCTTAGGAAAGATTCATGCTGAAACAAAAGCAATATTCTGTTGAAGAGACTGATGTAAATAAGAATCCAGAGTGCTGAAAATTTTCCTTTCTAAGCAATTCCCAATTAATTTATGACACTGAGCTGGTCTCTGAGTAGCTGCTTTGGCTTTCTGGGGGCTGGCTGATCACATGATTTAGTCTAAATGTTTTTTCCTTGGGCTGCTGCTCCATGTGCTCCATTCTTTCTGCAAATGACTGCTCTGCTAAAAAGTGCCCAAATGGCAAGAAGAAAATGCAGCTGCTGCTGGCAAGAGCAGACACTCTATGGGAGCACTCTCAAGGTGCTGCTCCCAGAGCTGTCATTTTCCAGAGGAAAAGGAAAATGTCCCACACAGGCAGGCAGAAGGCAGACAAGCAGTGTGCACAGAGGACAGTGGTGAGGAGGATGCAGGTGGATGGGCAGTGTTTACACAGAATTCACAGAACTCACAGAATTCACAGAATTCACAGAATGACTAGGTTGGAAGAGACCCTAAAGATCATTGAGTCCAACCCATGCCCCAACACCTCAACTAAACCATGGCACCAATTGCTTTTTTTAAACACATCCAGGGATGGTGACTCCACTCACCTTACAGTGAGTAAGGAAAACTTCTATCACAACACCCAGACATAGATAAAATGTGTAGACAAGAAGAAAGCAAAAGGTGGAAAGGTACAAGGATCAGAGCATGAAGAAGCATATTCAGAAGAGCAGAGAAAGGAGAATGAACAGATTTATATACTATCATCTTTACACAAAAAAAGGGAAGCAAATCACAGTACTAGATTGAAGACTTATCTATGTATACATTCATGTGTGTATTTACTTAAACATACACATGCATATATAGAAAATGCACACATTTTCTTAATAGTGCCTATATGAACATCTGCTGCTAGTATAAAATGATCCTTGTACTGTTAGTACATAGTTTGAAAAAGCTTATGAACCCCTTTGCTATGAGAGATAAGAGAGCTTCTCTACTTCTCAGCAGAGGGAATATTCTGTAGCATTTCAATACCATTATCTTATTCTAGTTCCTCTGTAATTCTGTGAAGTGGATGTCGAGACTTGGATAATTCAAGTGTATGAGTTAATAAATTACAGTTAGAGTATATCCAGTTACCATAATGGCTCTTAAATAATTAAACAAAGCAATCTTAAAAAGGATCCTGCTACACTGCACTAACTAGAAAGGTGTCATAAGAGTTACTAAAAACCTATCCCTTAAAGTCCCATTCCACTGTGTACATACAGCACAATTAGTGTCTGCTTTGTGGGTATAAATCAAAGGCACAGAGTGCTTGTAGGGAATTGAGCTGAATTTAATGATGAGAATTGTGTGGGTTATGAAAATGTGGCTGAGGAGGATCTATCAGATGAGTCACCAAGCCTTGCTGCAACTGGCTGCAGCCCCCTTCCAGGTCACTACAGGAATTAATTCCTGTAAAGTTCCTTCACACTCTTCAAAGAGGACACAACTTTTAAAATCAAGATCTGAAACAAAAATATTATTGGAAGACAGTGGTGTGTATTGACCATGCTTCAATCAGGCCTTGAAGTTCTGATGAAAGCAGAAAGAAATGCTCTTGTAATTAGTTCCACCAACATCTGACAATTTATTTACATAGGTGAAGGATAAAAAATTAGTCCTTTGTTAGGACTCTTTCAGGACAAAAATTTGTATTTGATAGCAATGAGTTCATAATGGTCTGATTGATCCTTTGTGGAAACTTAAATGAAAATTTAAAAAAATCCAGAAGCTTAAAACAAAAGGAAAACAACATTTAAAAATATTCATTGAATTCTCATTCACATAAAATATTTAATAGTGTTATAAGCATAGTTCTTTTTCATGGGAAACTAGACATACTGTCTGAAAACTGAGTAAGGTATATGTTATGTATATGTTATATGTAAGGTATATGTATATACCATAAAGCATATCAACAAAACACTCTCTGGAAGAGCTTTACTCAGAGGTTTTTTACTGTCTGTGGTATTTCAGATGTTCTCACAGCAGGTGGACCATATATTGTGTTACTTTCTTTGAAAAATTGCAGGAAAGCAGCTGGTGAAATACAAGGTGTCATCCAACACTTGTTTCATCTACAGTAAAGCAGACCAGAAATGCAGGTTTCTATGATTTACAATAAAGATCCAAACCACATACTCTAGACAACTCATTCAGTGCTCTTTTAATAAGAACTAAGATTTATATAGTTCCTCTCATCCCTCAAATATCCCAAAGCATTTTATGAACTCCTTCAAACACCGTTTTTGAGAGGAAATACAAGGCCCATGAAGAACTTCTTGAGCAGGAAACAGTTGTCTGGAAAAATATGCAGTACACCAGTTTGGGACAGGAAGAGAGGGACAAACATGTCAAAACAGAATGACAGATAGTATATATAGTTAGATATATTATGAATAAAAGCAATTTGTCTAAGCACCCAGTTACTGGAATCTAGCCATTAAACTTCAGGATTTCACTTCCTTTGGGAGAGATGTTTATAATTTTACTTATAATGTAAAATCAATCCAACTCTGGGGGTTGAAATACTTTCCTATGTGTGCAGCTGCAATGAGAATGTATTTTTGTCACTGGTAGTTACACTGTCTTAGTGTCCAAAATAAATCAGACGCTGTTCAGTTGCTGTAGATATAGCTCTGGAACTGGGAAAAAAAATCACAGTACAAGAAAAAAGGAAAATTAGGGATGTGCAAAAACTTACAATGGGTGATAATGCACTTATTCTATGCCTTCTTCACACTTAGGATTTGTCCTGATCATTAAGCCTGATTTGTCATTCTCATTTTCAAAAAACCCTCAGCTTTCCTGCTTCACATCAGTGGGAATGTTGTTTTCACCTTTATGTCAATCAAGGGGGGTACAACGAGTACTCTCCCACAGGCAGACTGGATCCAAATCTGATTTAACTTTCATACCATGTAAATGCAGGATAAAGCAAGACAGCCTTTGATGTGCTGGTTGGTTTGTTTGTTTGTTTGTTTGTTTGTTTTAATAAACACTATGAGCAGCAGTGTGTGATATTTTTTAGTTCCTTTCCTTGCCCTTTTGAGTTTTCAGGAGCCCTGGAGAGGGTGCCTCTGGGAATCATTTATTTACAGACAAGGGAAGAGGGGTTTATTGAGTAGTGAAAATATCATCTTGTTTTGTTGCTGTATTTTCCACTTTTATTTTGAGAGATTAACCTGTACAAGAAAAGCACTTTAATGGAATACAACTGCTCCATGAAGAGGGCCTGAAGAGATATCTATGCAGTATTTATATGCTGTCTCAATTACCACTGCAAAATAGTTTGATGATTCAGCAAGGGGTCCTAAAAGTATCTTCAATAATTCTTTCCCATTTAGATCTCTGAAGAAGAATCAATTTTATACCATTCCCTCGTCTTTTATTGCCTTTAGGTCCCACATTTCAGTACAGAAAGTACACTTGTAATCCTCTGTGAGCTGGAAATGCAGATGAACCAGGCAACAAGGCTGTGCTGAATGGAAAGCCAAGAGTTTGCAACAATGCAGGCTGCTCTGTGCAAGATACTGTGAGGTGAACTTGCCTGGTTTCCAGCTACATTAAATAAAAGGGTTGGGGATATACCCTGCTCGCAACACTCTCAACAGAAATGTGAGGCAGCAAAGGAAATGTTTTCCTTTAAATTGTTTGTGTAGTTACTGTGCAAAGCAAAGCTATAAATTTTCATTGTCTCCAAAGGCAAAAGCCCAGGAGTTGAGACAAGCGAGGAAAGCAAGAGAAGTGCAGAGCCCTGTGTGGGAGATGCTGTAAAGCAGAATATTCTCTGCCATGTCAGGCAGCGCATCAGGGGAGCTGGGACAAGTGTCAGTGGCTCAGGAACACACCAGGAGCTGTTGTTGAGAGCACTGTGACAAGTTATATGGAGCACCAAGGGATACTCCAGGCTTTATCAAGAGGGAGGCAATCATTTCCACCGCCATAAAAGTATCTTGGCAGGCAAAGACTATAAATGTAATAAAAGAGGGGGGTGGGGGGAAATGTTGTCTGTGCCCATAAAAGAGGACAGTGATTGTGCAGTTATAGTGCTTCATAAAATCCTTCAAGTTAGCAGGAAGGGAAAGAATTGGGCAAAAAGATGAGTATGAAGCAACACATTATATTTTTTCTGGAAACTGGGAATGTGTGTGAGGGAAAACACTGTTGGATCTTAGTCTGATTTTATACCCCTCTATAAACAGCAGCTACTGGCCACTGTGGCAGACAGAACCCAGCAGGCTGGATCTGTTCTCTAACTCAGTATGGATATGGTTTAAATTTCTAACTAAAATCAAGGATAATAGTAAGATTGAGAGAAGCAAAATTATTTCATTTACTAAGTACATGTAATGTTTTCACACTCTTTAGGGCAAAGAGCAATGTGGCAACTGAGAATTAGCTGAAAACTCATTTCTGGATTTTTTTTTTTTCATCTAGGAAACCATGGCAAAGAGCAAACAAGAAACACAGCTGATTATTTTGATAGAATTCCATAGTTGTCCACACTGGTTTTGTATAAAACTTTTCTTATTGTATTCTCTTTTCTGACCTAAATGATCACATCCATAGCTAGCAAATGACTGATATAAACTAGACCACAAAATTGGTGAAAAAAACCCAGTTCTGTCAGTTCAGAAGAAAAATTTGTGTTGGTCCTTTACTTTTTGCTTTATTTTCTTGAAGGAGTCTTTGAGTCTGAACGGTTAAATTCAATATATCTTGTATACGTCCTAAACACTCACTGAGGCAGAGCTGAAAGTTTTGTGGTTTACCCTAATTTATTCAGGTTTTATTCTGCTTCTGTGAGATAGGACATGGTAGTGGGTAAGGATTCAGACTTGAGAACACGTGCCACTGCAACAGGAGATTTCAGTTGTTTAGATACAGCGGTTAATGAGAGCTGTGATAGCTCTCTGGAGATACATAAAAGGCTACTAATGACTAGTTCATTTATAAGTGATGAAGATCTCTCAAGATCAAAATCCTTCCAAAAATACAATAAATAGAGAGCTGTGAACTTGCAGTGGCTTTGACAGTAGTACACTGTCACCTCAGTGCTGAGATTTCTTTAATGCTCAACTTCTAATGGAACTATTTTTCATTTGTAACATCATGCAAGACATTTAATTTACCTTTCTCCTTCTGCTTCATATCTCTGCTTTGCAGAGCACAGTGGTTTATGGCTACCAGATGTCAGCATTTTCTGTGTCACATCTTTTTTTTTTGCATGAAACTTCAGTTTCAGTGGAGTTAGAAGATTTTGTGCAATTCTGTGCAGCCACAATGTGTTCAGTGGCTCTTCATTCACAGGGGGACTCACAGGCTCCACTCCTTGTATGGTCAGCCCACTTGGGAAGTTTCAGAGCTGCTGTGTGATCTATGTTTGCATAGATCAGCTGGGAAACAGTGGTGCATCAGATCTTACCCTTGCTGAAACATCAGTGCAGCTTTGTATTTTTGCCTAAAAAACACTTATTAGAAATACTGTGCACCCTAGAGATAAATATTTGAAATTCATGTGACCCTCTTCAAAACACCATCTAATCTCTAGGCACAGAAACACATGGCCATATGTGAGCCATGGAAAATTTTCTTTATGTATTTATCTCTTTTCAGATTTTAATCTGATTTTTATGTCATTTTTTTTAATGGATAGTTTTACTGAATAATCCAACTAAGTATTTATTTTCAGAAGTATTTCCTTTTGTTTTGTTGGTAAATTAACACTTTGTTTTTTGCCTGGATCCTTGACCTTGGGGCAAAGCCTAACCAAATCTTACCACGAGTTTTTCTGAGTCACTCTGAGCTGAACATGAAGTGCAGCCCCATGCTATTGGCAAATTAATTTTATGACTTGTGTATAAAATCTGTTCTGCTATTCCTTAATTCTCTTACAGAATACTCAATGAAATAATGCAAAATAAATCTCTGATATACTTTGCATGCAGCTCTCTCTTGCCCATGTGGGATGAATGGCAAGACAGCCATTAACTCCAGCAATTGACAATCAAGACCATGATTTGAAAGTGAGCTGAAATTACAATGGACAGCATTAGTGTTCCAGGAGCTGGAGAAGCAGACGGTGGTTCATGACCTGAAAAGTATCGAGCATCTGTAACTTTCACTGAAGTCAAATTATAAATGCTTGACACTTCCCAGTGCTTGTCCTGCTATTCTGGAATGCAGATTGTGACTAGAGGAGAGGAAATGGCAGTTTTGGGGGAATAATTCTTTAGGGTTAAGTAATCAGAAAATTCATCAGCAGATGAATTATGTTAAGATGGATGGAGCAGATCTCTTTGTACCAAAACTAAAATTTGAATATGCCACGCATGGATGAAAAGGTTTTTGACCATTATGTCACTATAAAAATTAATACAGCTGTGAATAATAATGGCAATCCATTTCAATAACATGGATATTTATATAATATTACCATCTGATAATGGTTAGATCAGTAAGGAGTTGTAATTACCACTATTGATTAGCTCTAAATTATGCATATTGATGACTAATGCTGAAATAATGTGTTGTTTTCAAAATCCTCTCTTCCACTTTCACACATTGCTTCTTGATCCCATTCAGCTCTCCAATCTTTTCCATTAGTAATTGCACTGGTGAGGGCACTGGCACTCACCCCTTATGGCTTGTCCATTAGGATTTGTCTGAGAGCAACAACATTTAGCACACATTAAAAAAATAAAAGGAACTCCAGTCTGACTTAATCCTAATGGCACAAAAGTAAGTAATATCCTGGATTAACAGTGATCCCAACATTATTAATAACAAGAATAAAAATAACAGAGTTACTAAAAAGTTAAATAATCTATTTGTAACACTTGTTTTCATGAGATCAGTCAGATTGACATGAAGGCCTATTTTTCAAATGGTGGTTAGAATGGTTTTCGCTTACACAATGAAATACCCATTTCTGGGGGATTTCCAAAGTGTTTTCCACATGCCAGGATATCACTTTCTCTGCATTACTCACCATCTTTGAGCAATGAAGAGGAAAATTTAGCTTAGCCAGAGGGTCATTAGGAAAGTGCAGCAGAGCTCAGATCTGTTTACTGTGGTTTGACCTGTGGTTATTGGGCATTGAGATTTTTTGCACTATTGACTCTTGTTGAATTAATTCAGTGTACAACTTAAGTACCTACAAGTGGAGTTCCCTGATGCCTGGGACTGCATCCAGACCTCAGAGTTTCACTTTTCATGTGATGTAAAGGGAGATTTAGGCAAAGAAAGCAAGTTAGGAATGTGCACTCAGAGGATGAATGGTGTCTCATTCCAGCAAGAGCTACAGCTTGCTTTCTTTCTCCTCCTCTCTCTTTTTTCCCTCTGTTATGTTTGAAAAAAAGTCTGAGGTAGAGAACTCAGCATTTTTCTCCTGGATTAGTGATGTGCAAGTTCTCTACGGATGTAAGATGCAATGAGAGCATATAACCATAGGCAGGTCACTCCTAATTATCATGAGGCATTAGATCAGCTCAACCCTTTCAGAGCTCAGAGCTCTCTCCATGCACTCTGCTAAATTTGCCAAGCACCTGGATGCTTTTCCAGCCTTCACTGTCATCCAGAGATGAGCAGTCCCAATAAAGCTCTTCCAGAGAATTTCTATTTGGAAGCTGGAGCCCAAAGTCCTCTTTAGGAAAAGCCCCTGCAGTCTGTCAGGGGGCTCATGTGATGATGATGATTCACTCTTGTCTTTTTAAAGATGCAGGAGAAGCTGCACTTCACCTTCAGTATGAGTGGTTGGAAACTTACTCACAAAATGTGACCCTGATCCAAGGCCTTTCTCAGGCACTGGGGTTTTAAAGAAACTGTACCTCGCTGTTCAAGCATTGTTTATGTCACCAATAGGGATGGAAATCCTCTTCTCTGCTAGTGCAATCTGCTGCCTGAGAGGAATCCAATGGATGATGTGTTTTATAGAAAATGTTGGTAGTGCTATCAGGTATCACTGCAAATATAAATGTAATCTGCAGCTTCCAGACAGTGCTTGGCATGATGATCATGAGGGTCTGAACAGACTGGATGGGGTCATCAAGACACTGTAAAACTTCTTTCTTACTCTTTTTCCCTCCAGCCCAGGTAGAAAGAAAGAGATAAGAGACCTATCTTATTTTTCAGGGCAATTCTAGGCATGCACAGTGAATTCAAAGCCAGGAGGAGAAACCTGCTTTACCTGAGGTGCCTCAGTGGTGGGCACCAGCTGAGCTGAGCCCTATTTGGATTTACTCCTTCCACTTCTGTTTCACTTGCCAACACCTTCCCCCTCCCTCCACCCTGATCTGGCTCAAATTTCTCTGACACCAGTCATTTCACAAGCTGTTTCTCTCCCTAGTACCTTCAATTGCTGCATTGTCCAAGGTCAATATATTTCAACAAAAATAATTGATGTATCTAGTCCAAAATGTAGGTTATTTAGAGGGACTAACTTGTGGTACAGTTGATATGAGAAGGAGGTGGTGTAGAAATGTCTTTCACACTCTCAGCCCTCTGAGATATGAGAGGCAAGAGGCCAATAATCTTCTTCCAGCTGTGAAATATTAAGACACATCTGAAATGTTTCTCTTGCAGATTTTGCTAAAAGTTGATTTATCGGTACTTTGATGCTCAAGTATATTCAGTAAATAGGACCACAAATGTGGCCAGATGTTTCTGGCTTTATAAACCTGATGAATTATTGGATGTGAGACCTTTTATACTGCAACCTGTGGTCAGAAGTGAGTGCAGTGATCTCAGCCCTGTTTCTAGTGGTCAGATGTCCACCCTGCTCATTGGCCCCTGCAGTCCTTGCAGATGACAGCATGACAGCTTACTTCTGCAGGCATGTTTGCAGAATAAATAGCTTTAATAACATGCTTGTCAATTCATGACAAAGAAGTTTTCTTTTTTCGTTTCTTGTTCTTTTCCCATTCCAGGCAGAAGCTGAACAATTCATTACCCTTTTGTAATGTAATACATTCTGCCTTTAAAGGGAAATGTCACATTCCAGCTGGAGTTAGTCAGTACTGATGTTTGATGTTTTATCAATAGAAGGGAAAAGTGGCAAAGCTGTTTTTCCTCTGTTCTACTCTCTTAGCTCACCTGGCCACCAGTCTCTTTTCCCCTTTTCCTGCACAATATAACATAGCACACCCAGGAGGAGAGGATTTCCATGAGTCAAACTCACTGCTGCCCAAGCCTCATGAAGTCACAGTAAAACATCCAATTCTACTGCCATATAGTCCAGAAAAAAAGGGATATTTTCCTTCATCTTCTTTGTGGCCATTGACATAATTAAATTAGAAGAAATTAAAATTATTTTTCTTCATTTGAATCACAGAATCAGTGAATGGTTGAGGCTGGAAGGGGCCTCTGAAGGTCAAGCAGGGCCATCTAGAGTCATTTGCCCAGGACGACATCCAGATGTGTTTTGAATATCTCCAAGGATGGAGAAAACCTCCCTCAGCAACCTGTGCCAGTGCTCGGTCACCCTCACAGTATATTTTTCCTGTTGGATCCATCTTGCCTGGAATTCATCCCCTATATCCTATCATTATTTTTATAAACTGCCTTAATAACATGCACTGCTGCCTGCTACAACAGGAATGTGATTTTTATGGTCTGTGATGGCTATAAATTTCACCCTTTTCTAAGCATCTTTCTTGGCATGAACATTTTCATACAACAAAATCAAAGACTACTGCTGTACTAAAAAGTCAAAAGGAACCAAGACCATTGTCTGCCCCTAAAACAATTAGCTTGCTGAAACTCTGTGGCTTCCAAACCAGGGGGACTACATCCAAAATTCCTCTTAGGAGTGATCCCTGGCCTGTGCTAACTCCCAAAACGTTTTGGGGACTGCTGGCATGGACCAGAGCAGCACCAGGGACCATCTGAGTCATTTAACAGCTCAATCCAATATCCATGTCTGGGGATGTTTCCTGGCAATGTTTAATGTACTGTGTAGACACAGCCATAAATTCTACAGGAAAGCTACATTAATGTGGCTATTAGGTAAACAGGAAGAAACCTTTGACCTAGAAAACACTTTGTGAGCTGCTCTGTCATTGAAAGTGTGTCTCTTTCAGACAGTTGTGAGAAATCAGTACTTGGGTACCCAGCCTGCTGCTCGTTTGCTGTGAGCATTACTGGAGGATTATCCAAAGAGGGAGGAGTGCCAATGCAAACCTTCTACCTAAATTTAACCTCACAGCTGAGTTAACTCAACTGATATCAAAGCAAAGCAGAATTTCAGACAAATAAAGTGGAGAATTGCAGTGCAGAAGAATTCCTCCCCTGTCTCACACCAACTAGTTATTTCCCTTCCTGCACACTGAGCTTTGAAGGTGAGCTGCTTTGTGAAAACTCCCTGCAGTGCTGTGTTGCTGAAACCAACAATCTGAAAATGTTAGCTCAGCTTTGCTGTAACCTCACTTTCAAGTGGCTGTGGAGGCTAAACACAAATCAAGCAGTTTCTTGAGCTCTATCTGAAAACACAAAACAAAACTAAACAAAATCCTCAACAATCTGAGTTGTGTGTTCCCAGCTTCTGTATTAACTTTCGGGCCCTACTCACATTTCACTCCCTGTCCAAAATTGAGAGCCACAAAAACTGAGGAGGCACAGAAACCCTTTACCTTTTAACTGGGAAGAGAAACATACTTTTTTCCCTTTACCTATTAACTGGGAAGAGAAACAGGCTCCCAGCAGGGCCCAGTGAGGTGTTCAGCCTGGAAGACCTGGGCTAAGAGAAGCTGGATGAGGCCTTTGAGGCTTGACAGTGATGCCTAGGGATGAACAAAGGAGGTCTTCTAGGAAAGGGCAGGGATAACTCTGCCTTTTACTGCATATGCCACGTGGCCATGTTTCAGTCCTTTAGTCCAGCCATGGCATCAGACTGTTTAGTGCTTGCAGGAAAAATATAAATAGATGTTTTATTACTTGGGTTGATGGCTTTGCAAGGTTTCCTCATTTGGTGTATCCATACAGAGTCAATGTCACACACAGCATTTGTTACATTTCTTTTCAGTGTACGGCCCTGCGCAATAGCATTTGTTGTATGTGCTAGTAATGCAATTATTAACTTCATGTTGGAGAAAAGTCTGTTGGCTCACAAGAATTATATAAAAATTATTTGGTGTAAAATATTTCATAGTGATCCTACTTAGACTCATGCAGGTTGGAAAAGACCTCTGAGATCATCAAGCCCAGACATTAACCCAGCACTAAACCCTGTCCCCAGGTGCCACATCTACACATCTCTGAAACACCTCCAGGGATGGTAGCTCCACAGCTGCCCTGGGCAGCCAGTTCCAATGTTTGTTCTGTCTCAGTTCACCACTGTTATACTGTCCTACTACTTATCATCATTCCCTTTTGAATATTGCTGTGAACTTACAAAGGTTCATCCAATGTCCATTGAAGTCAATGGGATATAAGAGGTCTTTTAACAGCAAATTAATTTTTTTCTGGTGGATTAAACGGCTTTAGGTAAATGGCAAATTAAGTAATGTAAATTATCATTAGCCTAAAATGTTATTCTAATATTATTAGTTTTACTAGTTTCCAGGGCAGGGACTGATCTCAATTACACTGGTGTGAATGCAGAGAGCTGTTCACCTACAGCTACTAAAATTTTTCTTAACATTTTCTAATGGAATAGATCAGAATCCACACCCCTTTTTCTTCTTGGTGAGATTTCAAATGCAGGTTTCCTTTGCTGGTTTTCCAGCTGGTATTTCTAGTGCACTCACCAGTAGTCAAAAACATTGTTCTTTATTAGACTCAGCCTTCTTGCAAAATATGTTATTTTTTTTCCTTTCACCATTCTGTGTGCTCTTCCTTTGGAGAAGAAAAAGTGATGCAGTTGCACAAGTAACTTTTTATCTTAATTTAAATCCTCACTTTCTTTAAGAAGTTATTTAAATAACAAAAAAACCCCAACACCAAAAACCAACCAAAGCCTGAGTTTTTCTCTAACTCCTATTGAAAAGGGACAAGAAAAATGTAATTTCTACCACTATGGAATGACAATACTTTAATGTCTGTCTTCCTAATAAAATCTAGAGGAAGTTTATTTTCCCTAGGTAGCCTTGTGGGTGCATAAATAACGGGGTTTATAAACAAGTGTCCCTATCCATATGGTCCCCCATCTGGTGGTGACGAATCCCAAGAGAGATATCAATTACTGGAAGCAAAAACATAAAGTTGAGGAAAGCTACTAAGACATTAGTTATACACTTTGCAAAAGATAAATTCTGATATCGCCATGATAATTAATGTTTTTCTAAAGTGTCTCTCATCTTGAATGACCCTGCAGGTACTTTCCAAGGAGGGATTATAACAGACGTGATTTTATGATATTCAAGGGAGTTAAAAATAAAATAAATTTCTGGGGAAAAGTTCAGTGTTGGGGGGATGAACACTTACATGAACCTGCAGTTAAAGACTTGTCTCCCTGTGCTCTAAATTCAAAGCCTTCCCTTGGATGTGTGTGCTTCCAGTGCAGTAGAAATGAGAAATTAGAGCTGTGGGAGTAGTGACCTCTTGGGACTGTGTGCCCCTGTGTGAGTGGGTGTGTCATGTTGGCACAGCAAATCCCAGAGTATTCCCCCTTTTTGGGTATTTCTTATCTGATTACCTTTCTACCTCCCATCAAACAGATGAAGGAACAGGGATTAATGTCAGCATGAACACTCCCTGCAAACACACACACTCTCATCCCATATTTGTGGATATGGCAAGGCTTGTCTTTGGCAAGTTGTTTGGAGAGTGTCTGTGTAATTGCCAGTGTGCTTTGGGAGAGCTGCTGGATGCAGCTTGACAGCTCTTTCTTAAATCTGTCTGCTCCTATACTTGGTTTATCTGTGCATCTCAGTATTCCTCAAAAGAAACTAGTCTGTGTAGGGAACCAGAGCAGAGGTGTTTTAAATTGTTTTAAAGCTATATCCAGAGTTATCCCTTTTTTGGGGGGAGGCATAAATGCTCCTGTCAGCTTTCTGCTCAGCACAGTTGCTGCCCCTGGTCTCATTCTGTGGTTTGTGATTCTCTGTGTCTCATACCCAGAGTTCAGACACACAGAAAAGAACTCTGTATTTTGCTTAGGGAGAATCAGATTCTAAATATCATACATATATTGGCTTCCAGGCATAGGAGTCTCATATTAGAGCTAGCTTAGGAAGCAAAAATACACTTCAGAGAATTAACATCTATCGTTAGGAAGTATTCACATCCTTTTCAATGGCAATTGCAGGGTACTGTCACTAATCATTCCTGTCAATTTTTAGTAGTTAGATACTATTCGAGTGAGATTTGAGGAAATTAACTAACTAAAAGGCTCTCAACTGAATATTTTGGAATACAGAATGATTAATCTTCCAGTGAGATCTGAAAGAATTTCTGATGTTTAGAGTGTTTTGACTGGTAGTCATGGGGAAGATTTTCAAAGGTCAAGACAAAAGAGGAATGCAGAATCTATCCAGAGAAAGATTGGAGTTTGCTATATAAGCAAGTTAAATTTACATCAAATCTAAAGGGAGATTAACATTATTTAAATTTTCAGTGCTGAAAAACAAATGAGTATAAAGTATACTATTCTAGCACAGTGGTGCACTACACATGCAATAAAGATTAGGGAGCTGGAGCTATTACTGTAGGTATGCATGGTTATTGCAAAACTTTGGATCAGAATTTAAGTTTCTGTAAGATTTTCTGGGTGCAGTTAGCTTGTATCATCCAGATGTCTGCATTAAAAGAAGTTACAGCAAATCACGTTTCTCCTGTGATTAGTGGCTATAAAGGCTGTAACACATCATCCCAAACACACAGTGTTCCAGGGCCTTTGAGTCAAGTGTGATCACTTTATCAGCAAAAAAGCTATGTACTCATAGCTGTCAGTGCTGGTAACTCAGTTTGGGATATGGCAGTCACACTGTGCTGTGCTCTGCTGGCACTTTATTGCCAGCAGTAACAATTCAATAACACCTCCATAACCCTATTGCCATTTGCTCATCCCCGAAGTTACACCAAGGAAAAACTTCTCTACAGAAAATGTCCTTGTAGGGGTGAAGATTGACATCATGTGGAGATGCTGGAACATAACCTGAAGACAATATGGATAAAAGTGGGACATCACCTTTATTGCCAGTAGTGACACAGGAAAAAAAACCAAACACCTGAATTGTGCGTGTGGACAGTGGGTTCAGATAGGAGAGTTGGCTCTTGGGGAGATGATTCTGGGAGTCAGAAACACTGGATGTTTAAGCAAACACTGGAGCAAACACTGCCCTGAAACTCATCCTCCAGACCCTTGCTGGGCTCATCTGTGTGGCTCTAACTGTGGAAAACCGCAGCTCTGGTTATCACAGGATGGGCTCTGGCTTGGCTTTGTACAGCTGGAAGTAGTGAAAGAAAACAAACTCATTTTAAACTGAGCTTGTTTGATATGAACATCAGTGGCATGCGATGCTTATGGAGCTCCACAGTCACTTTGAGGTGCAGGAGCATAACATAAACAGCAATCACAGAGAATTTTTAGGGCTAAAATTATCTACAGCAAAATAGGTATAATGAGATGCTGAACAAAGAAAAATTTGTTCTCACATTGTTAGGAGGGCTGAAGGGGTTGAATCTGTGTCTCTGAATAGCATGTTATTACTTATCAGCCTGAAAGACATCTGGAGATGGCTCAGCTGTTATGATACCCATATTTCATATTGAACATAGTATAAATTCTAATCTAAATGTATTACTGATTGTGATGGTGCAGTTTCATTTGAGCTTTTAATTCTGTTTATTTAAATATTACTATTTCATATTGATTTGTAACATTTACACATCCAGACTGTGCTGTGCAGATTGCATTTTCCCTCAAAATTTACCTGAAGTTGTGAGGTGAGAAATGTGGAGTTTAAATCTTCAGAGAATGAAGGGGGAATTGGTGGATGAATAGAAATGCTTGAGAAATCCAGATAATAATCCAATAACTCAAGTAAGTAAAAGGAAACATTTGTGGGACAAGAGAAACTTACTGATGCTCTGTGACTGTGTTGTTAATTTTGAGATATTTGTGTTTATTAGTAAAGAAGCTGTTATTTTAGGAAATGGCAAATGAATCACATCTGGGGATTCAGGGTCTGGGGAGGAGGTGAGTAACCTTGAACACCAATTTGTCCAGTTTAGCTGGAAACAAGCATTTTTCTGCTCCAAGGACTTATTTGTGGACAAAACATCAATGTGATTCTTTATAACATTGATTTTTCTCTAGGAAGCTGAGACAGTGGGGAGGATATTTCCCCATGAGTGGAAATGGTCTCAGATTACTTGAGTTTTGACACTTGCAGCCTAATTGAAGGAGTCCAGTGTAGGGCCTGTTTATGACCAAACATGAGGGACATAGAACACTTCAGCTGTAATTTTCTGAAGAGAAGCACAGAGAGATGTCCAAAATGCTGTCTCCAAACCTGAACAACCAACTGTGAGAAGGGGTACAGAAGGGAGAAGTGGTCAGTTAACTCATAAGCTCTTCACAGCTACAAGGATCATGATAATTCCTGATACCTGGTAAGGAAAAATGGAATTGTCTTAATTAATTTTGTATCAATACACTTTTCCAAGTTTAGTTACTTACTGTCTCTTTCTGTCTTATTTCACCCCCAAAATGTTCTGTTTATTTTTAAGAATTACTGACTTAAGGATCCAATGGCCCCCTGTTGCTAAGTCCTGCAATGTGTGACTTCTTACCATTTCAGCAGCCTGAATCCAAAAACTTGAATTAGTGCCACTTGACAACTTGATTTCCTGAATAATGTTATGGAATCTTATGAAAAACCTTTTAGAAGTGTATTCTGCACATCCATTAGCCACACACTTACTGAATCTCCATGAAACTGTGACTGGATTGGTAAAACAGGATTTCCCGTGACAACTTTTATCCAACACATTGTGTTTATCCATTAACAAAGTGATCTCACTCTTTGTTAAAGCTTCAACCATCTTGTGAGTGATGGAAGCCAGACTTACTGGTGTGTCTTTCCCAGGAGGAGTGACCTAGAGGGTTTGTTGTTGCTTCTACACTTGTTTTTCTACAATTGTATCACTGGACTTATGTCACAATTTCACTATCTGAAGATAAAAATGTCAAGGGGTGCAGTGTGGAGAGTCATCATTGGTGGAGTGTCATCCTCATGTGGAAAATACTGTAGTGGTATGTTGGTATGGACAGATCCTACACTTCCAGAATAAGAAAGAATGATCCATTTCTCCTGGAAAAATAACCGAAATAGTGATGGTGTGTGCTCTGAGCTTCACAAGTGGTCAGTAGTACAGAGTCCAGAGTAAGCATGATGCCTTGGGTTTCATAAAACTGAAATTTCTTCCTCTGGCTGTTAAGTCTCTCCACCAGATTGGAGAACTGAACGAGTAGAAGTCTGTTTCACCTTCTCATGGGACCTTGCCTCTCTCATCTGAGGATTCCTACTTGAAAGAAATCAATACCTTGTTTTATGTAGATTTTATTTCAAAAACATCCTTCTAAGCAGGGAAATTAGTTTCTTTTTTGACAAAGCCTAACCTGAGTCCTTAAGTACCAGGGCTGGGACCAGTTCAGCACCAGAGGAGCCAAGAGTGGCCCTTTCCCTTGGCATTCCCTTCCCTTGGGTGACCCTGGGGGAGAAGCTGCTGGGATCACCATGGGCAGAGCTGGGCTGACTTCTGGCCCAGGGAGTGTCTGTATCCCACAGCTCTGCTCCTCAGCCCCTGCCCAGCTGGGGTTGTGCTGCACTGAGGCCCTGCATGGCCTGGCTGAGGCTGCTGCTGGGGCAAGCTCCGTCCCTGAGCCCAGGGGAATGGCATGGCCTGGCCTGGCCTGGCCTTGTCCTTCCCTGTCACAGACGTCTTTTATGGAAAAACCTTTCCTTGGGATTTTTCCTTCTGAGAAGCTGAGAAGCCTCAGGAACAAAATGTAAACAATGGTTATCTGCTGCTGTGGAATGCAACAGGTGCATCTGTGATTGGCCCATGTTGGATGTTTGTAATTAATGGCCAATCACAGCCCAGCTGGCACAGACAGAGAGCCCAAGACATAAACCTTTGTTATCATTCTTTGCTATTCTATTCTGAGCTAGCCTTCTGATGAAATCCTTTCTTCTACTCTTTTAGTATAGTTTTAATGTAATATATATCATAAAATAATAAATCAAGCCTTCTGAAACATGGAGTCAGATCTTCATCTCTTCCCTCATCCTAAGACCCCTGTGAACACCGTCAGAGTTCCCTATTCCCATCTCTATACCCATCCCCATCCCCATCTCTATCCCCAGCCCTACAGACAACTCTGATGCTCTTGCCTGGGGCTGTGGGGCAGGATCTGCCTTGTGAGGCCCTGCCCTGCCCTCCCCATGGGGCTGCCCACGCTGGTCCCTGCTGGATGGGTGAAACTGTTACCCCATTGTACCTTAACAGGCAGTGGTTAAAAAAACCCCAGTATTTGTGACAGTGATCACAGGGGTTCTTGGATGAGAGAAGACACGAAAATGTTGACTCCATGTTCAGAAGGCTTGATTTATTATTTTATGATATATATATATATTACATTATAACTATACTAAAAAGAAATAGAAGGAAAAGGTTCATCTCAGAAGGCTAGCTAAGCTAAGAATAGAATAGAAAAGAATTATAATAAAAGGCAGCTCTCTCAGACTCTGTCCGAGACAGCTCGGCCTTGATTGGCCCTTAATTATAAACATCCAAGATGGGCCAACCAAAAATCCAGCTGATGCATTCCACAGCAGCAGATAACCATTGTTTACATTTTGTTTCTGAGGCCTCAGCTTCTCAGAAGGGAAAAAAAATCCTAAGATAGGATTTTCACAAAAAGATGTCTACAACAAATATTCATCTTTTATAAATCAAATACCAGAGGCATCTGTGAAGAGTTTAGGACACTGCATGTCCAGTTTTCCACAGTCCAGTGCAAGAAGGGCAGCAAGCTGGAAGGCATTGACCACTGGGATGGTCCATCTGGAGCTTCTTCCCAGTCAGAAAGGCTGTGCCATTTCCATCTTTGGAGGGTTTTAGGACAAAATTGGAGAAATCCCAAAGCAACCTGGAGTGACCCCATAACTGGCACTGCTGGAAACTGGGCTGGAGGCATCCCAAGGTCTTCACCCATCCAACTTATTCAATGTTCCTATAATTTAAGTTATTATTAGTCATACATTTTAATAATAAGACCAATTAAGAATTGGTCTGTGCTAAGCAGAAAACTACACAAATTCAGCATTGTAGACAGTTGCTTTGATTGACTTTATTTCCTGACCCTTATTCAGTTTCTCTTATACTTTGATGGAATATTGAATTTCTCAATTATGACACGTTTCAGTTTCAACAGCCTGTGACAAAGATGGTGTCTAGCCCTTCAAAAATCAAGGGAAAGTGTAAATTTCCTTATTAATAATTTAAAAATTAACTTAGCTTGCTCCAAAACTTCTGTTCTGGACCTTGGCATGGAATATTCTTTGAAGAGTTTTGCTTTTATACTGTCTGACATAGTGTTTCATTCATCTGAAAAGTGATATTTATTTGACAACCCAAACCCACAGTTTTATATATGATATATACAGTGAGACAAGTCTTTAGCAGCATAAATCACTGTGACTTTGAAATCCCTGGAGGTGCATTAATATTTCAGAAATTGATGTGACCATTACATGTCATTTCTGCATATCTATGTAAGGCCTATCTCAGTCACATACAAAATCTCATTTAAGGCCTCATTTCACTTAGGTGCTTTAATAGTTGCCAAAATTTAAGCATGTCATTCAGTTGATTGGGAAAGGATTCATTGCATATTTAAGCACCCTCCTGAATCATGATAAGTTAAATAAGTGAGGGGTATAAAGAATAATTTCAAATAGTGGAATGTGGCTACCAGCATAATGCACTGCTGTGAAATGTATATGCTCCTTTCCCCCCTCAAAAAAAAAAAAAAAAAAAAAAAAAAAAAAAAAAAAAAAAAAAAAAAAACAAACCTAAAGAAAAAAGGAAAATAGTGTAACTTCTCTGCAGGGCTTCTGCGTGATTTGTAAAGTCAGTAAATTCCTTTGCTGTTTGCTGTGCAGTTCAGTACCTTCACTTTTCGGCTCTTTCCCTGTAACACAGACCTGTTCTTTGTCACTTGACCTCTGTTTCTCCCTTTACAAACTGCTCTTTTCCAAAAAGCCCTTCTGCTCAAAAGATTGTCAAGTGCTGTGGTTTCTATTTTCAGCTTGCAGTTAAAAGCTCTTTGTTATTTTCACAATTCCTCCCTTCTTGTGACTTTTACACTATACAAAGGCCATGTAATTCCTATCACAGGAATCCTGGTAAAACTCTCATCAAATAAGGCCAGAACATAAGACCAAACCCTATCATGCCTCAGATTTCATTTGGAAGATTCATTTCATTTGGATTTCAATATTGTTGAGGAAGGGAAAGGAAACTTATACAAGACATGCTAAAGAATAAGCATAGGGAATTTAGATTTTTAGTAGAACACTATTTTCCTTCCACAGTTTTTATGGCACAGCCCAATTTGCTAATTAGAAGAGAAACAAAGAAAGATTTTAGTGTGATCCAATACCATCCACCATTGGTACCTAAATGTGAAACCACTTGGGAGTGTACAGTGATATAATTGTATATACAGCAAATTGTAAGAGCAGGCATGCCTGTACAAACTGATGAACCCAGCCCTGAACATACAACATAATTTTGTAGGGTTTTGTTCCTGTTTGAAATGGCTGACAAACTATTAACAGCTTTTGCATCCATGAAAAGGGATCCATTATTTTGGAACTTTGTGTCCAGAAGCTTCATCAGTGCCCAATGAGTGTTCCTCAATCATCATTTTGGTTTTACTCAATGAAGAGAATGGCAATTGACCAAAAAACATGCTTTGTTAAAACTTCACACTCCGGATGTTTTGCAGTTCCAGTTATTAAAGGATTATACTAATTTTATAGCTTATATTTGTTGCATTTTCCCTTTTCAACTATGCACTTCAGTAAACAGGAGACTAAGGTGCCAACTGGTTGCCTATGAATCATCTTCCTTTCAAGCTGTTCTGTGGAGTACACAGGATGCAGAAATCCTCAATATCTTTTTTCTAACATAGAATTGTTGTTATAAAAGATGGTGTGAGCCAGTAACTGTGACATGAGTGGGAATTTAGAAGCTCTACATCCAGTGGTTTTTTGTTCAGTGGAAACTGTCAAAAATCTTCAAGGATTTTAATTTCTTCCTATCTAAACTCTACCTCAAGAATGCACAATAGTTAACCATTTCTTCTCCTCTTTCATTAGGATTTTGGTGTTGCTGCTGGATTTGTCAGTAAATCTACAGAACAGCTCAAGGAATGAATTCCAGTCTTCATTGCCTCACTGATCCTTGATCAAATCACTCACCAAATGATGCCAATACTGTGTTATTACTTGACTTTTATATAATGAGAAAAATACATGAGAAAAATTAGCACTAATTTTTTCTTTGAATCCAGACCACAGGTTTGAGACTGTTTTTTCAGCAGAATTGCTTTTTATATTATTTCTCATCCCTTGACTACCATTTTTTCCTCCTGGCATTTATGGGATGTCAGAACTTCACCCACAAAGTGGGGGAAAATATTTACTCCTTTTGCTGCATCATCTTGCTCCCAGTTACAGCAGATGGGTTTCCATCTCTTTTCCATTCAGAGTGTGTGAGAGCAAATTCAAACGAGCCTAAAGGCTCAGCTCAGCTCTGCTGAACAAATTGCTTTGCTTGTGGACAATGGTAGCTACTTGTGAAAACATGTAAGAATAAATCAGTATTAAGATTACAAGATTTAGGGCAGTGAAGTTGTCTTTTTCTTCTGCTGGAACATGTGTCTGAATCAAATTGTTCCATTCATTCAGACAGCTGTAATAAGATCAGTGAGGAAGCTCAATGTGTATTTTGTTGCAGGATAAAGTGATTGGAAAGGGTTCTTTTTCTTCCCCCCTTATTGCTGTTGCAAAAGAGGTTGAAGGAGTTTTTCTGAAATTGTGTCAAAAAAAGAACTCATGGGGAAAATATATTGGAATTACAATTTTGTGATTTTAATTTTGAGAAAACTACTTTGAGAAATAAGTTTGAAATTTTCAATTTTATTATTGGGGGGGATGGTGTTGCCCTTATTTTGTTGTTATTTTAAAATAAATTAGAGGAAAAAACCCCAACCACACTTATGCTAGTGGCTTAGAATTGACTAAGCTACTTTCCTGGGGTGGTGGTGGGGTTATGAAATCTTCAGTGGACCCAAGACTTACTGAAAGATATTGAACAGAAGTGTTTCCTTTTTTCTGTTGCAGTGAAACTAACTAATGCTTTGGAAATTGAAGCTATTGGGATTTTTGATGTAAATCTACTGCAAAATGCAGACATTTCCATAAGGAAACACTTGGACTCTTGATTCAAATCAAAATTAAGAGAGAAAAAAAAAGAGTAAATGTCAGTCTATAAATGTGTTCATTAGCTAAATCTTGCATTTGGAGTCTTCTGAATGTGGGACACTTGAGCTCAGTGGGTATTTTGAAAGTAAATTATCTGTCTTATGTGGGGCTTCATAACTAGAGGTGGTGCTCCTGGAGGAGATTCATGTCTGCTGCAGAAAGATTATTTCCCTGTTTAGAAAGAATTATAAACTTACCGAAATAAGACATCTGGCCATTCACCTTCTTGGCAGAGCCTCTGGAAATGATTGATGGCTCCCAGTCCAGCACAAACACAGGGGTCTGCCAGAGCTCTAAATTCCTCTGTTGACTGTCCCTCAGATGGAAACCTCTGACTGCTCCTGCAGCCCCTGTGCTAACACAGAAGGCTCAGAGCACTGGCAGGAACAGCAAACACACTGATACAAACTAAATTTGCTTAACTAAATTAAATGCATGACAATGCTAGGAGGGCAGAGTTAAGGGCCTTCAGAACATGAAAAAAAAAGGGGGAAATGTATAGACTGGTTTCCCAGAGGGGGAAAATAAGACAAAATTTGAAGGAAGAAATTAGGAAAGAGTTGTTTGGTTTTGGTTTTTTGTGGGTTTTTTTAAATATAGTGTGCATATGCTCTGAATGCTTTTTGTTTTTAACACATAATCTGGATTTGCTGTTGCTTGGAGGGTGGGCAGCAATAAGTCAGGGAAGGATCTGTGCTGGATGAAAATAGAAAGCTTTCAAAGATTTAACCATGCGGTAGAGGCAAGAAAATGCCCTTCAGTTTTTTCCTTTCAATAATACAAGTCTGAGAAACACAAAGTGGCAGAGAAGCAGTTGGAAAGAAAATGCACAGTAATTACCTTGGCTTTGAGGTTCCATGGGGATTTTTTTGCAGGGCCAAATTCTCCAGTTTCACTCTTGTGAAAATTATCCCTAAATGAGATCCCAGTGTGTCAGCCACTATTGTCTGTGATTTCTTAATTATGCTACACTTAACCAGATAGAGAAACTATCCCTGACACTGCCTTGGCTTGGATTTCTCCTGAAGAAAGTCCCAAAGAAGGGAAATCCAAAAGGATCAAATTATTTTTCCACTGATCACAGTATTTCTGACAGCTTCAGTAACTTTTTTTTTCTTTTCAGAGAGTGGGTTTGCCCTGTAGAGCGGAAGAAGTGGTCCATGTTCCTGCCCTATTTCCCTCAGACCCTCTGCAGGAAAAGAGCAGTGTCAGGTGCTATTCGGTGTCAGGTTTTTGTCTGGACCCCAGGGCTTCTCACTTCTCCCACCTGCTCTCTGGCAGTCCTGCAGCTGGAATTGTGCTCCATCAGGTCTCCACAGACACAGACAGTCACCACAGTAAAGCAATAGAAAATCTGGCTGCTCTAATAATATCCCCCATTTTCCCCAGGGCTGAGGGCTGATGGCTCTTTTGGAGATCATCTCCCCTCTCTCCTCTCTGCTCAGATTTCATTTTTCATCCCATGAGCCTTGTCTTGAACTGAGAGCGGATTTAGCCATAGACCTGAACCATGAAAGAGTGGCAATAGAAAACCAGAAACCTGTTAATCCACCTGATTGGGAAAGGTGGGAGCAATTCCAGGCTGTTATCTCTGGAGTCTGGCCAATTTCCAACCTGAATGCATTAAATGTGTTTATGAAATGATTCACATGTAGCTTGTTTGGAAGATAATTCTGACATGTGACCCTTCTAGCAGTTCCACAAAGTGGTGAGGTGGAAAAAGATGAAATCTATATTTAATGAATTAAAATTTCACCCACTGTAAGCAATTCTATGTCTAATGCAACCAGCTCTTGTCAAGTTTTCAATGAAAGAGTTGCTTTCACCTGACATTTATCTCTTGAATAAAGCTGTGCTTGAGATCTATGTGTTTTCATGCTGAGATTGTCAGCAAACTGAAAACAGACAGGAAAGTTTGGCCTTTTCAGTGGGACAGCAGCACAGAATTTATTTAGGGCAGAAAGAAATTGTACATGTACTCCTTTAAGTTATGGGACTTACTGTGGTGGGACATCTGGTACTTTACAGTGCAGATTGCAAAGTCACTGTGCTGTATCATGTTAATCCCCATAAGTAAATGCTCCCTTACAGCTTCCTTCCCTGTATTAGTTATTCTCCTGCTTGCTGTCCTTGTATATGGGAAGAACAAATCCAAGGACAAAATGTTGAGAAGCAATTTGATTTTGTAGACACTTTGTCAAGCTCTATCCCCAGAACCTCTGTGGATGTGGGAGAGGAGTGAGGCTGTGCTGTATGGCTAAATCACATACTTTAACATCTCAGCTGCAGTTCAACATGACATGACTTCAGGCAGACCCAGAATTTCATATGGGAGCAGTTAAATAACTGAGAACATCTAAAGCAGAGCAGAACAAAATCAGGCAGTGAGGGGTAAATGCCTACAGGCAGGCCAAATCTACAGAAGAAAGGAAATTGCAAAGCTGTATATTCTGCATAACAAAAGAAATGTGCTTGTGATGAGTGCTGGCTAAACTTATACCAGTTTTAGGTAGGAGATAACAATTATTGACATTGTAATCCTGGATAATTCTTCAGTATAATTATCAGCCTCACTAAAGTTTATTATGCATGTGGTGGCTGGGGATTTGAAAAGTCTGGAGAGTTGTGAGCCTCTGGATCAGGGTAGCATTTTGCATTTTTGGGTTTGTTTTAATCTGCTGTTACAAAAAGCAGATTATTTCCTATTTTAATTTCAAAGAGGACTTTTCAGAAGAGATCAGTAATCTTACTGTGGGCTGATAGTCCATATCCATGTTTGAAAAAAATTGTTTCAGTTTTATTGCAGAAGAGGGACATATGTAATACTGATTACTGTGTTTACTTCTCAACATTGTTTCTGCTAAGCATGCATTTGCTGTATAAGAGAAAAACCATCTGTGATTTTCTGAATTTCATTAAACAGATGATAAGTGTTTAGTGATAATGATTTCATTAAACAAATGCTAGCATTTTGTTTTCCACAGGATTAATACATTTCATACACAAGAATTATCATAAACTACTATGGACTTAAAACAATTTTCAGACTGGAAATAGTCCCAGAATTACATAATTCATTGAGTCAGTTCAGATTAATTAAGAAGAACAGGTTACTCATCTTAATTTATTATTAAAATGTACCCTGAAATTCAACAAGAGACAAATGTAGGGGGGTTTTGTAACTTCTGCAATTTGTTTTGGCAATAGCTAGTGCTGCTTTTAACATCACTTTGTGTGACTATGACTTTTTTCATAAACACAACTCTTGTCTCACAAGTATTTAAATGAAAGATTTCTTTGTGTCTTTCAGTAAAAGTTTTCATCAAAAAGCAGCCCAAAAGCCATTTTGATGCAGTTGTAAAATGAGCAAAGGTTCTGCCTTTGCTTTTCAAAGCAGTTCAGGTGGCAGTGAGGGTCTGAGATACCAAATCAGGAATTCTCACTAAGGGAGCAAACTGGGCACCAGCAGCTGCAAGTGCTGCAGAGGAGTCCCAATGGAGAGCAAATGATGGCAAAGAACCTCTCCCAGTACAGGGAAAAGGGAATCTTGAAGGCTGGAAGAGTTTTCTGCTGGTGTCTGTTGTCCCCATTTACAGAATTCATTTCTCTCCTCTCCATGATGCAGCTGCTGACAGCAGCAATGGAAGTTGCAGATGACCTGAGTTCCATTCCTTGACTTCCAACTCTGCCCTCATTGGAAAAGCCTAAGAAGGAAATACCTACATGTCTTCCTACTCCTCCTTTCATTTACATCCTGAGAGCATTTCTCCAAGAGGATCTGATGAGTAGAACAAATGAAAAAACTTTGCATTCACATCTCCCCAGGATGTCCATCTGATTGTTCTTAATCAGCAGCACACAACCCTGTGTTCAGTCCTGTGAGTGTCACCCATTTCTAGTGTGGCAGGACTCAGACAAACCACAGCTCCTCTGGATCCACAGAGTTCTGATCTGTGCTTTTCACAACTTCAGTTCAATGGAGAATTTCAATAGATATTTCACGCCATGTTCAGTAATTAAAATATTAGAGGTAAGTCTGGAGGAACTCTGGAGAACTTCCCTAACAGCTTCTCTTCAGAGTGACACCTCCCTGCTGAGTGCAGTAGCTATCAGACCTTAGCTAAATCCCTCCCCACTTTACAGATGTTACACTGATTCTCCATTTTTCTCCTCTCTGGTGTCTCCCCATGTGACACCATGTCTAATGCCCTAGCTAAATGCAGACAGATTTCATCTGCTGCATTTCCTTTGTCTGTGTAATCAGTTCTGCTATCAAAGGGAGATATATGATTATTTGAGCATTATCTAATCTTGGTGAACTATTTAGCATTTTATCTCATTTCTGTTTACCTCACGTAACTAACATTCCTCTTTTTTAATTTTTTTTTTTTTTAAACCTATTGAGTGTTGAAGCCAAAGCTTTGGGACTGTATCTTATTCCAATAATTTCCTTTCTCCCTCACTTAAACTATTCTCAGGTACACTGAGATAAACCCTTCTTTGTCATTCAGCACATTCACCTGACAGAACTTATGGAGTCTGAGAAGAGACCAGCCCAGCCTGTCCATTTGACTCCTTTCCTCAAACATGAAATTTTTCTTTTCCAGTACCTCTCATCATCCCTTTACCCTATGCTTGCTGCCATTTTCCCAGCAGAAAATGAAGACATTCCATTCCCAAGGCCACGAGCGGCTCAGAGAAATGCTTTATCTGGTGCTTACCAGGAGTGGAAGTTCTTTACAGCTCTCCCTGCCACTGTAGAGGAACGCTGAGCTATTTTTCTTTGTATAAACAGGCCATTCTTTACATCCAGCTAAAGTAATCTCAAACAGCATTTTGACTGCAAAAACACAGAGGACTTCCCAGACTTAGATGAAAGTAGTTTGTGGAGGTTTATATAATTCTTGTTTGAATTCATTATACATGCATGGAATCATGAATCTTGCAAGAACTTTCCTAGCTATGTATTTTGGTGCCTAAGGAATACTGTTCTGCAGAGATAAAAGCCCAAATCCAGCAGACCCTTGTACCAGAAGTTCCTATCTAATTTTCAACATTTATAGAAGGATAATTACCTTCTTCTTCTCACCCACCACTGTTTTAACAAGGAGTTGGATAAACTTCTTTTTCTTGCAGGGGATGCAGCAAAAGTTTGAGATGCAGTTAACCCTGTCTGGTAATCCCAGTTCTCTCATTGGCTCATGCTGGGATTTTTACCAGGTCATTTACCTCAGCCTTTTCAAGGGTCTTTGACAGGCCAGTTGCTTTCACTGGTTTCTGAATGTCTCAATCTGAAGGACTCAATTTCAGTGCTCCAAAGAAATGTTACTATGAGGTCAAAGAGCCAAGAGGATGCCAGATCCTTGTTGCCAGCTTATGGCCACTGTGGGATGCACTGTCCAAAAACCCTGGGTGGACACATGCACTGAATAACAGCAATAATAGAAGTGATGTATACACTGTGGGCTGGAGCACTGCAATTTGCTATGCTTTCATGGGTCAGGTGAATGAAAAAAAGATGGGAAATGATTACTCTGCAGGAGCCTGAATCAATCTCTCCCCATTCTCTAGGAGACCTGGAAACATTTGGCTCTTGCAAATAATCTTTAACCAGATAGGTCGCACTATTAAAGTCAATGGCTTTCTTTGTGAGTAAAGACTACTCAGCAGGCAAAACACTTGCTGGCCTGGTTTCTAAGCCTTAAAATGCTAAGAAGAAAACACAAAATGTTTTTAATAATTTCTTGTTGCTGCAATTCACATTTTACTACAGAGTAAAATTTTATTGTTAGTCGTCATTTATTAGGAAAAAAAAGAGAAATACGAGCAGGAGGCAGATGGCATTGTGCTTTTTACATAATTGCAAAATACTTATGTTACAGGCAATTTTCATTATGTACTAATCAAACTTGTGTAATCCTGTCACTGCACTGTCAGTATGATTATTGCATCTGTTTAACAAAAAAAAGTTGAAAAACAATAATAAAGCAGATAAATTAGTGGTTTTTTCAGCAGAGACACAGTGACAAAGATTCTGCCATGGATGATGTTCTTAGCATACAAGAAGACAAGATGAATTGCAGCTTCAGTGTGAATTACTCTGGAGAAAAGCAAGAGGTATGACAACAATCCTACAAGATCACAGGAGCAGTTAAGCCAGCTAGAAAGATTTGTACAATGTCCCTTATAAACATGTGAAAGCAGCGCTCAGAACCTGCTGTGTTTCCTTTCTTTGCCAAGCAGAGAACAGTAATACCTGAGAGCATCTCTGTTCAAAGAAAGAATCAAAACATAACAGGAACAGTTAGAGAAAGGCAGAGTGTTCTTTCAGCATCCCAGAAAAAGACATCACAAATTTAGTAGCACGGGCTGTGCAGGAAGGAAAGGAGACTCACAATTCAAACCTTGCTGTGGCTGAGCTAACAGAGGAACTGCAAAGTGCGGCTCCAGGGCTGGTGGGTGTCTCATGGAGACAGTGTCCATGGCCACACAAGTGATAGTTGTGATCACCACACAAAACTGCTACAGCCACCCTCAAATCAAGGAAAATGGATGGCTCCTGCCTGTTAAAGTCTGTGTGAAGATCTTACCTGAATCTTGGTAACAGACTGTCTGCAGACTACAGTGAGCTTTGCTGGACTCTGACATGTGATGGGAGAGGCTGCCTGGGAGGAGGAGGATGGAATGTCCCTTTACTTACACCCTGGGGCTTTGCCACAGCTGGTCACAACAGTCACCAACTTCAGATTTACAGTTTTCAGACAATCTGCTGCAAACCCTAAATGGATCACCTTGAAGAGTAAGATCCTGTATGTTGCTGACACTTTCTGTCTCCTGGCAGCTGAGGAAGAGAAGATCCTTGGAGCTTTCTCTGCAGCCATAGATGCAATAGCAAGCTCCTCTGATGCCCTCACACAACTGCAAACTCAAAAAGCAGAAGCCTCTCCTTGGTTTCAGCCTGCCACTGCCTGTGAGTCCCTCCAGGGAAGCAATTTTTCAATTTTTCCTGGAATCACTGTTAATCTCACCATTCCTTTGCTGGTTTCCCCACGCTAAACCATGCCAGCCCTACCAACCACAGAGCCTTGGTGGCCTTGGAGCACCTGCCCACCTTTTCAAGCATCCAGAAGCAAGTTCAGTTCTTGTGTAATCCCCAAGGCCTCCAGTTCTGCATTTTTATATTCACATCCCAGGTCTTTAGCTGCAGAGGGAAACCTAAAGTAGGATTTTCAAATGTTTTTTCTTCTGGGCACAGCTGAGATATTACAGGAGAAGCACCTGGAGCCCAGCCAGTGCCGCCTTTCTAGTGTGGGCATGGCTCTGATTTATCATGCAGGAGGTGTGCATTCAGCCTTTCATTCTTCAGAGGTTTTTGAACCCCTGCTCCAGGCAAGGCCACTCAGTGCTTTGGTGCTAATTTCATCTCTTTTGTTTTGGTGTCATCTCAAACTTTGTGGAATGAGTATTTTTAGAGTGCAGTTTAGTAATCTATTTATTTGTATGAAGATAGGGGATTTTTTTTTTCCTGGGCCATGAAAGCTTTGGCTTTTTTGGTAAGTCAAAAAAGATGAAAGGCAGAAAATGCCTGTATACTATATGGAGAACTTTGGTATCTTCCTCTTGAGGAATCCAATAAGATCTTTCACTGATTTTCTGGAGAGTTTAAAAGGTCTATGCTACGTGCAACAGCTGAAGAAAGAATTTGTTTTTATAAAACATGAGTTGCTACTTACTATAGATAGTTCCAAAAATCTCCAATGTGAGTTTTTTCAATGATGCCTGAACTTGGAATTTGTGTACAGGAGGAGACTCTGGCAATACACAGAGACTGAAAAAAAAATCCAATCTAAGAAAAAGACCATGAATTCTACATAAAGCTCTTATAAATAAAGTCACAAAAGATTACCATGGCAACAAAGAAAGAGATGAACTTTTCATTATAAAGGACAAATCATATGATATCTTTATTATAAGTTCTATAATTTCTATTTTCTCTTACAGAATCATAATATACAATCTTGGTTAAAGCACCATAGAACTGTTATTTTCCTCCATATAAAGCCCATCGATTTTCAGGGAAATTTCACTGAGAAAATGTCTTCTATATGTAAGAAAAACAAAATATTGCTCTTTAAAACAGGGTATTTGGCTTATAAACAAGCAAATAAAAAGCACTTAATCCACAAACAACCATAAAATGAACACTTAGAGCTAGGCACAAAAGTCTCAAAGCAGAGAAAAATCACCAGAGGTCAATAGCAAGCAAAAAATATGAACAATTGCTGCAAAATATTAGCACTTCCTATAAATGTGCTGTTCCTACTTTCTGACCCCTGTGCTGGTTTTGGCTGGGGTGGGGTCAATTTTCTTCATGGTGGCTGGAATGGGGCTCTGTTTTGGATTTGTGCTGATAACACAGAGATGCTTTTGTTATCACTGAGCAAGGCCCATACAGAGCCAAGGCATTTTCTGCTTTTTGTGTGGCCACATTGGGGAGGAAATTTGGGGTGTTGGGAACAGACACAGCCAGAACAGGAGACCCAGACTGACCAGAGGGATATTCCAGACCATGTCACATCAAGCTCAGTGTACAAAGTGAGGGGAGGAAGGGAGGGACATTTGCAGTGATGGTGTTTGTCTTCCCAAGTAACCATTGCCTGTGGTGGGGCCCTGCTCTCCTGGAGATGGCAGAACACCTGCCTGCCCATGGGAAGCAGGGACTTAATTCCTTGCTTTGTTTTGCTTCTGAAAACAGCTTTTACTTTCCTATTCAACTGTCTACATGTCCACCCATGAGTATTCCAGCTTTTACTCTTCTGATTCTCTCCCTGATCCTGCTGGTGGGGGGTGAGCAAGAGGCTGCCTGGGGCTTGGCTGCTGGCTGGGATTACACCATGACATCCCTCTTGTGTCAGAGCCATGTGCTAGTCCTGGTGTTTAGGGCATCTCTATTGCCTTTGCACTCAGAGCAACCTGTGATCTTAAACATCCTCAAGTTCTTTCACACATGTAAAAATGACTGCTGTGAAAAATCGTATTTGTATTTGTATTTATGCTCTTTAAAATTCCTAGAAGTTCTGTATCTCCTCACATATTTAAATATATTGAGTTTCCAATACCAGGATACAAAATACAGTCCATGTGTTGGACTCCAGTTATTGAGGATTTTCAGTCCTCTAGGACATTGTGCCTGACCTCTGTCTGACAATCCAAAAGACCTGGATTTCCCAGGAGTCCTTTCCTATACCTGGTATACCTGAGTGAGGTGTCTGAGAGGGTCTCACACTTCTCAAAGTCTATCAGCATCTTTGTTTCAGCAACAGAATCCCATTCCTCCAGTGAGATCCCTGGGTTCAGGTGTCAGTGATGCCAACATCCATGCTGAAGCTTGTTGCCTGTTCAGTGGAGACCCATTGGATAGTCAGTGACATTTAGAGCATGATTCAATCAACCAAATGTCAACACCAGTTATAAAAACCAACAGACCATGGTCTAACCTTCTTTGATTAGTATGGGAGCCCCTGGTGAGTAGTGCATATGGACACATCTGGGTAAGGTATGTCTATACCCAAATGAGACATGGTATTTCCATATAGGTTTGAGGCACTTAGTCTTTTTTTTTCTCCTCTCTCTCTTTTTTCCCCCTCCAACACACTCCTCAGTGCTGGAAGCCATAGATGAAGAGATGGTTCCCCGTTTCTTTAGGATCACCAATGAGCCACCCTTGTGCCTGCAGGTCTCAGTTCTTCATGAACCAAATGTGTGTGTGGCAGGGAAGGGGCAGTGAAGGAGAGGACACAATTGATGTGTTCTGACCACTGATATAGAGCTTTTCTTTGAGCTTCATACTTGCAGCTGACTACCCAATTTAAAAAGAATTTTAATGACAAAATAACCAGGCCATTTTCTGATTATTACCTCTACAAGTTAGAAGAGAGGCACAGTGATAGGAAGTTTCATATTATAGTTAAGAAACTTATTTTTGCCTTTATTGTTTCTCTCTAGCTTTCTCACTTTTGTTTCTTGCAATTATTTTGATTAAATTTACCGCATGATCTTATTTTTTTCCTTGAAAACCTAATAGCAGGCCTAAAAATAATCACAGCTGATAGGGCAAAGAATTGTTGTAGGGTTTACTGGTTTCTTTTTTCCCCTTAAAAGTTATAGTTGTAGGACTTTAAATACTACATAAAACACCAAAATTACTCTGAAATGGTGTAAGAAAATGCTGCCTTAAATTAGAAATTTACATCTATTCTTGCTTCTCTGTGCTGATCCATTTTTAAAGCACTTGCAAGATTTGTTGTTATTTTGAGGCTAGAAAATAGACTCTAGTTCTCTTGTGAAAGGAGATATTGTATTCCTACTGTTTGATAAAAGCAAGAGAAAAGGAATTCAGTTCTGTCACAAAAGAAATAATAAAAATAATCTCTTCTTGGTGAAACTGCAAGGTCAGTTCATTTCCTCACATTGATAGAAGTGGTCACTTCCTCCCTCTTTTTGTCTTTCTGAAATATTTTCTTTTGTCTGATCCTGCTGTTGTGAGTTAGCTCTGTTAAATCCTTATCTGTCTTTTGTAATGTGAATATCAGCTCTTTTCAGGGCTTGCATGTATAGGGATGTATCCATAAAGCCAGAGGTTTTTGGCTTTGTTTTTTAAAAAAGACTTTTTATTCATAGTGCATTTATTATGTTTTTCCCCACTGGTTATGTTGCAAGAGAGCTGAGACCCTCCAGTGAGGATCCTTTCTCAGTGAAAGGTGCAGTACATTTTCCTCATTAGCTATGCCTTACCTATGAAAAATACAAGCTGGTGTCCCAGGCATTAGAAAAGCCCAGGTAAAAGGTCACACTGGAGCAGGAGGAAGGCTGCATGTTCAGACTGAACATCTTTACACTTTGTAGAGATGTAAATTAACGTCAGATGCATACAATGAGGCACCCACAAATAGCTGAAGGTCTTTGTGTTCTGGCCAGGCCTGGTAATTTGTCACAGGAAGCACAGGTTGGGGGGCATTCTTGAAGGGACTTTAAAGAGGGACTTTAAAGAGGGATGGACCTTAGAATTTATTCCTGAGTTGTAGGTTAGACTTAAAGAATCTTGTTGAAAAGCACATAAGGGTTGCTATAAAAGAGTTGTGTGAACAGGAGAGACCTGGGAAGAGGGAGGTCATGAAAATGTACAAGGGCAAGTGCAACTATTTTTGTACAGGTAAAGATGCAGAGGTAACCTCCATCTGATGTCAGTGACTCACAGAGGAATTGTGAAGGGACTCAAGAAAATAGGTGTAGTGCCTATAAAAAGCTAATAGCATATCAGAGAACAGATTTAAGAGCAGGGCAGCAATCAGGAAGCCAGGGGTGAAATCCAAACATTCTTTCTGCATTGCATGTGGGAAGGGTGGCTTGGATAAGAGGCCAAAGTGACCCATTTTGTGGCAGCCACATTTAGCTGTTAGCATGGGCAGAAACACCACAGACAAAGGTTGGTGGAAGGGACATGCCCAGGGTTGAGAAGTGTGTTTGCAGGATCTAGTCAAAAGTGGTTGAGTAAAATAATGGACAGTGCAGAGGCTGAGCTTCTGAGGACTTCACAGAAGTGAGAAGATAGGAAAGCAAAATTGTAGAATCTAAGAAATGAAAAGAATAAAAGCGTGAGCAGAAAAGGGGAAAGACAAAACTGGGGTTACAGGATACTTGTTTACAGAGAGCAGAAAAAGTCTGATTTTAAGAAATAAAGTTCCTGTGTGAAGTGTCTGAGGGGTCATGGCAGATGAGTAGAAAATAAACACTAGGGGTTTATTGTGACTAACAGCTCTGCAGTCCTAAAACAGCAGAGCAGAAAGAAGGAGCCATGGACAACTGTAAATGGTCCAGAATCCAGAGAGAGTTCAACGCCTCCTGTAAACACAAATAGATCTGCCTACCACACATTTTATTTATCCTGTGGAGTCTTAAAGTACAAGAATGGCATTTCAAAACCAGTATTTCATGACTGAGAAAAGCATCACTGTGGGTTCTTGCCTGACAATAGAGCCAGACTCCCCAGCATTTACAAGAGATATCTCAAGGTCATTTGCAGCAGAGACCGGGCACTTTCAGTCTCTCTCTGCCTTTTGACTTCAGCTCCTGTTTCAGTGACATCCTCTGTTGGTTTGGGTAATGGTAAGTGGCAGAGTGGCCAGGAGCTGCTGCCTCGCCTGTGCAGGGCACGCCGTGTGCTTGCTCTAATTGTGCGTCGGGGCTGCTGCGCTGTCCCTTGCAGTGAGCACAGATCAGAAGCCAATTGTCCATTCCAATCAGATTTACACAAACTATATGCTAGGTGAAGTTTCAAGTGACTGGAATTAGCTCACGCACAGCAAACATTTCAGGTCTAATCTGATCATTTTAAGTGAAAACTAGTGAGCTCTAACTGTAGGGAAGAGAAAAAGCCGTGTGATAATCGATAAACCAGGAATGATCTGAGAGAGGGGACCAAAGTGTCTGATTAATCACCCTACCAGCTGACCAGATTTATGACATAAAGCACATTAATCACATACCTTCAGAAAAAAATGGGCTTTATACCATACAAACATTACCCACAGCCTTTGCTGTGGTAATTTAATTTGTGAAGATTTCCTCTGAGACAACAATAGGATGTGCTACAGCTGAAACATATACAAATATTCATAATTATTTTCAAACAACAATTGTATTATTATCTTCCTGGGCATCTTTTCTTGAAGTGGCTGTCTCTTGTGACTTGGCTGTACATTCTGTTACTCAATGCTTACACCGGAATGAGAAGATGTAACATGGACTCTTCACTGGAATTTAATTTCTCAACACAAATCTTGTTCTCATCACAATAATAAAAACAAGCTTTGTTTCCAGATTGATTTTTCTTCCTTTAGTTTGTTACCAGAATGTCTCCCTGCATGCAGTTTTTAGAAGTACTTTTACAGAGAGATTGATTTTTTTCTTACATGAAGCCTTGGTTTTCAAGGTACCAATGCGTTCTCTCTTCCCTCATTACACTGATACTTTCATTGAAGGAGAAAAGAAGGAAGAGAATGTCCTGTTCCAGTAAGAGTTTTTAAATCCTTAAGTATGTACACCTAAAGGTCTTTTAGGTTTGTTGTTGCTAGCACAGATTTTACTTTTGTGTGGATCAAGTTCAATACTTCACCTCCCAAAGAAAGGCCAGAGCTGCCCTCTGCCAGAGGGCACGTCCTAACAATTTAAGTCAAATTTACCTAGATACTATGCATTTGGCAAAGGGAGTGTTTCAACAAGCCTAATTACAACTTTTCAATAAACCCAAACAAACTACTTAATAGGAATTGAAAAAAAAAAAAGATCAAAAATCAAAAAATCTGCTGGAAACAGTGTGGGTCTCTGTATGCTACTTCAGACCAGCAGAAGGTGTATTTTTCTTTACTAAATAATGTAAGTTAATGAATCAGAGAGAAGAAAGAGGTAATTAAATGGAATATTTTTTATTATATTCATAAACATGTCCAGTTCTCTGAATTTTCTCTCCTTGGCCATTTTGGCTCGCCATTAGTACACATTTGTCTGTGTTATCCTGCCAGGAGGGAATTCAGCAAACCCTTTCCTCCTGAATGCATTGTGAAAATCAAAAAAACCCCACACTGATAAACCAAGTAAACAGTAATGATGCATTTCAGGCATTGGAGAAGTCCTAGCAGACAGCATCCATGTGGGTCCTTGTGTTTTGCTGCTCAAACAGCCACATTAAAAATAAAGTGATGTATTGCCCTGATGTGATGGCAATACGGTGCTGGTACTGTGGTTGTGCCAATGCAGTGTCTTTCTCACACAAAAACTTGGGGATAAAGTTCCATTCTCAATGTGTTTTCTTCCTGTTTTCTCTGATTCACATCTTCTGTTTTTTTCAAACTGCTTTACATTTGTCAATAGCTTTTAAAAGTTATTATTTTTTTTATTACTTCAGTTTAAATCTAGGTTTGGTAAAAGGCCAAACTTGTGGCCAGAAAATTCTCTGCCAAAAGGGAATATCTCCTAACAACAAGAACAAATATTATTATCCATCTATAGGGAAGGAGCTGAGTTATAGTCAGATAAAGAGTTTTACCTAATATTGGAGAAAAACTCCTCTATGACAGCCAAAACTGAACAAAAGAGAGGAACTGCCCATTTTTTTCCTTTCTGTATTGCCAGAAATATTCTTTACATGGCATTCCCATACATTTTTGTCATGTCTGTGCTCTTGCCTGTTCACCTTCTCCTGTACCAATTCAAAACACTGCTGTAAAAATTAATTTCCTTTTGTGGCCCTTCTGATTTCCCTCCCCATTTGAGGTCTCCCCTCTCCATGGCATCAAGCACAGCTTCTGTCTGTACTTCCAAGCTCCTTCAGAGCCCAGACTTTGACCATGCTATATTGAGATGACAGTTCTTGATGTGAGCCTGGATCTTAGCTGTCCAAGCCCACTGCTTATTTTGGAGTGTCTCCCTCTAAAAATTCCCAAAGCCACTTCATTTCCCTCCTTCAAATCCCACCTTAAATTCCTCTGGTGTGCATGACAAGCTCGATGCTGTTGGGCTGCAGTTATGCAGAGCCTGGTGTCCATGCTCTGGCTCCTCCTGCTCTCCCATCTGTCTGCATCCCTTGCTTTGCACTGGGATCTCTCCCAGCACCAACCACAACTCTGTCTCCTGGTGGCAAAGCCTGTGGAACAAGAGGGACACGGATTAGGAGAGTGGCACCTATTTCTAAAACACTACAAATAGTAAATCCATGTCATAACACCAGCAACTAATTTAATCAGTAACACCAGAACCAAAAGCAGTAAATCACTGCCACCGAACCTTAGTCCAAGCTAAGGACAGTGATAAAAACACTTAACATCTTTAATATTTTGCACATCCATTAATTCAACCTCATGCAGGATTTTCCTTTTTGTGGCAGCATTGCAGGATTGGCCTGTGTTTGATATCACATCCTTTGTAACCTCCAAATGCTACTGCTGTTACAATCACTCATTTGAGGGATGATCTGTTTGACTGCTGAATACTCTAATGATAAGATAGCTTGTGGAAATAGAAGCCTGGCCAAAAGATTTCTCTTCTGAGAGCATCCTCTGCCAATGAGCATCAGCAAAAGCTGTCCTGACAGGGCAGATACATGCATGTTGCTCTCAGATTCCAGTAAACCTGAAATTAAGTCCCCCAATATTCAGCACTGGAGTTCAAACTATCCATGAGGGTCAGTTCAATGGCTGTGGTGGTAGGGCACTGCAGCACACAGGACCTGCCATTCTCCCATGAGTTGTTTGCACAAGTCAGGCATATAAAATCACTGACATTAATTTAATGAGTTCGTTTTCGGGAGATTAGTCTCACCATGAGTTGCATTATTCTGAACATATGGAGACTCAGTCTGGCTATGAAGTATGTAAAAGAATGGCAGAGATTTGGGAATGCTGACTTTTTGAGCTGAGTGAATCTCGTGTTAAATAATTTAACTCTTCATGCCACTGTTGGGACTGGTTTGTTGTTTGGTTTTGAGGAGGTCTTGTAACTTATTTCTATGCCTGTCACTGCAGGTAACTCCAGTTTAGGTCTGTAACAAAGCACAGTGGAGTCCAGGGTTGTGTATATTTGTGAAAAATCAGACTTATAACAATAGAACGTGGGAGACGTCAGACCTTAGAACAAATGTAGACTAATGGTGAGGTTTGGTCATTTATTCTAGCAATACAGGAAAATCTTGGGAATAAAAGAGAGTGCACATTGCACATGAAATCCTCTGAGATTAGGGCTCACTGAACTCAAATTTCAGGTATAAAAATCTCAGTGACATCCAAGTGAGTGAGAGGTCTCACCTGTTGGTTTCTTTGGGGTTCTTTGGGGCTTTCTTGAGGTATGGTTTTTTTCTGGTGGTTTTAGTTTGTTTGTTTGATTGATTGTTTGGGTTTCTTGATCGTGTGTAGTTTTTTGTTTGGTAGTTTTTGGGGGCTTTTTTTGTTATGATTTTTTAGCATTTTAGAGCTCATTCCATGGAAAGGATTAGAGGCCTAACTGCTCCAAAATTGCAATCATAGAACTTAGGCTAAGCAGCTCCTCAGTTGGTAACCAAATTCTGAAGGAACAGAAAATCTCATTTTTTTGACATTTTCAGTAGTGCCCAAGGTCAACCATCATGTATCCACTGTGAACAATCACTCTCTATCTCACCATTGTTCCTTGTTTAAATTCACAATGAGGACATTGTTATACCATCCACCCTGTTACCCCTGAGGCCCATCTGCAAAGACATTTTAGAGGATGAGGAGATTTGTACAGAACATTTTACCCTGTAGTCTATTGATTAGAATAAATTCCAGACTTGCAAGATATCAGTGTCACCTCTGCCCCCTGCCTGAGATCTCTAACTCTTAGGAAAGAATGTGGACCACAACAGGAAGAAATTGTATTTGGAGGAAATCTTTACAATTTCCATATGTTCTGCTGGAGCTCATTCCCTTTTTAAGGAAAAGTTAAGTAATAGTTGAGAAGGAGGAGTAGTAGTAGTAGTAACAGTATCTATTAATTTCAGCAACCATTAGTATTCAGTGTCTTTCTCTTCCTGACTGGTGACTCAGCCTCTGTGTTTGCAGAATACTTCTCATGAGTTTTATCTCTTGGTGGTCTAATGAATATTCAGGAAATCTGACCAAAGTGGAAAAGCTTAAATAGGAAAACTTTAGAGCTTTCTTTCTTCAGGCTCCAGGACTCCCCTTCAGGTGCTTTCTCACAAATCATGGGATTTTATGGCAAACAAGGGGATGAATATCCACAGATGGAATAGGTACGTGAGGCTGGATCATCTGTGAGGCTGGGGATTGTTTAGCCATGGAGAAGAAGAAGGTGACTCTGAATTTCTCAGGACAGTCTGGTTCAGGTGTGCAGTTCCTCAAAGCCTGGAGCTAATTGTGTGTTTAGTGCTGGTGGCATGGCTCACTCTAACCCTTTCCTTATGATTTTTGGTACATACAGGAGGATGGTGGGGGACAGGGCTCAGTTCACAACTCTTTGGATCCTTTCAAACAATTGGCTCCTTGCCTGGTGAAAGCAATGTCAGTTCCAGGTGCAGTGTTAAAGCTGTCTCACTTTGGACATATTTTCCACTGCCTCATGTTGTACCAGTTTTGGGTTAGTTCTACCTCTGTGTCAAATGGTTCAGTCACTGAAGTCACACTTCACTTACACTGAAGTAATCGTGTTTAAAGCTGGTGGTAATAAAATATTGTATTTCACAAGCTTACAAATAGATGCAGTCCATGTTCTTCAATGGGCCACACTTTATTTTTTTTTTTTTTTACAAAGAATTTACGTCTTCTTAAAAGTGCTCAAGTATCACACAGTTGTGCTACAAAACACACAGCTGATATCACTGACTTTTCATCTTTACTGCCCTTAAAATAAAACATAAATTATTCTTTAGCAATATGATTTCAACCAACAGAAAGTTTGGGGAGTAGTTCAAGAGCTCAGGTGGGATAAGATGCAAAGTTTTAAATTATCTCCTCTAACTTCTTATTCCCTGAATCTACAGAAAACTGATATTACTCAGCCTTACTCCCGACCATAATCTAAAATCAAAAGGGGATTTAATATATTTTATTGAACACAAGGAAACCTATTTCAAAAGAGAGGAAAGGATAAATCTTCTGCAGGCTCACCACAGGCTCCCATTACAAGGTAGTTAACCCATTAGTTTTATTTCAAAATAGATCATAATTAATCACAGCTATTGTTCAGGTGTTCTGAAATCTGACCATTTTCAGTGGTTTTGCAAGATTTGAAAAAGGTTTCCTCCACAACCAGCTCTCTGTTCAGCTGTACCAGCAAAAGTACCTGTTACTGAAAGAGGAAGCTGTCAGGCCCTTCTCAGCTGTTTGTCAGGATAATTCAATTGATGTTCCACCTAGAACCCTGCAGGACCACAGCTGCTGCAGTGGATAGACCTTCGTTAAGCCTTGAGTGACTTAACAAGCTGTGCTAATGAAACAGGGGTTTAATGAGGTGCTTTTAGCTAAGTTCAATGTATTTTCCCTCTTCATCTCAGCCCTACATTTCCTGAATTTTTTACAATATAGCTTAAAAAGTCCCTTCATTTTTCAGCTAGAATGACCCTTGATATCTTGTTAATAGTTGAATGTATAATATTCAGCTATTCCAATCAGCTTCAGCAGTGGTTGTTGCCGTCCTCTAAGCAGGAGCAGCTTGCCAGGTTAAGGATCACAATACTGGACTGAAGGCCCTTTAGCCTGTCTCATGGTAGTTCACAAGTCCTTTGCTCTCAAATTAGCTTTAAAATTTTACCTTTGATAAGTGATATGTCTCATCTTTCACAGTGCCATGTAGCATTTAGGAAGCTGTGTCACTTTTTTAATGACAAATATTAAAACCAAGCTCTTTGATTCCAGAAATCAACATGTTTACTTACCAGCTCCTCTGTTTGATCCAGATTCACACAGTCATTAGCAGAGATAATGACAAATTGCCCCGTGTGACTGGGATGTGAGCTGAAGCCTCAAACAACACAGAAGCAGCACTCAGATCACCCAGCATAACTACCTTACTTGAAAGCTACTCTAATTTTATAAAGCAAGTTGTCAAATCGATGTCTCTGCTGTCAAACAAAAATATAATTTTAAAGGAATGCCTCAAAAATCCATAGAGGAAATGTGAGTCCAGCATGACATTTGTTTGATTTCATTCCTCAGGCGATGCCATAAAAATTGATCAGACCACATTTAATGGAGAAATCATTGAAGTCTAATTCAACCAGCTCCAGAAATATTTATGAAGAACAGTTTAAAACCACTGATATGATACAGGATGATGCTTGTTGTAGTATTATTAATAGCTAGGAAGATGCAGTTTCAACACAGGATTTCCATAAGAACTCTCTGATACATTTTCAGCTGCTTTTGTACAATGAATTGTTATTAAAACAGCACAACCTTCCAAATTGCTGCTAGCTAAAGATGGGCTTTGTATGACCTGATATTTATCCATTTTGACCTTTAATGCCTTTTACAGTAATTGTTGATCCAATAAGAATCTACTTTATCAGTCTTGTCCTGGTAGAAATGACTGCAAGCTTTTGCTAGTCAGCCCCGTGGCAGTTTGCTGCTTAAAATCCTGATTTTGTTTAACTCATTCTTCCCCATGTAGAATCACAGAATGGTTTGGATTCAAAGGGACCTTGAAGATCATCTCATCCCAACTCCCTGCCATGATCAGGGATGTCTCCCACTATCCCAGGTTGCTCCAAGCCCCATCCAGCCTGGCCTTTAACACTGCCAGGGATGGGGCATCCACAACTTCTCTGTACCAGGGCCTCACCACCCTCAGAGTAAAACATTTCTTCCTGATATCTAATCTAAACCTATTCTCTTTCTGTTTAAAGCCATTCCCCCTTGTCCTGTCAGTACATGCTCTTGTAAATAGTCTCTCTCCATTTGTTTGCCCTCCCTGGTCTGTGATGAATTGCACTGAATGATCTGCATGTAAATGTCCAGCAGCAATTAATGTCCTGATAAAGAATGATTGATATTTTCTAATACTGCAGGTCTGTGTGGAATCTTTGCAACCAGCATGCAAACATATTAGTCAATATGGGGAGTTCTGATAAAGGCAGTAGTATTTTTGGCTTGTTGAAAAGCCTCCTTGGAACTCCTTATGTGTTTTAATTACTCTTTTGTTCTCCTCCTTTCATTAAAATTTTTATACATCATTGCAGAAAAAAAAGTTTAAAAACTTCCAAATCCTAAGCAAGTGAAGCTTTTTTTCTCTAAAGGATTGTGATCCTTGAGGGCACCTGCCGAACTGTGGTTCAGCAGAGCCTCTCTTGAAGGAAGAGAATTCGATGTAATTTGACACAGGCTGCAACTCCTTCAGCACAAACTGGACCAACACAATGCTCTTTTCTTCTTCACAGCTGTGATAGCCCACGAGGCTGGAGAGGAAGGTCCTTGAATGGGGAGCCTTTTCCATACCTAAGCAGTGCCAGCAAATGCTCACAGGAGAGATGAAGGTTTGTTCCTAATCTAAGGACCACAGAGTTATGGACATTGAAGCCTATATACATGCACACACACAGACAAAATAGAAATAATAAATATGGTATGGAAAATATAGTGTGGACTAGAAAATTCTGGATTCCCAGATTCTCTCATGTGTCTTCATGTTCTTCTTAGCAGACTCAGAACAGTAGCTTGTCTGAAAGATAGGTGAAGATAAGTGATATTACATTAAAAAATCTAAAATTTAACATTTTAAACTTTATGATTTCATCTCTTGTCTCTGGCTCTATGCAATCAGGTAAGCCCCTTGGTACTGGGAGAGAAAACTGGCTGTTAATTGGCAGGAATTTTATGTACATAATGATTTTTATTTTGAATTTTTCAAAGTGCAAAGTACCTCCACACAAGTTTCTCTCAGTGGCTGAGGATGCCACACACCCAAGTGTGCAGAACTGCAAATTGACTCGCCTGGGACTGCACACAGCAGCCCTTATTGCTCTCTTGAGGTAAATCCCAGCTGTGAGAGCATGGGCTTCACAGAGCTCTGCAGGACCTGCAGCCAGGTTCTGTAATGCTGGGTCCAGGCATATCCCAGATATCCTGATCTCATATCCTTTATGTTAAGAGAAAAACTGAGGAACAAGATGCCAAACCCAAGCTTGCAGGGTGTTTCATCAGCTCTTTTTGGGGTCACAGAGATGCAGTGGGATGGTCCAAGACCCAGAAGCACATTGGGAAGTGAGACTATAATGAAAGAGAATATGTGTAAGTTGCATTAAGGCTGTGAGACAGAAGGAATTCCCTTTCCATGGGATATGCAGAGGGCTGAAATCACTTTAAAAGCAGAGTTGACAAACTCTGTGAGGAGACTAGAGGACTAAGAGCAGAATGTGAAGAGACATTTGCTCACTGAAGGATCCCAGAGTGATGACAAATTGGGGACATGTAGCCGCCATGTGTGACATTGTGGGGAGAAATATTTTTCTTAGCCTTTCTATGCACATACTGTTATTCAACCTTAGTTCTTTGTCCCCAGAATCACTATCTGCTGCCCTCACTCTTTAAAACTAAAACTCTCCTTGTCTTATTGAGAAATGTACCCATGGGAAGGGAATCAGGAAGCAGGGAATGTGGAGTGGGGATTTTTTGGCCATATGTCATGGTGAGGGCTCCAAGCAATAATCTGTGAAGTTTACATCAAACCCTCTTATATCTCAGGCTGGCACTTTCTGCCACCAAGAGCTCTTGTGTTCAAAAATATGCATAAACCCCACATTTATTTGATTGGGATAATTTGAAGGAAAGCTCTGGCCCACAGAGGTAGCTTATGCAGGATTTATCCACCTTGTGTTGACTGCTGTTTCCAGTGGAACTGGATGATTTTGTGCCTTTGGCAAGAGTTTCTCAGAATCTTTTTAATGCCGAAAATCACATTAATGTGTGAAGGGCTGAGCAGACAGATTTACCTGTTGCTTGCCCAGGAATATGTGAGAATGAGAGTAGCTTTGCACCTCTCTAATGTGAAGGATTTTGAGAAGAAACTTCTCCCGGGAATTGGATGCAGTCACCTTCCAACTGATCCTGCTGCAAACATTGGAGACATCTGTGAGCTTTTCTGTAGAACTGTGAAACAGTTAGGGGTGGATTAATGGGCTGAATTAAATGTTGTCATGACTTGTAAAGTCAGTTTACTCAGGCTGTAATTATAATCTGCCTGAAATGATGGGAGCTGGGAGGTGTTTCTGTGGGCCCTGGTGGGAAGCAGCAGGCTCAGGAGTGGGAGGGATGCTGGATCCTGGCAGTGCCCACAGTGGCTCCTGCACTGGGGGAAATTCTCCTTGAGCACAGCCAGAAGTGCATCTCTCACTGGAGCATGAAGATTTGCAGTTGTTAATGCTGATGAACACAGAAAAGAAGCAGCAATTTGCTGGAAAATTGAGGTTTTGGTGACAGAGAGAGATAAAATAATTCACAAATGCTCGCTGAATTTTGTACTGGTTTTTTTTAAGCGTGCTATATTGTAAATGGCTAAGTTTTCTTTCTCTTCCATACTTTTGCTAGCAATAATGATTTAAGGAGATAAGCAGTAAAATCTCATAAAGAATAAATCTTTTGTTTTAGCAAATAGTACATCTAGAGAAAAACATTGTGCAGCGTACAATAACTGGTATATATAAAGTTTTAAATTTCAAGGAAATTATTTTTGATATGACTTTTGTTTTTCCAGGACCCAAGATGATCACATTTCTTTTTCATTTTGACTCAAATTACTTTTTACAATTATTAAATTCAACATCAAACTATAAATAAATATATTTCATCCAGCTCCATACCTACTGTTTCAGCTCCATGTTATTAATTCATAAATCACTGAAAACTGGATTTAAGAATACTTATTTCTAAACTTGTAGTGCATTTTTTTAACAGTTTTAGCCAAATAAAAAAGACAAGGAATTAAAAAATCTATACAGATGTGTTACCATTAAAAAAAATGATATGTCAAAATAAGGGAAAATATTTCTTTTATGTAAATTTCATAAAATAAACTCTAAAAAGTTATATTTATTCCACAAATGACAATTCTCCCCCACAGCCTATTTTTCCAGACCAGATGATTAAAAAATTTTCAATACAGAGGAATACTGCTGGCTTTGCTCATTAGTATCTGGTCTCAAATAATTTAGATCTGTGCAGTTCTATGCTGAGCAACTTGGGTGGTTTCATGTCATATTTCAGCAGGAATTTTCAGGATTAATAAGGTTTTTTGCTAAATTCATCAAAGGAAAGTTTTCAAAAATTTCTTAAGCCACTTTTGCCAGCTACACTTAGTAACCCTGGATCATCAGCCCATTAAGTCTGGATTTTTTCTTGAGCATTTTTGTTATTTTTAAGAGAAACTAAATCAAGAAGTTTCATTCTAACAGCCCAAATTCAGTTTCCTTCCATACAGGTGAGTTGAATCTCCACTTTTTTGTGAACTAAGAAAACTGATGATAAGGCTAATTCAAAGTAGAAAATATTTAATCAAATGTAAGTTGATTATGCAGTCTGGAATGGTCTATTTAAAGTTACAAGCTTCATAATCCAGAAATTTATCAGTGATACTAAAATTAGGACGTCTGTGTTATGACATTTCTCACTAACTGTAACATTTCCCTCTCTCTTCCTGCATTCCCAGAAGTTTGTTTGAAGCATCATGCCCAGGGAAACACTGGGAAATGAGCTTCACTGGGAAATTTACTCATTCACAGTGAAGGATGAAGTGACCACTGAAGTCAGGGAACTGAAATCTGAATGCCAAACTTTCACCAGGCAAAGTGAAACTGGATGTCACATAAGCATCTGTCTCAAATCAGCCCCAATGTATTAATGGCATTGAAAAATAATATATTTCAGTTTAATTTTATCAAAATGTCGACCAATTATGGACTAAGGCCATGTAATCAGACACCAGATTTATGGATCAGTCAGTTTTAGGGACAGTGGCTCAAACTGTGACATTGTACAGCTTTTCTTACCTACAAGTCAAGAATTCAGCCTCTGATCATTTTCATGTTTCCTACCCTGGAGCTACAGATGCACCTGCATCTGTACAGACTCTTTATGGTTCAATGAAGGGCTAGTGAGGTTTGTAAGCAGTAATTTGTCATACTAAATGACAAATTGTTTATCTAAAAGAACATTACAATAATTCTTAAGGCCTTTAGCAATGTAGACACAAACTGAAACCGAGAGAACACATTGTCCTGCTGTTCTGTGTTCACTGTTGAAGCCCAAAACCCTTAGAGTTTCCTCATTTTCCTTAGTTTTCTAAGAGATGAGAACATTATTGGTTCTTATATAGTCTAAATAAAATATTGCTAATCATTGGCAATGCATTGTTAACTAGAAATTAGAGAAAAATTGCTGTTTCTGGGAGCAGCAGAGGATGCTGCTTTTGTGCTCCCTTCTCATGAAGGGAAAGAGAATGACAAGAAAGTTGCAGGATTTGGGAAAAGGGCTAAAAAATTGTGCAGATGATTGAATCAAGGAGAGATCATGGATTAAAAAAATATGTTGGGAATCTCCTCTCCTCCCTGAATTTGAACACAAAGTACATTTAGCCCAACCATGGAAAGGCAAGGAAAGCCTTCAGTTTCCAAATAAAACCCAACAGCCATGGGAGAAGCAGAAACCTGAGCTGCAGCCCAAGGCAGTTCCCTGCTGGAGTCATTGGAAGAGGTTTGGTGGTTCCAGAGAGCACCTGAACTGCTGCAATGGCTGGGCCCAGTCTGCCAGCCCAAAGGACTCCCACATTTTAGTTGCTTTAGGGATAGGTCAGCAGGTGACCAGCTAAGAGAATAATCCAAGGAAGTGTGGGAAGACACTGAACTCTGAGAGGTGAATCCTCTATGACTCATGAATCTGTGGCAAAACATCATTTAGAGATGCAAAGTGAAGAAAGGGAGAATATCAGGAATGGTTGGTAACCCATGCTGAGAGCATGAACTTCAAAAAATTTGGCCAATAATGTGTATTTAGTCCAGGATTATTACTCCTTCTGTACACTTTGCATTTCCATCTGGATAAAACATTTATCATGTGCCCAATTTATGAATGCATTTTACATTAGAAATATGTAATGCCCTTAAAAAACAAAGGAGAGTTTCAGGTAAGTACAAGAGGTGACCTCTGCAGAACAGCTGTTCCAGACAGGTCTCTGCAGGCACCTCTTTCCTCTGTACTTACCAACCTGTAAAACAGCAATCTCAGCCCAATAACCTGCAGGCAGGACCACTGGTACAAACTCTTCTTCTGAATAGAGGTGACTGCTCCATCCCATTATTTTTGTTTACAGACAGCTCAAGGCTCACATGAATATTTTCTGTTGGGTGTTTATAGCTGAGGTTTAGTATGTGGCTAAATTTAGTCTAATAGTTCCTTCATCCCCAGTCTGCATCATGACATGGCAAGGCTTTTGAAAAGTAGGCCATCCAAAACAAAGGCAGAAAATTAAATTCAGCATCCTTAATGTGTGGTGTTTTCCAAAGCTTCTGCTACTTTCATGACATCTCGCCAGAGCTATTTCTGTCTGTGGGGAGTTAGGAAAAAGAACACATATTGTACAGAGAGCAGGGTGTTAAATTTATGCAAAGTGAAGAAGAGTGCTATCTCAAAAAATATTTATTTCATAGTTTTTGCCTCGAGGATTGTGCTTTGTTACATCCTTAAGGAAAGCAGTGCTGCATTAGCATCAGGTTTAAAATTCTTATAAATATTAAGAACAGGTTACATCTGGAACTTTTATATAAAGCAGCACATCAAGCTTATCATTTTGTGTAGAAAGAAAGGAAACACCTTTACTGCACTGTCTATTCTTCAGCCAGACTTCAAAACTAGAAACAAAAAACAGCTTAAAGGAAAGAGAGATTTGGAAATGCAGTAGAAGGATACTGCACTAGTTCTTTAAGTATTTTCTTTGTTTTGCATGAAATACAATTCTTTTGTTAGGGACTTGAAAAGTTACAGCAAAATTGTGGTAGTTCAGAGTGCAAAGGAAAATTATCTGTATCTGCTGCAATAGGTTGCTGGAGTGCAAGCAGCTCCTGACTCCACTTGAGTTTAAAATGCTCCTTTGCAAAGGAACTTAAAGGCAGAAACATTTAAGGACATGAAACAAAGAATTTCTGTGTTAAAAACTTATATGTTAAAAAAAAAATCTTGTCTGCAAGGACATCTAATTACAATGCACGTATCATTTTAGCAGTGGTGTGGTTTGGTCTTAAGTAGCAGCTCTCTGCTCTTCAGGAAGGTGTTTTTAAAGGGATCTCACAGCAGCAGGCTGGGCTGAAGTGAAATATTCTCCCCCAGTCCCCCCCGCAGCCGTATGGATGCCAATATCGTGAACTGATTGCTGAAAGTGAGAGTTGGTAGGTGTCAGAGCAGAACAATTTTATTTTTTTAGCTCTGATCATATGCATGTAGGCATAATTTAACAAGAAGCAGCCAAAACAATCTCTAAACTCTTCGTTGTCTAAAGTTCAGGGGGTGGGGTGATTTTTTTTTTTTTTTTTACTTCTTCTCAGGAGTTTTCATTCTCTCAGATGTTCCTTTGTACAGCTTACATTGTCAGATAAATGCTTCTTGTATATTTCCTCTAGTTTCTTAAACAGAGGCAGAATTCTATGTTGAAATCAGTTTTCACTATAACTTTCTTATTATGAGGCACTGAAGGCTGGATCCTGGCTCTCCAGGTGAGGTGTGCAAGCACTCATGTGCAAGCATCTTCACCAAAAGGATGCCAGGATGTAGCCTCTACCCACAGAAGATGTTTAAAAATATTAGACACTAATGAATTTGGATTTGCATTTGACTCAGGCCTACTCCAGTTCTTCCTCTGATAGCCACTTTTCTCTCAAAATTAATATATTGTGGCAAAAATAAAATCCCTCTTCCTGTGTCCTACTCTCCTAATGAAATAAAAATCATAGACCCTACCTGTGCCTTTTCCAACAGACAGCTCTCTGTATTTTGTTCTTCAAAGCCAGGACAAGGGTTCCACGCCTTCCTTGGCAGTATGGGCAGAAGCCTGGCTGAAAGATGACCACCAGCACAAGCTTTAAGACTTTTGTTATGATTCATTCTACTCAGAAACTCCCAAAATTTTCAAGGCCCAACCTCTAAAGCAGTTGTCTTTTCAGTTTTATGCATGTACAAAGACTGTGAGATGCTCAGCTGTCCCACTGTACTGCTTGGATTTAGTTGATTGGTCTGCTCTTTCTTATTTTTTTTGGGAAGTTTTTTTTTTGGATTGCCAAAGACTGGGACATGTAAGAGGGAGGTTTTTTGACTTCATCCATTTTACTTTGTATACAGTGAAAGAGGGATGTAACTCATTTTTTTCCTCCTCATCCCTGGGCTAAGGATGTTACTCAGGGGTGCCCTCAAGTTCATGAGCTGACAATGGACCTTTCCTGGCTATTCCTCAACCCTGTAGCCATTTTATTTTGACATTGCTCAGCCACAGAGAGCAGAATAATGCTTCATTCTTTCACAGCTCATGGTGTTTGCTGAGTTTAAATGTGGAACTACATTTTCCTGAGAGTAAACAGAAGTCATAAGAATTTTTTCTCCCATCTAGTGTGTTTTCAGTGTTGTTCTTTCTGTTCACGGTGAGACCCAGTCGCGTCTTGCACTTGAAACCATTTCAGTTCATCAATCTTAATTTTTTAAGATATACATTTAAGATATACATTTCTTCTCAATTATTTTTTCTGCATATAAATGTAGAACTTCCATTATTTTTTAAAATGTTTCACCTCTTAGGAGAAGAGATAATCTATTTAGGCTTCATTTTAAGAATTTCAGAATCTCAGCAATGGGATAATGTTCCCTCCCTGTGTTTCACCATGGTACCTTTTTAAAAATCAAACCTTTAAGCAAAAGATCAGCAGCACTCCTGATGCAGATGCAGACCTTTGGGAAGCACATCAATGCAAGACACTGCTCTTAGGGCTTGTAGATTTGAACCCTGTCAGAGTTTATCTGCTGCCAGCTTCAAACTGTGGTTTGACATTTCTGGTCAAGAGGGGTGCCCTTGTGAATCCCAGGAGGGGACGAATGTGAAAAGGCAGAGAGGAGCTTTTGTCTCCCTGCAGCAGAACCCTGCCAGCCTCCACTGCACAGGCACCTGCCACCAGCAAGGCTCTGCTTTGAGGGAGATCATCACAGCATGATCTCACTTGTGCCTGCAGTAGAGAGCCGTCAAAGCACAGCAAGAGAGAGAGAGATGGCAGGGAGCATCAAAGGGGAGCTGCTAAAGCCTGAATAGGAATGAAGATAAAAGCTGCAGCCAGCGTAACTCCCTTCCCAAAGGGAGGGAGCAGAAGTGCAATGTGAGAAGGAGTGGTCACAGGAGACCTCAGGGCCAAGCCATTCCTCCTGTAAGGCAGCTGTTACAATAGGCTGGGAATTTAAGTGAGAAAATCACGAGGAAATTGCTGTGGTGCACAAAAGATGCTTGTCAAACACTGCAGCCCCATGTCTGCTGGGGACTGAGAGACTACACTGCGTTTTTTCCTGATCTAACAGATGAGCTCTGGACCTCAAACCCTTTAGCACTGCAAAATCCACACCTGCTTTCATGCATAATAGGATGATGACTGTGTACAAAGCCCAGCCCATCAGGCCAGGCACGTGGACCTGGAAAGGACAAGGAGATTGCTGTTAGCCCTGATCTAAGTGCTTGTTACTATGATTGCCTTCACTTTCTGGAGGGAAAATAGAAGGACCATTTTTCACTGGTATTAAAATGCAACCATTTGTCTTCCCGTAGTTTAGGTATCCACAAGAAAGTCATTCTCAGGCGTAACTTCCTTATTACTTTCAGTCTGCACAAAGTCAAAGCCTGGATGATCAGACCTAACTCTTAAACCAGTCAAGAACTCCCACCCCACTCAGATCAGCCTTCAAGGCACACATACCTCTGACAAGGATAGAACTTCACTTGCAAGGCCTGGGACCAAGGCTTGGTAAATGTGCTAAAAATTCTCAGTATTGGAAAATAAAATACCGTCTCTGGTCAGTGGTGCCTAAAGAGCAAATCTCATAAGATTTTCAGTTTGTAAGTGCCACACTGTGGATGACCACCCTCAGATTCCTGAGCGTAGCAGGAATTTGAGCAAAGATCAGAAAGAACATCTCCTTTTGACCCTCAGCTAGAGCTTTGATTTCAGAAGACTCACAAAGAGAATTTGCTATCAATATTGGTGAGATGCTCTCAAAATTTGCTATGGCAATTCTACTAGGCAGACTGAAGAGACTGCCTGCAGGGTTATAAACCCTAATATAGATATAAATAACTCCCAGGAAAATAGATTAAAGGAGAGAGCTCAGTATGAGCACTTCAGAGTCTGAGGCAACCAAGGAATCACTAAGATGTTAAAATAAGAAGCAAATAGAAATGATTGGAAAATTCAGGGACTAGCTAAAACTCCATGGATTTGTCAGAAAATGGGTCTAAATTAATTCAGATAACAAACTGGACATGCCCCAAGGTGGAAGAAGGAGAAGCACACAGCTATGCTACTTTCACTTAAGCAGCCCTGGTAAACAGATGCTGCTGTCACAACAATCTGCAGAAGGTCTCCTGTTGAAAGCCTTTGTGCAGTAGTTCTGCAAGGTGATGCTGCATATTTATTGATCATGTTGCAAAAAGAAGTCACTTGGGCTGGTGCTTGAGGGCTTAGGGCTCTCCTTTGCCCTGAAGTTCCAGAATATTGAACAGGAGCTGGCTGGATCTGGCTCTGTTTACAAACGTGCCTGTGAGCCCAGCTGGGCACAGACACACCTGGTCAGGGGCTGAACTTGCTGCTGGCATGTGCTGTGGCTTAAACCTCTAAAGATCTACTGCAAATTTACCACCACGATGTAATTCACTGATCATGGGATCCCTGAGACAATATTCAAACTCAGAACTTACTAATTAAGTAAAATCTTAAGCACTTGTTTCATTTGCAAAGCATCATGTTATCATGATTGTAGACAGATGATGCAACATATCAGACTTCATCCTTTCTCAAAAAATGTATATCCCATAGGAGGAATGAACTTTTGGGAGAGCTTATGCAGCATTTACATCATACAAATTTGGTGCCTTTTATTAGTAACAATAAAAAATGTATTTTTGACTTCTGTGAATTCAGGATGAGCTGATTATCTCAGCTTAGACTCTGAGTCAAGACTGCAAACTTCTGTGAAATCACGTACACTTATGCTAATATTTAAATATACTTTTAAACACTATTATAATCAATGGAGTTTAAGCACATCTTTAATGCAAGCACTCATATAGGTGCCTTGAACAAGGACAAATTTCTGTCCTTTTTTTATGAAGGAATTCAGCTTAACTCTGGACACTAGTGGTATTTCCTTACCCCAGTTGCCATTTTGATTCCCTTTTTAAAATAAATCTGCAGAATTGCATCGTCTGCTCTGGCAACAGCTGCCAAACCTCTGCAGATTATAAACTGGTGTTTTAATGTAAATCAGGACTCTGATTACTCTGTGAACTCTGGTAATTAAGCAGGTGAGGCAGCCCCTTTAGTTGTCCCCCAAGAAGGCACCTACCTCAGGAAAGAGTGTGAGCGTGGGAGGTCATGGTGAGTAACCACCCCCAGCTGTACAGCCCTGCCTCAGACCTCTTGCAGTGCCATTTTCCTGGTCTCTGTCTTGAATCAGAACTGTGAGTTTTACACTTTTTGCATTTAATAAGCCTGAATATTAAATCAAAATGCACAGTCATTTGTAAAAGAAGATTCAGGTCCTGTTAGCTCTCATCAATCTTTTCAAACTGTCTTTCTATTGAGAGCTCTCTGCTCTTATGTGCAAAAGTCAGACACAGAAAAAGGTGGATGAAAAACTGCCTCCCAAATGCTTTTATGGCTTTGAAATTGTAGTTTATTTTTCCACCTCATTCTCCCACTTTGTGATAATCATTATTATCTCTTTTTCCTACATCTTTCTAACAGAGTGGCACCATTAATAGTTAAGCAAGTTTTCTGCTACCTATTATTCCTCTGCACTTTTTGGGGAACAAGGTTCATTTAAAAATTCTAAGTGGCAACCTCCATCTGTGGCTCTGTGGGGCTCAGGGATATAAACATGGACATTCCACTTTGTTTTTCATGTTTAAGCATAATAAAATACAGCTTATTTAGGTCATTGTGCACTTTTTTTTTCCCCTTAGTTTTCCTTGTTTTGGAGAGGAATACAGTGTCAAAACAAAATTGTTTGCCACAGACCTCAATCTTTCCTGTTCATCTCTCAGTATTGCAGGTGAATTACAAGGTGTTCATCAATGTTTTTCTGAGGTTAGCTGTCAGTCTTGTATTTGAACATCCTCTATATGATCCAGAAATCTGGAAAGGGTTAATGAGAAAAGCTGTGGTCTTATCACAGGTTAAAATAGCAGTGAGAAAGAAAAAGAAACAAAACAGCAATATGGACTTTTGTTTGCTTTGGCAGGATTCTCTGTGAGGGTTTTGTCATCCCCTGCTATTGCTAGTTAAAAAGGGAATGTCCTTGTCTATGCAGCTTCCTTAACTGGCATTAATAAACTGTAATGAGATTATTTTTTTTATTAGTTTAGGATAACAGTGTGTCCCACCTATGCCAGATTTGTGACCAGGAATAAAGCTGAAGGTTATTGTGGAGAATTTCTTTATTTACTTTGTAATAAGCACAAGTCAGCTGGGGCATTTGGGGGAATCGCCATGAGAGAGCAAAGTCAAACACATCAGTTTGCATTTTGCATGGAAAGAGACTCCAATGATCTTTGGAGCAGCATCTCCCAGCCCCAGTGTGACTCCTGGAGCCCACAGAGCTCCCTCCTGCTCAGTCAATGCACTCTTGTGCCCAGGCTGCATTGCAAACCCCAGGAGTGCACAACAAAAGCAAGAACATTCACTAGAGGACAAATCCCAGCACGTGGGGTGTCATGTCAGGGAAAGAAGGTGCAGGAAAAAACAACATTCTCCTAGCCAGGTCAGTGTGGTTGTAGGGAGGAAGGCCCTGAACACTGTACAGGGATAGATTTAAAGAGGGGGAGGATGTGATCTCCCCAAATTGTTCACAGGGCAAAGCAGCTGCAGTGCTCTCCAGCCCCTGAGCCTGCAGACCTTTATCCAAGGTGGTCAAGTTAAAAAGCTTCATAACAAGCTGTGGTTTTCTGTGCTTCCTCCACATTTTATCTTTATTGAGATACTATTTCTTATAAATAAACTGCTGCATTTCTGTGTTATCTTTATACTGCCAAGGATTTTTGCATTGATATATGTTGGAGATGGTCTTTAAAGTAATAATAAAAAGTCTTGGCAACAGTGATTCAGAAGTGACTGGATCTGCCTTGGCACACCTCTAGTTTAAAAGATACCTCAGTGCAATTAATTAGCTGGAATCTGAGAGCTTCCAGAAGGAAAGTTTTATGAGTTACCTCTTTCCTCTGGGAAGGCATCATTCAAGCCAAATCACTGTTAACTGACATGTTCACTCTTGATTTCTTTCAACTCAGCATCCTCCCAGACTGTTTTCTCTCTTCAGAGGAGAAGTGCCTGTGGAAAGTTATGCACTTTTATCCACTTCTTTCTGATTCTCTTAATTTTATGGGGTTTTTTTCTGAAAAAAGAGAGGAAAAAGTACACTTTTTTGTTAATGTCACTGCTCTTGACATCGAAGTTTTCAGTCTGCCTGCTGAACAGATGGAAAGCTACAATGCCAGCAGGGCAAACTTCCCTCAGCACACAGTGTGTCTTCTTTCCCTCACTGAAGCCAGGGGAATCAGTGTCCTGAATACCAGATGTAGAAATGGATGTGCTGGCACCACAAGCATTTCCCTACTGCCCCTCCTCAGTGGGAAACTGTGCCCACACAGTTACCCACACAGGAGAGTCTCCCCTCAGTAATAGCAGCGGCAGAGGAAGCTCCAGCCCTCAGGGCTGGTGCTGACTTTGAGCTGCCACCTCGGCCAGGAAGGTTGTCTCAGGCAGCAACTTCTGTGGCCCTCCTTTGATGCTTCTGATTTGTAGGAAGCTTAGGGCTGGTTCTGAGAAGATGAGTTGGGCTCCATGCCTGTTAATCCAACTCCTGCCCACCTGGAAAGGGGTGAATGTCCTGGGAATGTCTCTTCTTTGCCTTAGGACTGCTCTGCAAGGGCCCTGTGTGAAGAATGCCCACTGGGGTTTAACCCCAGTGCAGCCCAGCCCTACACAGACACTCCCTGCCTGGGAGAGAATCAGAGGAATAAAAGTGACAAAATTCATGGGCTAAGTTCAATAGGTAAACTAAAGTCTGTGCACACAAGAAAGGCAACACAAGGAATGAATTCATCCCTTCCAAGGGCAGGCAGTTGTTCAGCAAGGCTCCATCACACCCAACCAGGGCTGGGGAAGACAAACACCATCACTGTGAACATCCCCCTTTCCTTTTTCCCCCAGCTTTATGTGCTGAACATGGTCCCTAATGGTCTGGGGTGTCACAGAAAATTATCTCTATCCCTGCCAAAACCAGCACAAGACCACTGTTAGAAGGGCTGCAGTCATGTCCTCTTCTCCATGAAGAGTCATTCCTCCTTGGACATTTGTATTTTAGAGAATTGGAGGGGAAGCTGAGAGAGACCTTTCTTCTTTATTGTCCTGCTGCTTCTTCTGTGGTTGGTTGCAACCAGCACAAGCTGAACCATCATGTCCTGAATGTTGGTTACATATTTTTCTCCTGACCCAGGAAAGCAAAGGCTGCGTTACTTGTGTGAAAATTTAACATTTCCTTTATCCTTCAAGGATCATGCAGGGTTCTTTAAGTTCAAGCCATGTGAGCCATAGCTGCTGAGAGATTCATCTCTTGATAAATAGCTGTCCTCAACAGAATGATTAATGGCAGTGTTGCTATTGTCACTGGTTCTTTTTCATGTTGTACACTTGCAATTGTGTTACCATTTTGCTTTGGGTATAGGATGCCTCTTTATCAAACCACATTTTTTCCTCTAAACCCAGGGAGTACAAGATATCGTTGCATCATAAATTTTTTAATATACCCTGTTTGAAAGCAGACTGATTTCCTGTCTGACTTGCTCATCTATTACCAAGAGAGGATGAAAGTGAAGTTCTTTCTTGTTATGTAACCTTACCCTGATCTGATTATTATGCATGGAACCACAGTGCAAGCTCTTCAGTATGAAAAAGCTTGGAAAACTGTTATAGTAAACAAGGAGAAACTAAACCCATGGATTGGACTCCATCAGGAAATCTTAACTCTAAAATCCACAACACGTGGTCCGAAATGTCACACAATTAATTATAATTTAATTTATTCAGGAACTCATTATGAGTGTGAGTGGAGATGAGCAAACTGAACAGAATTAAGCAATTCCCTCGGTTATAGACTCTATTATCAAAGAGCTCTGGACATGAACCACAGCTCCCGAATTAAGCTGGGTTTTAAATTTCCCCAAGCAACAAAAAATGGCATTTTTTATTCTTTGTTTTACTTTTACCTTGAGAAACTGAAAAACTATGAGAGGTCAACAGGTAAAGAAAACATTTTCAAGCTGAAAACTAAAGATGGAAATGTAATCAAGTGCAATCACCCCACTCTGTTGCAGATCTCTAAATGCACTCAGAAGATCTGTCTGAAGAGAAGGGTCTCTGCTCTGGTCTGGAAACAGAATGGGAGACTTAAATCAGCTTCCTTTACAGTCAAAAACAAACATTTCATTCAAAAAACGAGGCTGGTTTTGGACACACATTGATCAAACCAGGTTAAAGTATCTCCCAGCTGGTTTCAAACTGGAGTTATTGATTCCATTTTCCTTTTTGATGCCTGCAGCTTAGTCACCCACTACAGATAACTACAGGTAGATGTCTGAAATTTGAGTTAGGATTTGCCTCTGAGTTGATAACAGTTCTTATCCATGCCTAATGGGATAAACTAAAGCATTTTAGCCATAAACCAGCTACTAACTGATAACAGCAGCATCTGCACTTGCAAAAATGAGAACAACAGTTAGGGCATGAAACAATAATCAAATATTTCCACCAAGATGTTTATTCCTTCATTACAAACTAATTTTTTTTCATTTTTTTGTGTGGTTTTTACTTTGTTCAGAAGTATCGTACTGAAATTTTAGGATCAACTGATTGACTTAAGAAATGATATTTTAATTATTTTTTAAATTTTGTGAAAAGGTTATTTCCAATTTGAATATTTTTTTCCTGATAAACTACAGTTAAATTTTGGATTTTTATTGTGGACTTTGAAAGGGAAAACTTCCTGCACATGTAAGTGAGCATGCACCTATCTTTAAATATATTGTGCCAAATATTATGATTATACAGATTTTAGAAACATCACCAAAACAAATGTTCCAAATACGGATAATTTAAAAAATAGGACAACACAAAAAAAATTTTAAAAGAGAGATGAAAATGACTACGTTGTCAGAGCATAAGAATATCTCTAGTATTTCAGTATTTCTAGTGTTTGGGTAAAATAGATTCCCAAAGATTTCTTCTTCACCCTAAGAAGAACAGGGCAACACGGAGTGGAGGTTGCAGTCTGCTCATCACACATTATTTCTGCTGCTCCTTTCTTCTGACTCACTTCCCCTTCTTCAGATAAAACAACTTCTAATTCAAAAACCTACAGTCCAGGCACCATTAAAATTAAAAGTTTCTATACAAATGTTCTTCAACAAGAAAATAATTTTTAGTAAAGTAGTGAGGATTTTAGGAACTCAAACCAACTCTGGGGTTGCTGCTTGCATTGGCTTTGCCAACATCTATTCAGGAATAATAACTTAGCAACAGAGCAGCACTGTTCCGACATTTTTCAACATCTTTTTTAATGTGCTGTAACCAATTGTTGTTGTGTTTTTTTAATGTTTTACAATCAACAAAACAAAAATACAGATTAGCAGCAACATTTATATTTCACACAAAGTTCATGTGGAATCATTCTTATGATGGAAATCTTTGAAAAAATCACCTTGGATTGTGTGGATTGCATCACAATTATTGGCAGTGACTTCCCAAGCAGTTTGTTTTTCCACTAGAATTTTTGTTTCTTACCCACAGTTTTTATATTGCTGTGAGCTGAATCTAAGGACACAGGAACACATCATTGTGCTCTGTAATCTACATCAGGATTTTCCAGTTGTGCTCTTTATTTCTTTCCTCTGACGTTTTCTGTCTCTCTTACTGAATTAGGGTTGGGTGAGACCTTCTCACTGGAGCATAAAGTCATGCAAAAGTGCTCCTAAATCTGTTGTAGGAACAAGGACAAGGATTTGCCCATGAGTGGAAGTTTTGAAGACCCTTTTGGACTCTAAGAATAACAAAATCTTGGTAAGCCTTAAGGGAAGCTGATGAGCATCTTGGAAAGAGCGCTGATTTCATCTTTTAGCTTGGTACCTATTTATTTGCTAAAAGTTCCAAAGGTGAATTTTGTGATTTTTTGATGTGTCTCCATTACTAGATTGAGACTTGAGGAAGGAAGAAAGGTCCAATTCTCAATCTGTCACAGAATTCCTGTGTGATTTAGGATTACCCATTTAGTATCTGTGTCCCAGACCCTTAGCTATAAAGCAGAAACACTATTATTTTGTTATTGTGTAATTTTGTTGTCAATGCCATGAGATCAGGACTAGCTCTTACTAAAATTTCTGCAGCTTATAGCAGACCAAATTCACAGCACATTCATTTCCACATAGCCTTGGTCTTTGCTGTGATGTTTATAAATAACTGGTAAACACAGAGGAAGGAGGCTTGACACCTCTTGTAAACTGAAATTTGGCATTCAGATGTTGAGCTGAGGCCCTGGAGCAGCAGCCTTTAGCATGCTCAGGTCTGCTCTGCCCTTTCTGTGTTTTTAATTCCAAATCTTTAATCCAAGCCCTGACCAATGAAAAGATAATGGAATCTAAGGACATCTGGTTAACAGTTATCAGCATAAGAGACAAAGATAATAGACACAGACAAGAGACAGGAAAAAGAATAAATTAAACACCTAAATACACAAGCCCTAAGGAAAAAAAAGATAATAGACACCAGCCAAAGCCTGAGCCTCCAGGTCATTAGCTGAGGGGCCACTGAGCAAATGACTAAAGCCTTTAGAGGGCTCAACCAGAATTTTGTGGCTGATCAAGAAGGTAGGAAATCTGTTTCCAACATGCACCACAGGAAAAAGAAAACTGATTATGGGATAGCTGGTGAAACTTGTAGGGCTTTGTAAAGCTGCTTATAGAATGCTTTGAGGGAATCTTGAGGACACATGAAAATTATTATGGCATATTTAGAGGAAGGGCTAAATGTGAGAAAGGGAAGGATCAAAGTAGATTGGGGTGAAACCAGCATGGCAAATTGAGAACTGCAGTAGGTGCTTTCTTCTCATTAAATCCTATTCCCATTTTCATACAGTCACAGAATAGTTTGGGTGGGAAGAGACCTGTAAAAATCAGCTAGTCCAACCCTCCTGCCACAGACTGGCACATTTTCCAATAATGTTGCTAAAACCCCTTTTAAACCTGGTCCTGGATGTTTCTAGGGTTAAGTCTCTTGGCAACCTAATCTAGTGTTTTAACAGCCTCTTTGTAAAAAATTTCAAATTTCTTCTAATTGTCACAATAGGATATGAAATGTACGACATGTACATGCTGAAATGTCTAAAGTAAAAAGAGGGTAGTTTATTTCTGAACTCTAATATTTACAGACTTTTAAAAGTGACCATGGATTGGAGGATGAAATTGCTACCTCTCCAACTACATTGGTCAAACTAACAGTCTATCAATTCTCTCCTCCTTCAGAAAGAAATGCAAAACAATCATTATTTACATGAAAAGTGTGAGAAACTCCATTACAAAAATGCAAACATCAGAAGGCTTAGAAGAACTTAGAAGAACAGGGTGACATCTAATAACTAGTCTGAGTCTGCCCTTTTTTTGTTTAAAGCCTTTCCCCCTTGTTCTGTCACAACAGGCTCTGCTAAAGTCTCTGCCCCCATATTTTTTATAAACTCCCTTTAGGCACTGGAAGGTGTGACCAGGTACTCCTGGAGACCTCAGACAATCTCCCTGTGAGAGGTGTTCCACCTTCAGATCACCTGCATGGCCCTGCTCCTGACCTGCTCCAAGACGTGCTGTGGACCCCAGAGCTGGATGTAGCGCTGCAGGTGGGGTCTGAGCAGAGGGGCAGAATCCCCCTCACCTGCTGCCCACAGTGCCCTGGATTTGGTTCTGGGCTGTGAGTGCTCATTGCCAGCTCATGACCAGCCTCTTGTTCCCCAGTTCCTTCTGTTCAGGGCTGCTCCTCATCTGCTCATCCGCCCCCAGCCTGGATTGATACTGGGGATTGCCTGGACCCAGGCACAGCACCTTGTACTTGCTCTTGTTGAGCCTTGGGGAGTTCTCATGGAGCCACTTCTCCAGCTTGTCCAGGTCCCTCTGGATGGCATCCTATCCCTCAGGTGTGTCAGTGGCACCTGTCAGCTTGGTGGCATCTTCAAATTTACTGAGGTGTGACCTCACTTTCCATGCGACTCACACATGAACTTCAAGCTGAAATGGGCAACTCACAGCTGAAAAGACCCAAGCTTAGAGCTGGTGGCTGAGCAAGGAACCTGGGGTTTGCAATGAGATACTAGAGATTTAAATGTGCGTGTGTCTGTTAGTGAACCTCAGACTTGTGTCGCAGACATCTTTTTACAAAAAATCCTTTCCTTAGGATTTTTTCTCCTGAGAAGCTGAGAAGCCTCAGGAACAAAATGTAAACAATGGTTATCTGCTGCTGTGGAATGCAACAGGTGGATCTGTGATTGGTCTCATAGAGTTGTTTGTAATTAATGGCCAATCACAGCCCAGCTGGCTTGGACAGAGAGCCCAAGCCACAAGCCTTTGTTATCATTCCTTTCTATTCTTAGCTTAGCTAGCCTTCTGATGAAACCTTTTCTTCTATTCTTTTAGTATAGTTTTAATGTAATATATATCATAAAATAATAAATCAAGCCTTCTGAAACATGGAGTCAGATCCTCGTCTCTTCCCTCATCCAAGAACCCCTGTGAACACTGTCACAGACTTGGTCATCTGAAAAGGGGAAGCAGAACAGAGACTTCTGTGTTTCCCATGCCTGTGTGAGTGGTGTTGGTTTCTGTGTGGTCATAGGCTAAAATCCTGCTCTTTGTTATCATGCTTGGCTTCTTATCTGCTCAGTGTAGGTTGACATCTTTGACCCCCTGCTCATCCTTGTTACTTCCTGGATCTACAGGCTGCAATGGCAGCAGCCTCACATATGGATGGCCAAGTCAGAAATCCCTGGATCCCTCAGTCCAACAGCTGTGACATTCCCATCACAAGACAAATCCAGAGTGCATAGGTTGCTGCTACCCTAACAAGAAGTTGTACCATCAGCCTTTATTTCAAATGTAGTTTTCAGTAGGGAAGAGCTTGTGTTTGGAAATCTGGGTCTGGCCCTGAAGCAGACAGGGTTGTTTGTGCCTCAGGGCTTCCTCAGCCAAAACACAGTGAATGTCTGACAACAGAAACATAAAGCACAGGTCTGTCTCCCCTTCAAAGGAGAGGAGTCAGGAGTGAAGAATTAAAATTGAGCGAGAGCTTGTGGTTTCTCACTGTCAAAAGTTATTTTAATTTGCAATAGAATACATTTATTTTCCCCAAGTCATGTCTGTTCTGCCCATGATGGAAACTGCTGAGGGATATCCCTGTCTTTATCTCCACCCAAGACTTCTTCCATCCTATTTTCTTCATCTGGCCCATTGAGGAGGGGGAGTGAGAGAGTGTCTGGGTGGGCAGCTGGCAGCAGCCTACCACAACTGTGTTATGGCATAGTATTATAGAGATCTCTGCTTAGAGAGTAGTGGCTTGCACAAGATTCTGTAACTGTGAGATCTTATGCACATAATTTCCTGCCCACAGATCTGTATTTCTGCATCTAGAAGAGGTCCTGGTAGACCTGAACTACTTTAGGTAGTGTTTGAAGGTATGCTGCTGGAAATGGTTATGTAAAAATAGGATACTAAGGGTATTAGCTCCTTAACAGCACAGGTTTTGGCTCTGGCTGAGAGCAGAATGATGAGGACACGAATGAATGAAGAGGTGTTGTTCTGAACTTTCCTGTTTCTGAGTGCTGAATTTAGGCCAGCAGTTAGATCAGGGCCTGTTTCACATGGGTGTCAATGCCCTTGTCCAGCGAGAGGAGTTGAACAAAACCAAGCTAACTGTGCATGAGTAATTACACCTCAGCAGGACCCAAGGTCACACATCCTGACACGAGTGAGGTGATTTTCACAGCCAGTGGAATGGGAATCACCTTGAGGTCATCTCTGGTTTAGAGGAAGTGCATGATTAGTGATGGAGTTTGGCTATGTGTACTGAGCATTTCTTCCTAAAGGGATGCAATGCCCATGCAGAGCTGAAAGGATGGCATACTTTCAGGAGAATGAGACCAGCAATATCTTCTTTTAATAAAAGAGCAGAGAAATAGAAAGCATATTTTCCTAACACCAGGTGTTATAGAAAGTTTGGCACAAAATTTTCTTCTTGGCACTATGTTTAACATTACAGAACTGAAATTATGTGTTTTGTTAATGGTGCAAACATCATGCTGATCATTTCCAGATTGTTATAGTAATCATTTGAAAGCATTAAAAAAGTTGGGTTTGCCTTTTTATTTTTTTATTACTGCTTTCCCCTTCAGCTAACTGTGATCTCTTCCTTGCCTACACATACTCTCAGGCTCCAGCCCCTTACTAGCAATCCTGCTTTTTAGATTAGATGTAGCATCCTTTTCTGTGCAGAGAAGATGAGTCTGTTCGATTTGAAATGACCTTGTTTCTGTGTTTCATTAATTTCATACATCAAATTAGAAGGCACCACATGCAGCTGGATGAACCCTGGTCAGGTGCAATACAATAAATCTCATAGACTTTTTCTAGCTATAATTTGACTTTTGGAAGCACATACATCCTCACAGAGTAAACAGAAAAGTCAAATTACTTACTCTGCTGCAAACATGTTCCATCACCTTGAATTTACTGTTGCATTTCACTCTCCCTGCTTTTTTGAGTCAGTAAAATGTTTATGGCTCTTACTGGGTCTATTTTACAGAAAAGCATGAACAAGATTCTTTGAGATAATTTAAAATCAGTAGCATTATGTAATCATTACTTTAGAATAGCCTGAACAATTTCTGCACAGAAAAATTGTTAAGGCTGTAAGTGTAATCAAACAAATCCCTGGATGTGAGAATATAGGCTGTAAATAGTACACATCTTAATGACATTAAACAGCAACCCAAACATTTTGGGTTCACAGGTTTTATAAATTTTTAATTCATCTTCCTCTCCTTCTCCTGAAATTTGCCTTGTTAAAGCTCACATTGAGTGTTTCCTCAAACATTTTTATCTTATCATAGTGAGACCAGGTGCTGGAGGACGCTCCCCTCTCCTAGCATCTGTTGCTTTGGAGCAGCAGTGAGTGGTCTGTGGCTTCCTCACAGGGCTGAGCTCCCCAGCCTCTTCTTTAGCAGAGAAATCCCTTCAGTATGAAGCAATTGACAAAAAAGAAAACAATAATAAAAAAAAAGTTTTTCACAAGTTGTGTTTAAAAGCTTTCACTACAACTTAGCAAAGACAGAAAAGTGGATTCTCAGAGTTTTCAGCTTTTTCCTCCCAGGAGGAACACTCCCATTCTTTCTAATTTAAGTGGAAAAAGTCAAAAAGTTCAGGAGCTGAGTGCAGAGAACTGGCAGACAGGGAAACAAATTAAAAGTGTCCACACAAACCATAAGAGAGGAACCTCAAAAAAGAGCAGGAGCACCTTCTCCAGGGATCTTGGAGAAGATCTCATATCATGTTCTCTGTGTTGACACTCTTGTCTGAAACCTAGCCATGAAGACATGGCTTTTTAAAAAAAAAGCCAGAAGACAAGCAGGCAGATAATCTCACCTTCATGGTAGCTTTGGACATTTATAATCATGACCATTCCAGTGCAAACCTCAAGAAATCAACAAAGTTTAATTGCCTCACAGGCCAGCAAACAGCCTTAAGGCCTTCTCCACTAAGAGATATTAGTCAGTGTGTTTTTCTTTCTCTGTTTTATTCCTAAAGTAGCAGACCCTTATTCTGACTCTTTGCCCAGAAAACAGCAGGCACCTGAATATTTGCTCCTGTCTGTAGGCTGGGCTGCCTGAAGGTAGTTAGACTGGAACTTACTTTTCTTACAGAGACAATGGCTTAGAGAGGTTTTTAAGGAAGTCATAACTCCTTCACACTCTGTAAAGAAAATGCTTTGTAGCATAGGATAAGAGAGGGAATTTCCACAGAATTGCTGAGATTGAAAGGGACCTGTAAACATCATGTAGCTCAACCCCACCTTTCTCCAGCCAGGGTCAGCACTCACAGGCTGGCTTGGGCCTATGTCCAGAAAGTGTTTGAAGTGTCTCCAAGGGTGCAGGCTCCATAACCACTCTGGGAAACCTGTTCCAGTGTGTGATCACCCTCACAATGAAAATGTGTTTTCTTTCTCATGTTTAAATGATATTTCCTACATTTCATTAATGTCACTGTCATACTTATGAAAAATCCCTTTGCTGGGATTTTTCTCCTGAGAAGCTGAGAAGCCTCAGAAATGAAATGTAAACAATAATTATCTGATTGCTTGGAATGTAGTTTGGAGGTTGCTTACCAACAGGTGCATCTTTGCTTGGCTCCATGTGAATTGTTTTTACTTAATGACCAATCCCAGTCCAGTTGTGTCAAGACTCTGGTCAATCATGGGTTTTTTATTATCATTCTTTTCTGGCCTTCTGATGTCTCCTTTTCTCTTTCTTTAGTATAGTTTTAGTATATAATTTTCCTTTAATATAATATCATATCATAATAAATCAGCTTTCTGAAGAACTTGGAGTCAATTCTCATCTCTCACCTCATCCTGGAACCCACAACAACACCACAACAATTAATAACCACACATTTCAGTTTGTGCCCATTGCCTCTTGCCTCATCACTGGGCATGACTGAAAAGGATCTGGATTGCACATATTTATACACGTGGATAATTTTCCCCCCTGAGCCTTCTTTCCCAGCCTCTCCTTGTATGTCAATATGCTCCAAAAACCATCTTGATGGACATTCTCTGGAGCTGCTCCAGTATTTCCATTTCTGTCCTCTGCTGGGCAGCCTAGCACTGCACACAGCATTCCTGATGGGCTGGGTAGAGGGAAAGAATCACCTCCCTTGCCTTGCTTGGATTGAAACACTTCACATTTCCCTTTGTTGTACTTGATGAGGTTTCTGGCTGTATCTTCACCCTCACTGGATGCATCTGAAGGCAACACAACCCTCTGGACTATCAGTCTCTCTTCCCAGATTTGTACAAGCTCCAGACTTGCAAAGGGTGCATTCTGTCCCATCATCCAGGTAATTAATAAAGATATTGAACTCTACTGGCCTCTGTATCAGTTCCTCAGGCTACTTCAGTAGTGTCTGGCCTCCAGCTTCTTTTTGTGCCACTGGTCACAGAACTTTGTACACAGCAGTCCAGCCAGAGTTCAGTCACCTTCCCTATTTATCTCCTCCTTACTTGATCAGTTTTGTCTATGAGGATATTACAAAAGACAGCATTTGCTAAAATCAAAGTAAACAACATCCACTGCTCTCCTCTCGTTCACTGAACCAGCCATCTCATTATAGAAAGATATTAACTTGATTATACACGACTTCAAAAATCCATGCTGACTACTCACAATCACAATGTGCTTCATATGTTTGGATATAATTACCAGGAGGATTTTCTCTATCTCCTTCCCAAGGATTGCTTTAGCAGCACTTGGGACATGTAGCAGTAGGACAAGGGGTAATGGTTTTAAAGTAAAAGAGTGTAGAATCAAATTCTGACACTCTGAGCCCAGGTCTCTGACTGCTCCTCACACCATGCAGTACAACCTCTAAAACCAAGAGCAATTGCCTGGGTGGAAACATTTTGAATGGCAGCGTTTTCATGGAAGAATGGAGGAGCAGGGGAGTGGGCAGAGCTCTGAGAAGCTTCACTGCTGCAGGTTTTCATTTTGTGTCCTGTACTATGAGCCATTTTCAGTGGTTTTTTTGTACTTAATGATCAGTCACATTAAAGCATTATTTCCTCATCTGCTTTTGTTTGTGTTGTTTCACATACTGTTCATGGCATGTATTTAACATTAGCAAACAGGACACTTCACTCCAAACTGGAAATACCTAAACAGTCTGTCCCAGTACACTCAGGATCCTGGTACTTCAACAATAGCATGTAATTTGGATTATTGCAAAGAGAGAGAAAGGGTGCCTGGTGCTTTGTAGCATGAAATGCTGGTCATAATTAAAGAATAATTTAATTTCCATTTACAGAAAGGCCATGCAGGAGCAAGCTGGGAAATGTTCAGTTAATCAGCCATAGTTATAAGATACAGTGGCATAGCAACCTCACCATTACCTATCAGCAGGTCCACATCAACACATTAAGTGAGACAAAGAAAAAACTGAAAAGACAGAAAAATTTGCGGTAGGAAAACTATGCTATGGGATGTAGTAGCTGATGAAGGAAGATGATGAGGAAGCAAGAGGAAACAGATGCTGGAGGTTTTTTTTTTTTGTTTTCATCACAATATGATCAAATAGAAACACACAGAGCTGGGCCTATTAAGGAGTGAGAACTGGTAAAATTGTGAATAAAACATGGTATGGAAGGAGGATTTGCAAGGGAATAATTCTGTTGGATCTGTGTCAGTTGGGGAGGAAAAATAGATCAGTTTTCTTTTCTTGTTGCAGGGGGCTTCAAATTAATTAAAAAAGGGGAGGGAAAAAAAGGAAAGAAAACCTAGCTGAATAACAGAGCAAATGGTCTGGACAAAGGAATCTGACAAAGATACTTCTATCAAAAACCTCCTATTAGACCTAAAGGACGTCACAATCCAGCTCCACAGGAAAAAGGAAAATGAAATTCACCTAGACAACTAGAGAAAGAACATGAAAATCCATGCTACCTATTGCACAAAACCTTTTGGCATTTCACAACCTTCTCAGAAATTAACCAATCTGTATTTTTTTGTAAGGTGATTTCATCTGATTTCATTGTAGAAAAGTAGATCTAAAACCAGGAAGTTTCCAAAGACTTTTAGAGAGGAAATACATAGTCTAACTCCTGTGAAGAAGTTGGAGACTATGTTGTGGATACAGCTCCCGTCTTTGAGCATTTGCCTGATTTTTTTAAATCTAAAAATTGTCTCTAAATCAATTTCTTATAATTTTTTCTTTATACCTCTTGCCTATGTGTCGATATCATATTTTCTGAAAAATCCCTTTGCCAGAATTTCTTCTCCTGGGAGGCTTAGAAGCTTCAGAGAAAAAGAAAAACAATATTATCTCATTTGCTTCTCCTGTGTTTTGCTGCTTTGGAATGTGGTTGGAGGTTGTTTATCCAACATGTGAATTGTTAGCTTAATGACCAATCACTGCCAAGCTGTGTCAGACTCTGAGGAGATAGTAACAAGTTTTTCAGTATTATCTTTTACGCTTCTATCTGTACCCTTTCTCTATTCTTTAGTATAGTTTAGTGTGATATAATATAATATAATATAATATAATATAATATAATAGCCTTCTAAGAACATGGAGTCAGATTCCTTCCTTCCTCCTTCCTGTCACCCGGGATTCCAAAAATACCACACATATGTAATTATTTCTTTATGCCCTATACACAGCTGTCTTACTTTTCAAAGCTGCCATTATTCTCTGCCCTGGCCAGTGTAACTTCATGGCAGTGAACATGGATCCTAAGGACTGACCTGCTTACAAAGGCAAGAGCAGCAGCACACAGTGACAGGGAAGAGCTCAGATGTTGGGGAGCAGCTGGAGATAGCATGCAAATCTCTGCTCCAAAAGCAGATGGTTCTTCACATCTCGCTGAGAAGTAAATCCATTGGACTAACAGCTCCTGGCTGAATCTTTGCTTTCAACTTCTGCATCCAAACTGAGCAGTCCAAACATCTGTCTGTCACATTAGCAGCCTGAACTGGGAGATGAGAGCAGGGCAATGATCAGAAGTTCTTATGCTGTGCCTACAAGATAAACAAAAAGGCTGGGGTTCATCCTCATGTTTGATCAGTGGAGCTGACTGCTCACCTTTTGAAGTATCAAGATGTAAAGTAGGTATGTATGCTGGTAAGAAATTGATCATACTGGTTACAAATGTACTTAATCAGATAAACATATCTATCTTTTATTTGATGAATACTATTGAAAATAGCTAGATGTTTTAAAAAAATCCCATTAAATTATCAAAAGCTTTTTGGGAAATACCTTAGAAGTACCATGGCAATTTTTAAGGAGACATCTGATTTGTCTTTTTTGGGAAAAAGCTGCACTTAACAGTAGCACAAACATTTAAAATACATCTGTTACATGCCCAGATAGTCCACTTCTGCTATAGGAGGAAAAATACCTGCACACTGAATCCATGCTTCTGCTTCATAGATTTATGAAAGTTTCATTTCCAAGGATTAGTCAGGCAAGATATGAGGGGAAACTATCAGGAATGTTTGGCTCAAATAATGTAACAGAAGGTATGTGAGAAGCTTAATAGGACTAAGAAATGTGGATAAAGAGGGGACAGTGGAGGAGAAATTCAGTGAGCAAGATAAATGGTAGAGTCATTACTCACTCTCAGCCAACTAGGTTGATCATCAGTTCTGTCCCTGTCCCTGCTGAGAGGTTTAAAAAGGATGTTAACTCCAGTCTCTCAAAGCTTTGGCTTCTGTCAGGGAAGCCCAGCTGACTGCAAGCACCTGAGATCCTGCCCCTGGATGCACTGATTTTAGTTCATTGCTCATCTGGCTTTTACTGTGGCCCTTTGATTCATTCAGACTGTCCTCAGGTGGTGCTGGAGGGTATCTGGATAATGGTAGTGAAAGACGGAGCCCTCAAGCTCTGCTGATTGGTGGCAGAGCTGGGAAGGTCGTGCTGCTAAGCCTTGCTTGGCTTTGTCCATAGGGCAACTTATGACAGTGACCATGGTGTAAGAAAATGGAAAACCTTCTATGAGGCCTAGGTAGTGCAGTGTCTGTCTTGAAATCCTGAAACCAGCTGGGATTGATTTGGTGCTGAGTGTACTTATACAAGAAATTGTGAGGAGTCTTATATTCCAGTTGTAATAGAAATGCCACAAAAATGTTTACTGGGAAATGTTCAACAACTTTTTTTTTTTTAATTTTTATTTTTGGTCAGAAATATCTCAGTTCATCAGCTTGAAGGAGTATGCAAGACCTTCCCTTACTGCTTAAAATCTGCCAAAGATGGAGTAACATGTAAACTATAACTGCAAGTCAGCTGATACACAAAAGAGAAAATACCTGAAGCTTAATAGAGTTTGGTTGAAACTAACAGAAAAAATTCAATAGCTTGCTTTAGACTGATGTAAACTTAGATGACATTGCGGGAAGATGAACATGTAAATACCTGCCTGGTGATCCATGTGACACCAAGGCAGGAAATCACTGCCATAAACAGGAATGACAATTGATCCGTTTTTTCTGGACAAAAAGAAATATGGGACAAAACCCCAAGGCAACCCAGCAAGACACTTGGGGGAAGGGAAGGGAAGGGAAGGGAAAGTGTATTCTATTTGCCATCGGTATGGCAGTTGTCTTTTGTCAAGTGGGCAATTTTCCTCATCTCTTCCACAATCACTCCTCCCTCTGGAAGGGACATCTGCTGATAACAGGCCATTGAATGTCACTGCATGACTGATAAGAACTATAACATCCCATTGTGAGATGCTCTGCCCAGAGGGAGGAGTCAAGCATTCCTACCTGGATATAATCTGGAGATTTGGGAATACCAGCATGTCTTCTCCACTGGATTTCCCAGAGGAACAGCAGCTGCCTCTTCTTCCACTGGATCTTCAGAGGAAAACTGCACCCTTCTACAGGATCCCTGCTCCAGCAGAACCACACCTGACACTCCAGGAGGGCTGCAGCCACAATTCCAATTGGACTGCTACCAACACCCTGACCCACAGGGTGTCAGGTTGTATTCTGACTCTGACAGTGTTGTTCTAGTGAACTGCATTGTTTATTTTATCCTTTTATTTTCTTCCCTATTAAAGAACTGTTATTTCCTGCTCCCATATTTTTTGCCTGAGAGCCCCTTAATTTAAAATTTATAGCAATTCAGAGGGTTAGGAAGGTTTTACATTTTCCATTTAAGGGGAGGCTCCTGCCTTCCTTAGCAGACTCCTGTCTTTCCAAACCAAGATGGAAGGGAAGGGAAGAGCATCAGCCCAGATAACCTCTCTAGTTGCTGGGAACATGACTTCCCTGGTGTTGCCACCCCAGGAGGCTGAGGGATAGTGGTGTTTCTGTCATCGCAGAGCAGCTGGTGTACAGATGTGCCAGCAGGGCTTGTGCTGGAGCTGTGCACGTTCTCATGGTGTGCACGTTCGGTGGGATACTATTTGTGTTGTTACAAGGTTATAATAAGTCATAATGAGATTATAGATAATGGTTGGAACATTGTTCTATGTAATAAAGGATCATCTAACTCAATAAAAACTCCTTGTTTTTGTCATCATCTGATTCAATCATTGGTTTGTGGAAATTGAGCCTTCACTCCCTGTAACCATCAGGAGGCATGAACAGGTATAGGACACAATTCATGATCAAAGTTAGAGAGTGACTCAGGACAACAAAGACAGTATAAAAATTCCTTAGACCAGGCAGGAGTTTGTTTCAGGGACATCTATCTGGAAGAAGATGTTCTCCAGGAAACATAATTAGCCCCTTTCTGGTCCTGCTTTGATATTTCATTTTTATATAATGTGAGACAACTCAAACCAGGACACTGCCTGCTTGCCTCCCAGACAACAAAGCTTGGAGATGAGCTGTCATGTGGGAGATGGGAGATCAAATCTACGTCATTCAGAGAAGGCATTTAAACCATTATTCTTGCTGTGGATTCTTAAAACCACCTGTCAGGGGCATTTAATTCTGTTAGTCCCCTCCAGGTCTGGGCACCTGGTAACTCTCTTGGTGTTTTTACCAAAAAACTCTGGGAAGCCTTCTCTAGAACACAAAAGAGAAATGTCAAAAGCTGACCATTTTCACAAAATTTTGTTCTTGCTTTCAGCCAGCCTTATCTGTGAGGCTGCCAGCTGACCAGCTGAACACAGCACCTAAGTTCTGAGCCTTCCTGCTGGTGTGAGCAGCCCTCCAAGAACAAGGGTGTTTAATCTTATCAGCAGCTTCTGGCCACAATGGCAGCCTTACACTTTTCTCCTCCAGTTCCTCTCCAGCAGAACTGTCAAAACGCCTCTTGGAAGTGCTGCTTCATTTTCTGGAAGTTTTCACTGTGATAATTCTCCTTTGTGAGATGTATTTCCACTTCCATTTCCTTGTTTAGGCAATTACAGGCACCAGGTTTGACAACTGCTTTGGCTGTTTATCAAGGCACCTCCTGTAATTGTTTTGCTTATTGATTGTGGGGTTTGGATTTTCTGTGCCCCTGCTCACCAGAAGACTATAGGAGGGTTAAGGGCTGTGCAGGAGGCAAGCAGCACACACTTCACTTGGGCTGTATTCACATTGAAGCTAAGTGCTCATAAACACAATTTCTAATATTACACTGTGTAAAACTTCTCAATGGTGCTTTTTTACATAATGAGGTATTACACTGTCAATATGGGAATCAACACAAGGTCAAAATTTCTTCCATTCTGTGTTTTTAATTGGGTTAAGTGCAGTCCAGCTGGGGAATGTGTGAATAAGTATGCCAAGCAGCTAAAATGACAAGGGAAAAAAAATTCTAAGATTTAGGTTCTCATGTATCTCACATGGTGCCAGGAATGAATATCCTAGAAGGTGTCAGGCAAGTATATTTCCTGTTGAGTCTGGAATAATTTTCCTTTACTAAACACTTGGAATCTGGCCCTGAAACATTCCCCTTTCCTTACATGACAAACAGAATCCAAATAAACTGTCTTGACTACTTTAAAATTAGACACTGCTCTCTGGGTTCTGCATCTGCTTGTGAAATTTTACATTATGGACATTTTGCATCTAGATTTGGGCCAGAAAAGCCCCAATCCACAGGAGTGAATGGGAAATTCCACAAAGGTTGAAGACCAGTCACTCACAACTCCATTGCTGATTGTCAGCACTTAGTGCAAAAGCCACCAAGGAGGTGGAGGAAGAAGTGACCAGGTGTTCTGTTGGGGAAGGGGACGAATTTGGAATTAATTGATCAAACAGGAAGGAGAACTCATCACCCAACAGGCCAGGTTACAGATTGCCTGTCTTGTGGGGGGTAGAAAGTCTGAAACAACATTGAGGCACAAAGCTGACATTTTCTTAGGCCATTTTATTGTGGTTTTCCTGCAGTTCCCTCCCTCATTGCAGCAGGCTCCTTCCCTGGATAATGGATATAACTTTTATCTATGATCCAAAGGGTTTGTGAAGATTAACGCATTAAATTTTCAGGCCCACAGGGGCTGAGGAACTGATGTTGTGTTGCACATCACGCCACCAGTGACCAGGCTAAGAGGCCTCTGAGCATGCCCATGGTGAACAGGCTGTTCCCAAACCTGCAGTCTCACAGGCCATGATGTATTCCTGACTCCTGAGTGGACGATACATGGAACAGTCTTAGAATATTCTCACTCTGATTTCAGACCTCTGCATTCAGAAATAGTTTCCCAGAAAAATTTATAATCAGCAGACACTTTGCTTACTTTTTTTCTTTTCTTTTTCAGAATTCACAGGCAATTATGTCCTTTTCTCAGTAGCTTTCTTTCAACACAAGGAAAACAGTAAACTGGGGTACTTTTGCTGAGAGAATTGGCAGCTTTCTCCTGTGTACATGAGCTGTAAGAAGTCCTTTCAACTTGAGGCTTCACTCCTTATTAGACAAAAATTAAAATGTTCTCCGAAGAAGGATAGTTTGAGAACCCAGTCAGCCCCTAGTGTGACACTGTGGCCAAGCACCATGTCCTGGTGAAAGGCTTTGTCTTCTCAAAGTAGGAGGTATTTGGCTGGGGTAGAACACAGGATTGCCCCAGATGTTGTGTGAGGCTGCCTTGAGGGAGAGGAGAGGAGAGGAGAGGAGAGGAGAGGAGAGGAGAGGAGAGGAGAGGAGAGGAGAGAACAGGACAAAGGAGTAGAGCTCATATTCATCCTTTCCTCTGTCATAGGAGATTCTTCTATTGTACATCTGAATAATTCCTACAAAGTTGCTTGGTTTTGTTGCTACTGAAAGTCTGGAGTAACCCCACAAATGGCAAAGGGCCCAGGATCTCTGTTGCTTTATGTCTTGCAGATAATCATCTCCTACCCTGCAAGGTGCATGAAGAATTGTCCCAGAGCAGGGCTGTAGCATCTAGCACTCATTTCTTTCAGGAATAATTCACTGTGCAAAATGCAATGCAGGGGAGAAAATTCCCAGAGGAGTTGTTCAGGTGTAAAACTGGTCCAAAAGAAAACTGGCTCAAACCATACAGATTTAAATTAGAATGAAAGGGTTATGAATACTAAATGACTTTTCAAATGAATGGTTCAGGAAATCTCACCTTCCAGAAGGTTTACTCATCCTTTATCCTTAGGGAATAGATTTTATTATTTCTGATAATAATCCCTCTGTTAAGGGAGATGGCAAGGTAGACAGGGAAAAGGGAATTTAAAAAGGGAAGAAGGAGATAATTGTTTTCTTGTTCTCTTGCCTGAAGAAAACTTTTTCATTTTGTTTTTCTACTACAGACAATGGGAAGACTGGAGAAATCAGAAGCTTTTTTTTTTCCTTCTACACCAAACCTTACACTATAATTGGAGAAAAACTAAATTAGCAGTTTTTCATTAATAAGAATTATGGTTGCATTTAATAGTTTGACTAAATTGTGTTTCACGAAAGGAATGCTAAATTTACTGACAGGAAAACAACACAACTTTGTTCTCAGAGACTTTCTTCTTCAAAGGTCATTGATCTTTTTGACTGTATTTCCTTTGTGCTGTGTCTTCAGAGACAGATAACATGGGGGGCAGGGGCAGGAGCCAACATTCTTGTCAACTTTGCAAAATTTTGTTACAATATTTATTTTACTGAAGGTGACTTCTTGCTTTTTTAACTAAGATATTTAATTCCTTGAAAAACCCCTCAGACACTTATGGATCTTAGTAGCAACTGCAAGAAATGTCTGCTCTTTTGTCTTTGTAAATCAATGCAAAGAGAAGAAAAAGAGACCTAGGTTTGGATATTAACCATTCTTAAAAGTCTAATCACTTCATTTTTGTTACTTCTTGAGATAAGCACTTTAATGAAAACAAAAGCAAGCCAGGTAACTGATTATCAGAAAAGTAGGCCTAGGTTATTGATAAAGTGGTGAAGTGATATATGTTATCTTGAATTTCTCTTACTTTGCATCTTTGGGAGGCTGGCAGATGTGCACATTTTGGAATGCCTAAGCCCCAGGCATCACATGTCTGTGTCCTGGATTGCTCCTTCTACACTTCAGAGTAGATAAGTTCATGTCCATGGAATTTATCAATTGTTGTTTTGTGGATCAGATAGAAGGATCAGGCCTGTTCTCCAGGAATAGCAGTTTTTCTCACCTGTCTTTGGCCAAGTTATCACTCCTCTTGGTCTTCCATGGAGTGTCTAATATATTTGAGGGATACTCCTTAGACAGTGAGCACATTGCCATGGTGTTGTATTTATCTGGTAGGCATTTAGGAACCTTTTGAAATTATCAGTCCTCGCTTTGTAGATTACCATTATTACTTTTGGTTTGATCAGTTGGTTGTTTTGTTTTGTATGGTTTTAACAACAGACTCCCTTGCTCATGCACAATATTTTTAATATTATTTTCCCTCTTTTTTCACTTCAGACCATGGAGAGGTGGCCCTTTTTGATGTTCAGGATTGTTTGAATACTGAATAGGTTTTGCACACATAATTAAGTCCTTTCTCTGTGATTCACTTTTTACTTCAAATTTTGTTTTCAAAATGCTAGTAATAGTTCTTGGGTTTTGGTTGTGGGTTTGTTTGCTTGTTTGTGGTTTTGTGTGTGTTTGGTTTTTTTATGTGTGCTTTTTTGTTTTGTTTTGGGGTTTTGTTTTTTTTGTTTGTTTGTTTTTTGCTAGGATATACCAAGCAGCCCATTTATTCCAAATGATATTGATCTTATTCACAAAAATTTCCTCTAAGCCCTTTTCCCCACCACAGACAGGACTTACACTGGTGACCTATTACAGAGACCTGTAAAATACCCTGAGGAACAGGCTGACTGCTTCATTCTGCTCATTCATCAGCCCCAAGCCCCTAGGCAAGTCTGCACAATAGGCAGCAACAGTTTTGGCACAGGAGAAGTGAAAATGCAGAGTACAGTGGGTGGCATCACCTCACTCACCCTGTGCTTGCCTTCCCACCCAGGAATGGCAGGGGACACAGTAAGTGACATTCATTTTGCTAGGCATGGAGAGACTCCTTCTTCACATTTTGAGCTCTGCAAGGGAACTGAGGATGGACTAATCTTTCTTCTAACAATCATTGCAGCCATCTCTTGTCATTACTCAGTTAATCCTCTTCACTCTGTAAAACTAAACATGGGTTCAGTTCTTCATACAGCAATTCAATGCATCAAAGAATTCTGAACGATAATGCACATCTTTTCCAACAGAAACATCTACAAGATAATAATCTGCATTTGAACAAGCAATCAGACTTCCTGTGTAGCCAGAGAGAAGCAGGCAAGAGGTGATTCATCCCCTAAGGTAGAGAGCTAAAATAGACCAGATGATTCAGATCCCCCATGTACTTATTTCCCTTGTATGACTGTGCTTGGAGCTAGTTCAGACAGAGGTATACGAACATGGCAATGCATAAAGGTGGGTGAAAGTGGTCTCCCCAAAAGGATTTTAAATAGGGGTGGACTTGGCTCTTAACACTGGCACATTAGCTATATTTTAGATATGTTTCCTGAGTTTGTGGGTAGACTCTCATCATTTGGGTCATGTAGCTTCCTATAAATCTAATATATTTGCCTAATCTAATATATCTAATATGTGTATATATATATAATCTAATATATCAGCTATGAAAAGGAAGTTTAGATCTTCCTCTCTAGTTAAACATAACCAGAAACAATTCAAGTTTCCTTTTATTCAGAGATTGCACCCTGTGGGAGAGAACTGCATGTTTCTGACTAAATATCTTTTCAGGGGGTTGAAGCATCCAGCAGCCTAGACAGCCATTTGTCTAGACAAAATTTACACATTATTAGTTCTTGTCTCCTCTTCGGCTGAATATTCTTTTGTGACAGAAATGTTACAGGTGGATATTTCATTTGCACACTTAAGGTTCTCTAGTCATGCATGTACTTGTGCTCAGACTTGTGCCCCTGCTTCTTCAAGTCTACACCTGTCAGATTCCAAGGGTTCTGTTTTGGCTAGCTGGTTTCTCCAGTTTGTCTTTTCTTGGTATTGTCTGTATCACAATTGTCATTATTTCACATTACAAATGATAAGAATACAGTCAGCTGTGTGACTTCTCCATTTCAAGGATTCACATCACCTGGCAACTGGAGGGTGTTTCCTGCACCAGCTGGGCTTTTCTGGACATGTCTGCTAAAAGAATACGAAGTAGCAAAGCAGAGATCAGGATCTGTTAGCTGTCCTTTTGTAGCTGATTCTCATTTCCTAAAGCACCTGCCCTTTGTGAAGGACACAATCCAGCTTCTCTTCCAGCTAGAAGCTGTGTTTGGTGCTATGGCTGCTGACTCGGGCCCTCCTGGAGCACTTTGAAGTGCAAATGCTCTGATAAGACACCTCTCTCAAGGGGACTTTGGTAGGAAAAGCATAAGGATCCCTCCAAGGGCAGCTCAACAATAAGACCATTAAATCTAAAGTATTACAAGTAGGTCGTAGGGAATAAGGTCAGAGATGCAAGGCTCCTGTGCAGCAGGATGAATGAGAGCTGAGAGGCTGAAGACAGTGGCCATAAAAGCCACAGTGTTATCAGAACTAGTTTGTTACACAAACTAGCTGACACATCTCAAGGGTCAGTGTGGGTATTTCAAGCATGAAAACTTGCTGAATGGACAGTGCACTGGTGAAATAGTACAAGGCAGAAAAAAGATAATGATGGTTGGATAGAGTGTGATCTCTTTATCAATGGTTGGAGGTCTCAGTATGGAAGATCTACAGAGACATACTCACATTAGAGTCATACAAGGGGAAAAAAATACAAAGCAGAAAAATAAAGCAAGCCCTCCTGCTATCATTATAAGCCATAAAATGCACTGACAACATTTCCTCTGCAAGCCAAGGCCTTTCTTCCAAGCTGTGTGAAGGCAGATGAGGAGATGGAAGGGGGTAGAGAAGCAGATCATGTTCTTGTTAACTTAATGATTTTTGTCCAAGTTTGTTTGTCTTTGGTGTGATTAATTGCTTCCAATTATCTGCTTCCATATAGTCAGTTCTGTACAGAAAAGATGCATCCTTGTGGGTGGGATCTCTTGTGTTTGGATGAATCAACCCTGAAAATGCCCCAGTGATCTTGTGTCTGACAGATGGGACAGATTATTAGAAAATAAATCTGGGAAGGGAGAAAAGCAATCTGGGAAGGAGAGAGATGCAGGAGGCCAGCCAGATTTTATTTTTTTTTCAGAATATTCTAATTTTGTATGTGGTCCTAGTGCTTGTGTACCTTTTCCCATTCCCCGCTCCTTGTTTTATTTATTGCACATGCCAAAAGCACAATTGCCTTGTATCCAGATTACAGACATGGGAAAGGGAAAGGGCAGCTGACAGGCTGGAGTAAACTGGAGCCTGGTTTTGACCCAGGGTACACACAAGCTGTGCCATCACCCTCCTTGCATGGGAGAGCTTGGTACAGCCGAATTCTGAGGTCCAAGAAACAACAGCCAAGCATGGGAAGGCAGGTAAGGGACTTGCCATCCTTCTGTAGGGGTGCGCAGGGCATTCCATGGAATCACAGAACCATGGAATCACTGAGGTTGGAAAAATCTCCAAGATCATCAAATCCAACCTTTGACAAAGACCACATCAGCCAAACCATAGCACCAAGTGTCACATCCAGCTGCTTCTGGAACACTTTCCATTCACACAGTGAGGCCAGACCAGTGTCTTGCTTGGATTTGTTCTTCAGTGGACAGGAAAGAATTGTTGGTGAAATTCCAAAGTGGGGGTTTGTTTCAGAAGTTTGAGACCTTGTAGACATAAAGAAGTGAGTTTGCAAAATGACAATTTTGTTTCTCATGCCCTACTGAAGGAGGGGGAAAGGACTGATGTAGCTTTGCTGATTTCTGGCTTTTACATCTGCTTTGAGTATGTCCTGAGAGGTGATGAGGATTAAGCATTGTTGCAGTCACTTTGTCTTGCTCCTTCTGGAATTTTCTCTGGTATTTTACTGTTGCTTCTGGCTTTTCCAGTGACCGACATTTATCTTTGCTTTTGCCCTTCTGCTAGAAATGTAACAATGCTTGCCTGGATGCCTTGTCTCCCTCACCCATCCAACCTTCCCTCAAGGTGCTGTTCATTCACTTGTATTTTATCAGATACTATTAACAACAAAAATTCACCATGAACTGGGGATTTTTCACTTTCTTTATATCAAGGAAGTGCATCTGTAATGTAACAGGATTGTATGTCAGGTCTGATAAGGGGACCAGAACTTCTCTGTTTCAATTCCAAATGCATTATTGGCCAAATTCTAATTTGATAGAAAGATGCTTGAATGTAACTCAGGGTAAAATTTAGCCTGTAGTATAACCTTCCTGTCAGAGACAATAATTTACCACCTACTTTGTGGATAGCATGAAATTAAGCAGAACCACTATCCTAAACTGTAATAAAATCTATTGGCATCCAAACTATGTATTATGCATATGTAGTCCATTATCCTGAGGCAAATATGCACAGAGGTTTGACAGCAACCTAATGAAGGAATGCAAAAAGAAATAGGATTTAAATAAAAATCTGCAAAAGGACAGAAAATATACCTGATAGCCAAAGGGCTGCTTCTCTTTAAGATGTGTTTCAAGCAAGTGCAATTCTGGGAGCAGAGGAGGATTTATGGGAGTGTGATGAGGAAGATGAAGGGGAAATGAATGAGTGAGATTTTTGTAAGGAAATGGGTGCCAGGGCTACAGGAGGTGATGCTGCAGAAGCAGTCAGAACACAAAATAAATCCATGAGATAGGGTGGGGAGAAGGGAGGAACTGCTGATCCTCCACACTGAGGGCAGCAGTGAGGTGATGATGGAGTCAATGCTCACGGTGAGTAGGACAGGACGTGGGTTTAAGGAAGTTTAAAATCTCTGTCTGGTAATTTTACCAGCTGTGACCACAAGGAACCACTTCAGCAATTCCCCCTTTGCCTTCCTGGATGGACATTGAGTTGACACAAAGGCTGCATTAAAGAGTAGAAACAATCCCTGACTAGGCAATGAGAGATTGAGCAGCTAGCTCCCCCTGGAATGAGGGCAGGAACAAACATCCACACCCTGGGGATCTCTCAGAAGATGCAGTTCCAGGTCCTCCCCAGACTGCAGTCTGCCATCGTAAGGTTATTTGTTCATTTTTCTTTTTGAACTCTTAGACGAAAGGAAAAAGTGTTGAGATTCCATCTTGAAGAAGAAAGACAATCAGTCTAGTCTTAAGGAATGTGGGTTTTCCTCCTTTTTTTTAAAAAAACCCCAGCACTCACTAATCATTTTTAGCCATCTAACTTACTTATTTAAAAGTTAGCAACCATCAAAATTACCATCCTTAATCTAAAATGTGTCAACATGCTGAAACCTACTGGGATTTTGCAATTTATTTTTAATGTGTAAATTGTCTTCAAGAATTAAGGGTACTGTGATGTTCATAAAAAGCATGTTTTTACTATCACTGGAGAAATAGAGCTAAATAATAAATTAAAGCCGTTCTACAAAACCATTAATTTTTTGCATACATTTGTTTGTAAAGCTCCCTTATTTGTAAGCAGTGATAAAAACTATTCTGCACACTTTCTTTTTTGATAGTGAGATGAGAAAAACATAATAGGAAAGTAAAATTAAATTATATTTCATTAGTGATGACAACCTGAATAAAACATGGAAAGAGCATTATCAGGCTTCAAAAACTTCTGGCACCTTGACAACAAACAGAACAAATCTATATCCACTTAAAAGCTCCCACACATTAAAGTACCCCAAAATAATAATCTCTCCTTCTGTATCTGCAAACTAGATGAACTGGCAGTGAACAAAAGGAAAGCATTTCCTCTTGAATTTTTCATAAGAGCTGTCTTTCAAAGGAAGCATATCACATAGCCTTCCTCACTTCATTGCATACCAGGGCACACCCCAATGTTGCACTTACAATGCTCAGAAACCTCTCTGGGGCAAAGAGTTCCTGGGCATCCAATTTCAATCACACGCAGTCTTCATCAAGACTGATCTAGATCAGGAGTAAACAACACACAAAGACAGAGCCTTCTCACTGATACATGAGCCTTTGTTTGCTCTGAAAGCAGCACAGGAGGCAATGCAGCATAGAGACAAAAGTTGGATACCCCTCCAGGCAGCTCAAAACTTTGATGTGGCCTTCACTGTGCTCCCAAGAAAGCTTTCCACTTTTTTTAGGCACAATTTTAAGGGATGGATGCAGGATCCTTCCACTCTGCTCAGTAGTGATGCTGCAAATTGAGAGTGCTGTGTCCAGCGCTGAGCCCCCCAGGCAAGAGAGTTTTGTTTGTCCTGAAGCAAGTCCAGTGAGGGATTACAAAGATGTTTAAAGGGACTGTAGCATCTGACAGATAAGAAGAGGTTGTAAGAGAAGGGATGGCTCAGAGGGAACCAGAGAAGAGGAGATTCAGAGCGAATCTTACCCATGTGCACAAGGAGCTGGCTGGGGAGTGTGGGACTGCAATGAAGAGGGAGCCAGGCTCTCCTCAGCTCTACTACTCACTGAAAGCACGAGAGCCAATAGGCACATGTTGACACACAGGAAAGAAACAAATATTTTTAGTGTGAGGATGACTAAGAACTGAAATGTTATGCCCAGAGATGTGGAGTCTCAGTCCCTGGATATATTCAAAACCCAACTGGGCATAGCCCTGAACAACCTGGTTTAGCTAACCCTGATTTGAGCAGGATATAAGCTAGAGGTCACTTCCAACATCAGCAACTGTGTGATACCAAAGTAGCAAAGACTGTAGTAGCTGTTTTCCAGTTTTCCTGTAGAATGCGGCTCATCATCCAGAGAAACTGTTCTGGGAGTGCAGCAGCTCTGAAAAATACACCTTACCCCAATAGCTGCTGGACTCAGTGCAGTGGTAATGGTGAGAACTCTGCTGCTTTCTATAACTCCCAAAAATACTTCAGAAGACTGTAAAATCCTCTGAGCAGAGATCCTGCTTTGCTTTGTAGACTCTGCCCATTTTTCAGGGTCATCAAGGCACATGTTGTGCTTCAGTAAATAATGCATAGCCCATTGAGAGCCACAGAATGAGCAAGAGTCACAGAGCAAATCTGGAACCTTCAGTGTCCTTGCCAGAATCTCTTTTAGGACAAAAACAAAACTGCTCCAGCAGAGGTCAGTTAAGGAAAACTTTTATTTTGTTGAAAGATATGCTCTGGCATAGAGTGTAACTATGAAAGAAAAATAGCAGGCTTTATGTTGTGTTTAAGAGATTCAAATATAAGCATTCCTTAAAAAGAAATAAAGACACGTATCCTCAAAATGTTAGCTACTATTTTTTCAAGTCCTTAAAAAAGTTTAGTTGCTGTAAAAGTGAACAGAAAACATTATTATTCCATTTCAATATTCCTGATCTGGGTTTATAGAAAAGTTAGAGAGGTTTAAATTAAGTTTAAACAGTCCCAGAAGGTTGTTTTAGACAAGGAAAGTTTTCTTCTTCCATTTCGCCCTTCTTTTGGCTTTCTTGGCTGCTCATGATATTTTGACTCTTCCCTGAAGTTCTCTGTGAGCCCCATTCCCCATTTTAAGGCCTCACAACATCCTATAGTCACAGCCCATGCTGTGATTTTGATCACATCAGAGGGTCCTCAATGAGACAACATGAAAATTTATATCTCTTAAGAACTGAATATTCCTGTGGAGTATCTAAAATAGTGCGCAGCCAACCTTACAGTCTAATGCATCACACACCTTTGTGTCTCTAAACAGAAAGCTCTAAAAATGAGAATGTGAAATCAGGAATACATCTAAATAGCAGGATATATGATCTACACACAACTGTCTTCACTGACAATTTTTCTTTCTCTCTTTGAGTATTTATCTTCTGAATTATTTATCTTGTTGCATTTGGTTTGTGTGACAAGGTTTCATGGGAGGCACAGGGTGAGAAGCTGCCAGAAGTTTTCCCCCATGTTCAACAGAACCGATGCCAAATGTCTTCAAGATGGATCTGCCCCTGGCCAAGGGCGAGCCCATCAGGAATGATCATAATGCCTCTGTGATAACATGTCTAAAAAGGAAAAAAAGTTATTGTACAGTTTGCAACTACAGCCAGGGAAGAGCAGAGTGAGAACATGTGAGAGGAGCATCTCTGCAGGCACCAGCATCAGTGGGGAAGGTGGGGCAGGAGATGCTCAAGGCACTGCAGCAGAGATTGCCCTGCAGCCCCTGGGGCAGCCCTTGGTGAGGCAGCTGTGCCCCTGCAGCCCCTGGGGTCCCTGGGGAGCAGAGATCCCCCTGCAGCCCCTGGGGGTCCCTGGGGAGCAGAGGTCCCCCTGCAGCCCCTGGGGGTCCCTGGGGAGCAGAGGTCCCCCTGCAGCCCCTGGGGGTCCCTGGGGAGCAGAGATCCCCCTGCAGCCCCTGGGGGTCCCTGGGGAGCAGAGATCCCCCTGCAGCCCCTGCAGGAGCCCACACCAGAGCAGGGAGATGCCTACTGAGGCTGTGATCCTGTGGGAGGATGTGGGCCTGTGCTAGAGCACAGTCCTGGCGGGGACCAGTGGAGAGAAGAGCCCAGGCTGGAGCAGCCTAAGACTGAGCCTGTGGAGATGGTGTCTTACTCTCTGTGGCACTGCGTGTTTTAAGATATTTATATAAGTTTTGTTGTAAAGTTGGTTATTTTTTATAAGTTGAAATCATGGTTTGATCCTCGGTTCCCCCCATGTTCCTCCCTCACAATGGTTTGTCCCGGAGCTGTTTGTCCCTTGTTTTCCGGCCAGTGGCCTGTCCGTCAAGGTGACTGATCCCCTAGTCCTTCCCTTTATGTCCTTGTAAGTTTATCTCCTCCCTCCTGCTGCTGCTCAGTTCCCCTGTCATTGTAATCACCCCCTCTCCCTTATTTCGAGAAGCTTCTGTGTCAGTTATCCCTTATTTGAGATATGATTTGCCCCCTGAGCCTTTTCCCTCCCCTGTGCCATCCTTATTGGTTCATTTGTGCCCCTCGCTCCTCCCCTGGGATTCGTTTATTGGTTCCTTCGTGTCTCCTCATGTCATGGTCATCGCCTTTATCAGTGCCTTCCCAAGGGTCCTTCTCTGACACTGTCACTGGTTTGGCCGCATACAATAAAGCTCCTTGGCATTCCACATGAGTGTCTGCTCACTCCTTCCTTCACCCCAGAACTTCGTAGCCACTCTCTCCCCTGCGTCACCCATGCCACAGACGGCACCGCTACCCGGGGTTCTTGCAAAGAACCTGGGAGTGGCAGATCGCGTGGTCTCCTCCGGCCACACCCTGGGAGCGGCTAACCAGCATTCGTCCAGCTCCTGTGGCTGCCGGGCAGGCTACAAACCACATTGCAGCAGTTTGGGGAGGAGTGATTTCCAATGAAATGGACTCAGTTTGGAGTATTTCTTGGAGCGCTGTCTCCTGTGGGAGGGACCCCACTGTGCAGCAGGGGAATGACTCCTCTCCCTGAGCAGGGGTAGGAACAACGTGTGATGAACTGACCATAACCTTCATTCCTGTCTCCCTGCATGCTGGGGAGGAAGAAGGGCTGGGAAGAAGTGAGGGGTGGGGAGAAGGTGTTTTTGCTCTGATTTTGTTAGTAATAAATACAGTTAACATCCCTAAGCTGAGCCTGTTTTTCGGGTGATGGTGTTTGGAGAGTGATCTGTCCTGGCCCTTATCTCAATCCATGAACTGTTCATTTTACTTTCTCTCCCCTGTCCAGCTGTGGAAGGGAATGATAGAGAGTCTTTGGTGGGTGCCTGGTGTCCAGACAGGGTCAGCCTGCTGCAGGGGATGATCTCCCATGAGAGGGACACCACTGGAGCAGAAGAGTGAGGAGTCCTGTTCCCAAGGAGGGAGGAGGAACTGAGGCAACGTACAATGAACTGCTGCCTCCATTCCCAGTCCCCCAGTACCTCTGATGGGGAGAAGGGAGAGAATTTGAGAGTGGAGTTGAGCCTGGGAAGAAGTGAGGGCTAGAGGAAAAGTGTAATTAGATTTGGGTTGTATTTGTTGTTATCCTGCTCTGCTTTGTTTGGTAATAAATTAAGGTAATTTCCCCAAGTGAAGTCCATAACTGGTGAGTGATCTCCTGTCCTTATCTCACTCCATGAGCCTTTATGTTTTCTCTCACCTGTCCCGTTGGGGAGAGGAGTGACAGAGCAGCTTTGCTGCACATCTTGTATCCAGCCAAGGTAAACCGACCACATTTGTTATGAATCCACAATGTATCTTCTTTAAGGAAAGGCCCTTGTTGTGCAAAACTTAGCACCGTGGTAGCCTGGCAAAGCAATAAATAAGATGAGAACATCAGAGAAAATGTGAAAATGGATTATAATAACTTATGAGACTTTGAAAACAAGGATAGGATTGGATACTGGTGAGGCCATGCCTCAAGTGCTGAGTCCAGTTCTGTGCCACTTGCTACAATAAAGACATTGAGGGGCTGGAACCTGTCCAGGAAAGGGAAATGGAGCTGGGGAAGGGTCTGGACCACAGGGCTGATGAGGAGGAGCTGGGGATGTTCAGTCTGGAGAAAAGGAGGCTCAGGAAGAACCTTATCACTCTCTACAACTCCCTGAAAAGAGGCAGCAGACAGGTGGGGGTTAGTCCCTTCTCCCAAGTAACAAGTGACAGGACAAGAGCAATTGGCCAAAAAATTGGATATTTAGAAAAAAATTTATTCACCAAAAGGGTTGTAAAGCATTGGAACAGGCTTCTTAGGGAAGTGGTGGAGTCCCCGTTGCTGGAGATATTTAAAAGAGGTGTAAATGTAGTGCTGAAGGAACATGGTTTAATGGTGAACATGGGGTTGTTCAGTTGGGCTGAAGTGCTGGGTAAATGCTCAGATTTGATGATCTTAGGGGCTTTTTTTCAACGTAATGATTCTATGATTCTATCAAAATAGAACAAAATAGGATCTGCAAATTCACAAAATCAATAAGATAACTATCAGTACTGCATGAGAGAAAAACAACTCAGAAAGGCCAATTCTAAAAAAGACAACAAAAATTGTGTGGTTGCTTGCAAAGAGATATGGCAGAAAAATAAGCCAGTGTTATCATAAACATGCTTCTCCATACCTTGCATTTAAGTGTGAAAAAAATGCCATCAAAAGATTTATCCAAAAGCATATGTTAAAATCCTTAAGTAATAAATGAACAGTAAGAATGATGAATAAAATTAGAAATTCATATATTGGGATGCGATACAGAGAGGAATAAGCAACAAGAGGATGAGAATGATTTAGAATATCACTTAAGAGGATAAGTAATAGGATGAAAGTAAGCTCAAGGTAGTATAAAATGACAGTAATTCAAACAAATACTGATGATTTGATATTTTGAAGAACCATCTTCCCAGAGGAATGGTGAAACCATGTGAAAATTTGCCGAACATAAATAAATGTACATAAGGGAACTCCTGTACTGTGAGAGAGATAAATGTATTTATTTGTCCATGCCATCTATTTATTACAGAGCTTTGGCTGAAGAAACAAGAGGCAAGTGTTTCTTTTCTCATGTGGCAAAAGCAGGTGCTGCTGTAAACAGTATTAGACTGCCACTGGCAGATTAGCACTTGAGACGTGTAGCCCAAAAGAGGGACAGAAATGATGGATCTAGGAAGTGATTGATTTTTGAACCAATGTGTGCTGAAAAACCTGCTAGGAATAATATAACCAGATATGTGGTCATGACCAATGACAGAAGAAGGATCAGTAAATAATAAATTGAGCTCCCAGGATCAAGCAATAAAGGTGTTAAACAGCCTGGCAGGCTTTCTCAGGGCAATACATCACAATGAGAGTTTAGGCAGAGTTTTGGAGGTTGACAATTTTGTGTTTTACTTCCTTTTTGTTTTACTTGAAAATGTAACCTAAAAGTCCATAATATTTATTCCAGAGAAATCTCTGTGTACATTTCAAAACATAAATTGGGCATTTTCTCTAACAAAAAATAGCCTAAAGAACTGAAGGGCAGAGTATTTACAGTGTCATGATCAGAAGGAATATTTAACATTGCCCACAGAGCCCCTCAGGTCTGACCCTCTCCTTCCACCATCCGTTACCTGACAGAGGTTCTCTTTGGTGGCCATCAAGAGACTGTCAGTGACTTCATCCACTTTGGGGTAAAACTTGTATGAAGAAATAGATTTTCTACAGAGACAGCCAGCTCTGATTTTTGGTGTTTATTGCACTGTGGTCTGGCCCCCTTTCAGGAATGTTCTTGTTCCCCAGATTTGTATTCTGTGGATTTCTTAATGAAATTCCAATTTCTGTTAGTGTTGGTTTCCGGATAAGAACTGGTAACAGAGGTTGTTGCTTTAATTTATTGAAGCAGTGGAAGAGATTGTGTCTTCAAAGAGATTAATGATTGATGAAAGCCTATGTGCTGTTCTTCCTTTGGGATTTCTCCTCTAGGTGGACGCAAAATTGAAGATCCACTAGCACAGGGTAAAGAACAGTGGTCAGGTAAATCAGATTTCATCTGGCCTTTCACAACTGCTTTCAATACATCCAATGATCTTCAGTTCCAATGAAACAGAGGGGTTTGAGCCCCACTGTGCCCAGAAGTTCCTTTCAGTGCTAAGTTTGGTGCATCTAAGTTTCTTCATAGGTCATAACACACTTGATGGATGAGGCAGAGTTTATGAACATCAATATCTTGCTCCCGTTTTACAGCTGTTAACTGGATTATTAAGAAGGTCATCACCATGCTCCTTCCTGCTTCTTTGCTGGGTCTGACCCAAACCTAATCTCAGCCTCTGTCATCACATGCTGCTGTGTCTATGGGTCTGTGTCAGACAAGTAAAGACTTAAATGAGGGTGTAGGTAGATACACTTATATCATGTCCATATACTATGTCTATATACTCATAGACATAAAAGCCGAATAAAACATAACTGAAAGTTGGGACGCAATTTTCCTAGGAGATTGACAATCCCAGGGTCACTAAAAAGGGAGGAGCTATTTTAAATAACTCTGTATACACAAGTCAGGAAATTATTTGATTGCACGCACACCAAAGTAAATATTCCATTGTTTTCAGAAGGTCATTCTTGCTATAAAGACACTCCATTCTTTGAAATGTTTTGAGGTCATCTTTGAAAAATGCCCCTCAGGAGTGGACTAGACAGAATTGATACTTCCACAGAGCAGAGGAAATAAATAGGTGCATTCTGGAGGTTTTCCTTCTGTCTTGTTTTTTATTATGAACCCAAAAAACCATCCTTGAAAATCAGACAACTCAGCTGCTCCAAAGAAAGGCAAACCAGCAGGACCTTAGAAGAGAGCATTTGTGGAATTTAGGGACTGGAAGCCAATATTTTAAGAAGAGTAAACAAGAGCATTAGGGGATCACAAAGCTACACACATTGTTATGTAACCACTGCTGTCTTGGCCTATAAATAGTTTTTCAGCTTTTTCCATTAGATGTTTTATTAAGTGCCATTTAAGACCCTTCAAAACTTAATTACTACCAACTTAATGATGGTGGTACATGGTCAGCGTTAAAGCTGGGATCACTTATCAATAACAAGGTGAGATAAAGGCAATCAAAGGGTACTCCTCTTTAGGGTTTGTTAGGGACAAAAGACAAATATGTTGATACCAATTCCTTTCCAAAGTGAAAGTGGAAACAGCACAAGCAGCATTAAAAATCCCTTTGCTACCAGGTAAAGTACAAAGACAAAAGATGAATTTTAGCTATTTTCAGTTTTGCCTGGCCAAGGTGGAGACTTATTGACAGGCATTTCTGAAAAAGCTTCTCTTACTGCTGCTTACTACACTTGATTTTGTAAGAAGAAGCTTCAAGCTTAAGGGCTGTCAGTTTGGCACCTGTAATGAGCATAATATTCATTTCAAAAGGAAAACTACCAGAAAAAGCTAAATGACAGGCTAAACTGCATCTCTACAAGCAGAACTGCAGATCTCCCAAGATAGTGTTTCCAGCCCACACACCCCTCACACTACCAGGTGCTGTTGCTTCTTCCCCCCACCCCCAGTCTTCCTCATTACATTTCCTTGGCAGAAATTCCACTGTGGATGCTAGCAATAGACTTGCCTTGATGCTGCTCATCACAATCCCCAGTGACAGCTCATTATCTCATTATCAACATTAATAATAAACGTGTGTTCCTCTGAATTTGCAATGTGAGAACCAAATATATATATATATATATATAAATATATATCTGACTTCACATTGCATTTATTTGAATGTGGAATGGCTGGTGTAAATGCAGACTCAAAGCACTGTGAGGGAAGGACACAATTGACATTCAGAACCAGGCCTGGTGGAGGGCAGCGACAGAGGGCTCCTGTGTGCCTCTGGGTGGGTCGTTTGACCCTCTGCACACCCTTTTCCTCATTCCTGAAATCCCTCTTGCACCTTTAAGGAATGATTTAAGTTTGGTGTGCTACATACTGCAATGTTGTAATACATGGTCTTAGTTTTTACATGAACAACTACAAACTGATGAGGACAGGAATAGACAATCTGATATTTGTGTTTCTGAAGAGATTCACTTAAGAATAACTGATGGCTTATTTTTCCCTTTCAAGCTGTCTAATAATAAATGTGACTTTCCAAAGAAAATCAACTTTTATTTTTATGCCAACATGTTTTATTTTTTTAATTTGAAAGTTCCTGGTTTTGAATGAATGAAAGTATTTTAGTATAACTTCAAGTATCAAAAGCTGACACACTATCAAAGCCAATTTCATAGATGAAATAAAAAAAAGAACATTCTCATCATAAAATAAAAACTGGGCATACTAGTAGGTCTTAAAAACCTAATTTCTCATTTTAATTTCTGAGAATATTTTTGTTGCTATTTCAATTTCAAGTAGCCAGAGCTGTAAGGCTTTTAGAAATGGGTATTTAAAAAAAAAAAAAAAAAAAAGTGGTCAAAAGGAGCACTCCTTTAATGGATATTTGAGACTAAAGCTCATTTGGCCTTACTGGGATGCAAGACATGCTGGTGGAAAAAAATGCATACTACAAGTAGGGAATGGTGGAACTCCTCAAACACTGTAACTGAGGAAAATTTCATCCTTGACAGAGATTTACTCCAGCCTAAAGATGGGAGGCAGTGCTAAGAAAAATGGCAGTGGTAACAGAACCACACCTACTTGGGAGAGTAGCCAGTAGTGTCTTTACACCTCAGGCTAAATTTCACAAGAAAGAACCAAATTAACAAAATCTGCAGCAGGCCAGAATACCAGAAAGTAGTTCCATTTGCTTTTAATGGAGATTGATTGCAGATGCATTAATCTTAGCAACTGTATTCTGACCTCAGTCTATCCTGGCTGTCAAATTTGATGCAGAGGACATGAATTTAAAAATAAATAAATAAATAAATAAATAAATCTTGAAAATATTACAATTAAGATGAGAAAATGTCGCTCTGACAGCTCTGTGTGTCGTTATTAAGCATTTCCCAAAACAACTTCTCATATGGAATAGCTCTTGCATAAAGTTTAAAAAAATGAGACAATGGAGTGTACTGTGTAGAAAGAAGTCTAGTCTAGAAAGAAAAGTCCGTGTATGCTTAAAATATTATGGATCATCCAAATGGAATGGCAGACGTTCAAAACAGAATGCACACATGGAATGTCAGCACCAAGTGTTTTATCTGCTCTCCTGTAGGAAAATAAAAAGCAACAAGTGCTTCAAAGTAGAGCAGAAACATTTTTAAGCGTAAAAGCTGTGTGGTTTATTCCTTGGCTGAAATAAATACTCAACAGCTCCCATTTCATTTGAAAGATGACAAAAACAATAGAAGATGTTCAATTTACTGAGTTAAAAAGTCAGGAAGGCAAAACTCTTTCCTCAGCCCAAACCTCTTCTCCACCTCTCCACCACCCTTTTGAATTTGCTCTAATTTTGAAGCCAGCGTTGTTCTTTGAAACTGAATCTACATGAAAGTTAAACAAGCTCAAGTGAATCTTATGAAGAAAGGACTGAATATAAACAAAACATTACTTTGAAGTTGCTGTTTTTCTTGCTGCAGAACATTCCTCCTCTAAACTGTAACTCACCTCTGAAACTGTTTTCAGAACAGAAGTGTCTTCAGAAATACGCCAGAATCAAGGCTACACCACTTGTAAAAATTATACATAAATTTTTCAGGAAGCATCAATATGGTCAAGCAGTTGTAATTAGGAAAGTGTCTAATGAAGACATATCTTAAAAATCCTTGTGCTAGAAAATTTGATTTTTTTGGAAGAGGTCTTCAAGCAATGGGATTAGAGAAAAAGTAACAAAGATTGTTGGCTTGGACTTGCTCTCCAATGACCTGTATAAGTCTCTATCTCTCTTTAAGTTCCCAAATATTTAAAAAAACCTGAAATTATACTCCTTGCATGACAGTTTGCAGGGAAGTATACCCTTTATGGGATATTTAAAGCTGTTTTAGCTATTAAAACTAACTTGGAATCCCAGCATAGGTAGATCCAGGGCAGCTACTCAAAGCAGACACTGGATGTCCTACAGAACAGAACCATTCTCCTCTGGCATGTAACCAACTCCCACGATGTCTCTCCTTCTCTCTTCTCTTGCTTTAGAGAAGATTTAAAAATATTTCCTGCATATTTGTCTCCTTCTGCTCCTCTCTAAGATCCTTGGAAGACTGGTTTTGAACTTACTGTCAGTGTCCTCCCACCAATGTCAAAATCATGTTCATTCATGTGATGATTTGTCTGTGTCCTCACACCTGGAAAGCTTCAGAATGAAACCCAGACTGGCTGAAGGCTGTGCACTTTATTTAGTCTCCATTTCTTCCCTTAGACTTTCTTTAAATCAGACTTTTCAGCACCTTGTTTAGACAGTAAGATCAGGAATGCAGAGCTTAAATTTGCTGGAAAAGACTAAGCAGAAAAACTACTGCAGTATAAAGTTGGTTAGACTGTCTGAGGATCACTCTATTATGAATATTAAATAACAAAGATAATAACCCTATTTTGCCAATTTCTGTTCTGCTTCATTCAGCCCATGCAGAGTATATTGAAATATCCATCCATCCATGAACTCCTGGAATGTCTTCCTGGCTGGTATTACTATTAACAAATGAAAAACATCAAAATTTGCAATTCTTGCTAAGGGACATTTTATAAAAAGTAAAACTAATCTAATTTTTTTTTTTTTTATTCCCTTGCCCAAGGATCACAATTTCTTGATCCCTGTCTCTGTCTATCCAGCTGTCTGTCTAAAGGTTCCTTCTTCTCTACTAGAAATAACAATGTCCTGCACCTGGGACAATCCCAAGCACAAACACAGGCTAGGGGATGAAGGCATTGAGAGCTCCCTGAGGAGAAAGATTAGAGGGTGCTGATGGATAAGAAGCTCACCATGTCCCAGCAAGGTGCCCTTGCAGCCCACGAAGCCAAACCTACCCTGGGCTGCATCCAAAACCCCTGGGAGCAGGTGAGGGAGGGAATTCTCTCCTTCTCCTCTGCTCTGGTGAGATCCCACCTGCAGTGCTGCATCCAGCTCTGGGGTCCAAAACAAAGGAAGAACATCGACCTGCTGGGATGAGGACAAGGTCACAAAGATAATCAGAGGGATGGAATGTCTCTCCTGTGAATACAGGCTGAGAGATTTGGAGATGTTTGGCCTTTGGAACAGAAGGCTCCAGGGTGACCTTAGAGCATCTTCCAGGACCCAGAGGAGTTACAAGAAAGCTGGAGAGGGACTTTGCACAGTGCTGCCAGGACAAGGGGGAGTGGCTTCTCACTGGAAGAGTAGATTTAGATTAGTTATTAGGAAGAAATTCTTTACTGTGAGGGTGGTGAGGCGCTAGAACAGGTTGCCCAGAACAGTTGTGGTTGCCCCATCCCTGGAAGTGTTCAAGGCCAGGTTGGATGGGGGCTTGGAGCAACCTGGTCTAGTGGAAAATGTCCCTGCCCATGGCATGGGTGTTGGAACAAGATCATCTCAAGCCATTCTATGATCCTGTTATTTCATTCATCTTAAAACCATCCTCCAAATTGTTAGAGGAAGTAATTTCTGGTTTTGATTGGCACCTCACCCAGCTGTATTTTCTCAATTGTGGTTACAGAGTAAATGCGCTCATCACATTTTCCCCTGCTGACTTGACTTTCCTTGGATCCCCATGGATCCATAACTGCAGCTATTATTCATCAGACCTCCACACAAACAGTTCTATGCAGCAGAACTCAGTCTTCAAAGAAAAATAAAAATAATTTGAAATTGTCCTACTTTGGTCTGACACTTCATTAGCTAAGTCCTCTCTGTAGCCAAGAGACATTCAGCAGTAGCCTTAAATAGATCTGATGTTCTCTTAGCTATAGGAAGTGAATTTTAGATTTGGTGCAAGGCCCCATATTAACAGCTGTGATGTTCATTCTTTAACAGATGTGTCTTCATCCTCCTGACAGAGGACTATTGAGTCAGCAAAACAAATTTTCTTGCAATAGTTTCTTCTGCAGTGAAAGTTTGTCTCTTTCTCCTACTTTCTGTGGCCCAGTCAATCCACACATTGCCCTTCTGTGGCAGAAGGAACACCTGCTCTGACTTATGTTGTGTTGAAACTTGATAATTTAAATCGAAGATTAATTAATGCATTTTGAATTAAAAAAACCAACCAAACAATATTCATTAGAAAATAATGGCTTCTGATAATTGAGGACTTCAGTGTCCTAGATCTACAATTTCTGAGGCAAGAAGTTCTGGAAGAGACACACAACCATCTGATCTAAGCACCAATCCTAATTCCCATATAGCATGCCATTCAGAAACTAACCTACTCACAAACCCCAGCTCAAGATTTATTCATTCTTTTGAACTGATGGAAATAATTTGTTGTCATCTACCCTGGGACACAGCTCTAGGAGGGTTTTCACAGTTACCAACCTCACCCATTCCAAGTGAGCTGCTATTAATTGATCCCTCTGAACTTGCTCTGTTTGGGAGTCTGCTTCAGGCATTGATTTGTTTGTTACCTTCATCAACATTATTTCAACACTGAGTTCCTTCTTCTAGATAATAAAGTGCTTACAAGTTTTAAAGTCAATTATAGCCCTACGCATGGAACAGTTAATATCAACAAACAGAACTTCAGATAATTTAAAGGGTAGCTCTGAATGTAATTTACAACATAACTCCCATATTTAGATTGACTGCATCTGGGGATGCTTAAATTTGAAACAGATGGTCAGGTGATTTGAAAATCACTCAAGGAAATCTCAAAATTAGTTCACAGCAACATGAAGGAATATTTGCTAGATTGAAAGGAGACAAAAACATGGGGTGTTGATTGGGCTGGAGAGTAAATGAGACTACAATAGATGTTTAGTTCCATAGACTGGAAAAAATAATTTTCTGGGTTATGAATATGATATTCAATCCATGATACATACTTAGTAAGAGAGAGACACATTCTGACAGGCAAATGTTTAGTTTCAGACAGTTTAAAATCAGTGCCAATATAGAAACAGGAAATTTATCTTATAAATAAACATGACTAAATATATGAAGACTCCAGGAATTTGAAGTGACAGTTAAAGTGGCACCTTGTGGTTCATCATATTTGATCCCACTGTGTCAATGTCACCGTGGCAGCTGGTATTGAAAATTCCTGGTGGGGAAGAGGATAATAAGCTCCTCTCCTCATCCTTGCCACCTTTCCTAACCAAGTTATTTATATTTATGGTGGATGGAAACTGGGACAGTGGTTTTGAAAGTAGAAAAAGAAGAGATGTCTAGGTGTACCATACTCAGATCATGCCTTCAAGTAAATAAAAAGACATTTTAGAAGCGGGTAGGGCAGAAAACAGAAAAAATATTTATCCCTCTGTAGAAATGCCATTTTTCTCGCAAATTCTGAGCCATGATCACCTCTCTGGCCCTAAATTTACCTTGTTTTGTGTTGTACGATTTAATTGTCCTGTATAGGTGTCTGCTTTATGTAACGGAGAATGTGTCTCAAATCCCTTCAGGCACAGTCACATCTCACTTTAGCTACATTTCCTTCCGAGTTTTTGAGTTGTTGGATGAGGAAAGAGGACAGCAATTCCTTCTCCCATTAGGTGTTTGAGTTTTCCCTGGAAATGTGTGGTTGTCCTAATATACCTCACCTGAATGCTGAATGTTCCCATGGTTGGCCACCCTGAAAGTCAGAAGATTTTTCCCTCCTGTTCTCTTCACAGTCTTACACTTGGGGCTGATATCTGATATCCAGCATTTGGTAGCTCTGTGATTTCACACAGGGAGGCCTCCAGTGAGGCACAAGAGTTCTGTGCAGTGTTACAGCTGGGGAAGGTGCTTGGCAGCTCTGGCACTACTGACAAGGAACTACCCGCCAGTACTGATGAACCTGTTCAGCCAGCTGCTCTAGGTGAACCAGCATTGATTCCTCTACTATTAGACTTTATTTTGCCCAAGGACAGCCCTACGTCTCCCTGTTCACCCTACGCATACTTTTCTCCATGCCCCAAAGTGAAACTCCAAAACAGAAATGCTGTGAACACAATTCAGTGTTCATCATTAGCTTATCCAAAGGTTAGGTTGTGCACATGACTTTCAGGAGACAAGCATTATCAATGACCCAGGATACCATGGACCTTTTTCAGAACTTCCAATGAATCAGCAAAAGCCCCATGAAACAGATCTAGGTTGAGAGGACAGGGCTTATAGCTGGAGACTGAGCTTCTGAACATCTGAAATCTCCATCACTTTGCAGGAACATCCACACAGGGCGTAAACCTGGGTCTGGGTGAAAGACACTTCTCTCCTTAAAAATTACACCTTTCACATTTGCTACCTGGCACCCTTAGCACCAACTGCCTAATGCCCTTTCTCATTAATCCTGTATTTATATTAAAAGCTGGGCTGCAGCTGTTGGAAATGTGTAAGTTAACTTTTCATCCTCTCCAAAATTTATTCATTTCATTTTAATATATATATGGCATTTCCACATCCATCAGTATTTGAAACCAGTTTTTAAATTGTCCTATATATGCACATATATTTATAAGTTAATAAAAAGATGCCATTCCCACAATTTTCTCCACAATGAAATAGCCTTTGAGCAAATTACATTTTCTTTTTACTGTTTACTCAGCACAGTAAAAGAATATATTGACTGCTAAGTTTCTATGACTTTTTCCTGAGCATAAGAAAATGGACTCTCACTCTTACTAATTTCAGATATGTTCCTTGTTGTTCTATAAATTGTCACTGCAGCTCTGACCTCTTTGCAGATTTACAGGTAGAAAGAATTGAGACACTTATTTATTTATTGTCATTTCCAAAACAGCTGTGTATCCACATGCTCTTCACAAGAGTTTTATGCACTGTGGGTGTTTCAATTATAAAACCATGTGGCTGGCATACAAAAAACAAAGCCACTTCAAGAGCTGAATTTCTTAATTAGATGACTGGAGCCATTATAATTGCCTGTGATCTAGATATTGCTTCTATTAATCTTTTCTTTACTCTTCTTTAGTAGCATGAGTTGTGCCACTAACTTAATTAAAGCTGTACATATGAAAAGGGTACCATGTCACATTGTTCTCATTTCATTTCTGTAACTACCTGCTGCTGGTATGGTGAAGATCCTGTATAATCTGTCATTTTGTTAATGAGGAAATGGTGTCATTCTGGAGGCAGCCTGCACTGAAATCTCATGTTCTGACTTGGCTCCTTGGGCACAGAAAGTGTTCAGATGAAGCTCCCTGGAGGAGTTTAGCTAGTCAGCCCTGATAAGCAAGACTGAGGGCTGGGTCCTCTGCCTCTTACTCTGCTGCATGGATGACATGCACTGCAACAGAACCATCTGGGGAGAATTATTTAACTGCATGGGTGTTTGCAATGGGCAGTGACTGCTGTGCAGCAGGCAGTCATATCATCACCATGACCTCCACACCTTTTCTTCTTGTAGGAAGGGATGTTGTAAACTCTTGCTTTTTCATGACACAAATTGTGCTCTATTCCACATAAAGATCTGAATTCTACCCTGATGCAACTACAGTAATTTAGGAGGAGTCATGGAAGGATCTTGGTCAAGGGAAACTGTTGCAAAGTTTTCAAATTCAGCTTCCTTAGCTGGACCTCATCAGAATACTTTAGCCCCTGAAACAGGAGAAAGGAACCTCTGTCTATATTTGCTTTCTTATAATTTCTTAGGTCTGTTATGGTCTTATTAGTGTCACCAAGCATAAAGATGCTAATTATATGAATTTACAAGATGTAATTTAATTAAAATATTTTAAATAACCTCTTTATTGGAACAAAGGGATAACACAACAACAAAGAAATAACAAAATCAAGCACCAAGCAGCATGGCAGAGAGCTGTCTGTGGCTGTTGAAAATGAAAATGGAAAATAAATGGACTAAGGGAAATTCAGATCTCTCACAACAGACATTAAATACTTGCACGATACCCAGATCCACCAGGCATGGGATAGAAACAGGTGTCCCTGATCAATAAGAGACAAAATTAATGCCAATCAATATAAAAAGTGTGGGCAGAAAATCATCCACAGCTGGCAGAGTTCTCAAGCTGGTCTTTGCCACTGAGGACAGCTGATCATATGAGAATTTTATCAGTTTAACCTTTTCCACACTGTCAATATCAAAACTCCCTCTGCATTACCATCTTAACAAACCAAATAATATTTGATTTTTGAGCATTTGTTTCAGATTATTTAGTCTGTACTGCAATGCTGACACACTGTTATTGACCCGTAGCCTGTTGGCTAGTGCCACCAAGGATGCCACCTGGATTCTCAGGAAGGACAGACACATCCATCACAGGGCTCTTGGTCAAACTCATCTTTTACTGCACCTGACAGGATGAACACAACCGGTGTGTGGACTCCCAGCTGGTCCCAACACCCAACACAGCCCAGCATTACTCAGGGAGTTAAATGGGATTAACTTCATGCCTAAAGGGCTGTTGGAACCCAGGACATCCCTCTGGCTGCCCTGGATGGCTCCAGCCCCTGCCAGGGGACTCACAGACCTTGGCACGAAGCCAAAGACACTTGTGCTTTTGATTTTAACCCATGGAGAAAATTACCAACCTTATGTGAAGATTTACAAGCCATGAGAATTTAAGTAGAATGATAGTTAGTATGTCACAGGATGGAAAAGTAGAATTTTGGGGGTTTTTAGAATGTGGGTTCAGAAGCCAGTATAAAGGGATTTGGGCATGCCTTGTCCTTCTTTCTTCTTCTTAGCCTCCATCTTCTGCTGTGATGTTGGCACTTTTGGATTGGTTTAGAGTAGAAACTGTCTAACACAGGTGATAGGTATTGTAAAATTATTGTAAATAAAGTACACATAATTTTTAGTATAAAAAGATAACGCTGCCCTGAGGACCGTCAGTGTGCCACAAACCAACCTGCTGGACAGACCTCAGCAGGTCAGAAAAAGAATGTTACAGATTGTCGGGATCTCTGCTGGTCAGAGTGACCCCAAGAGATGTCAAAAGTCTCTTTTCCCAGCCAGGTGCTTAAAGAAGGAGTCAGAGCTCTTGGTTTCTCCGTCTCAAGGTTGTTTATTGTATCTTATCTGTAAAATTCCTTCTCCTATCCTGCCGAGGTCCGTCCAGCAGGACAGTTCCAGGCACTGTGCCTGCCCCCAGGGCAGTGTTATGTCTTTATACTAAAAATTACCTATACAATGTTTACAATTAATTTCCAATACCTATCACCTATATGTTAGACAGTGAGCTTCTACTGTAAACCAATCCAAAAATGCCAACATCACAGCAGAAGATGGAGGCCAAGAAGAAGAAGAAGAAAGGCTGACACATCCAGATCCCTCCATCTTACCCCATTGAATCCCCATTCTAAAAACCTCAAAATCTACTTTTTCACCTTGTTATAAATTCATTGTCATTCTACTTAATTTGTCATGGCTTGCAGTTCTTCATCTAAGGTTGGTAACTTTCTCCACAGGTCATAATCAAAACCACGGGCATTTTGGGCTCTGTGCCAGGGTCTCCGAGCCCCCTGGCAGGGGTCTTGGCTGCTCAGGACAGTCAGAGGGATGTGTCCTGACAACAGATAACAGAAAATAAACAACCTTGAAAACCACAGCTGAGGAATCCTGACTCCTTCTTCAGTCTCGGGGCTGGGAAAAGACTTTCTAACACCTCAGGGTCGTCTCAACCACAGACACTCTGAGAAATGACCTTGTAGGGACAATGGTGTTGAGAAACAACCCTCCCAAATCTCACTCCTGCTCTTGCTGGAGCTGCCATGTCCACACTATCACTAGCAGAAGCACACAGAACAGGGGCACTGAAACAATGAACAAGGGCTTCTCAAAGAGGCCCCTCACTCACTGCTGGGGAGAGCAGAAAGGGCAAACTCTGAATGTCAGGAGCTGGTCAGGTCACTTGATGTGCTCCTGAGCCACTTGTGGTGAGCAATCAGGAGCAAGAAAGCAGAATATGGGCTGAGGACATGATGTGCTCCTGTAGTGTGCACTGTGCTCCTCTCCAGCACATCAATTGCCTGTCAGAGGTTTTCAAAATATCAGGAAAAATGGCAAAGACATTTTTTGTGAACTTGAATTATTTCAACATAATTAAAAGATGATAAAAATTAGAATAAGGACCATACTTGATTTACAAAAATTTTTTCAGATGGGAACATATTAACCCATGCTTTTTAATCCAGAGTAGAAAACAGATGACAAACAGATTTTTTAGTATCCTAATACTTTAATGAATTCTTCCACTAAGCCAAAGCTGCATTTGGGTTAAATGCTCATTCTGGAGATTTCTGCTTTCCTGGCAATTAAGCAAGAAAATAATAATTATTGTTGCAGTTGACAATTACTGCTACTGTTAATAATTATCATAATGCTCTATCAGGGAAAATTATTTTGATTTAGGCAGCAGCATGAAATTGTCAACAATAAAAAAATTCTGGAAATGAAATGAGTTTTAGAAAAAATTCTATTTGCTATCAACCAATGAAATGGAAGGAAAGTAAACACCAAGCTGATGATTAGGCAAAAAAAAATCAACGACTAATTCATATGTGATAGCATGCTTTTATTTTTAAGGCTACAAAGCCTGAAAACTTCATAGTGTTACAGACTAGATACTTGAGAGTGAACATAAGGCTGTCTGGATTACATTGTCCTTTAAGTAACATGATTAAATCAAGCTACAGAGAGCAAATAAAGCTTTTATTACTGGAAAATTATTCCATCTAGCACATAAAATTGCTGGAAGAATCCTTGCTTAATTACAATTTTTTCTTTGGTACATCATGCAAATGTTTCCTTAGAAGAACAAGTGCTGCCAAACTAAATTAGACAAAAAGTCAGGGGTTTATGGGCTTTACAAAAAGGTTAAAGCAGTTTCCAGCAATGTATTCTAGGTGTAAGCCAGGGAAAAGAAGTGAAAGATTGTAGACTAAGATATGCCAGATAGGTATCATTTGCTTTAGTGTGAAATGGTCTTGTGGTTGAAAATTGAACTGGATCACATAAGGGGCCATGCTCTCTGAAAAGAGATTGATTTATGGGTCTTGGGGGTAAAAAAAAAGCCTACCTTAGTAGAAATGCTACTCTGCTTTAAAGAAAGTTATTAGATAATTTGCTGTTTTGGTTAAATACAAGTATTAAATAAATTTAGAGTAGATTAGAATTGGACTATATATATATATATCCATTAAGGCAAACATAGTTTTCACAGCACAGTTGAACTTAGCTAAGTTTCATCTTCTCTGTTACACAGCTGAAGTTACTCCTAGATGGAATTAATCTGTTCTCAGGAGGCAGAAGTGAATTAAAGAAAAGGACTTTTCTTGACACATGATAATGTTTTGGGGAACAAATTAGAAGTGTAACAGATAGTTCCCCCAAGGTCTTGATATACTGGAGTTACTTTAAAAAGGAGGAAGATTCCCATTTCATTATCCCTTGATTTTTTGCTGTTGTCAACTGGTGTTTTGTAAAGGTGTTCTAGCAATAATACTGACTTGTGCCCAGTTTTGTAATCTCCATTTTTATCTAGTTTTGTCACATTTTCAGTTTCTCAGATTTATAGAAGTGATCCTTCTGTCCACACCTTTTTTGACAACACCTTCCTTGAGCTTCCCTATGAATAAAAATAAGCCCAGTTGACATCAAGCCATAATTTGCATGAGCTACTTTTGCCAAATTCTGCAGAATTTACTTGGGATGAGTTCCAACACATGAGGAGCTGAGAGAAATCATCTCAAGGTCACCAGAAAGGAGGAGGGTGTAAGTGAGAGAGGTGTGACCAGACTTGTCACCAACGTGTCTCATGCTGATGAGAACAAACCTCTGCCCCTAGAAGGGCTCTGTTGTATAACTCTGCCTGGTGGCCAGTCCAGAAATACTCACTTGTTCACATGACTGACTCGTGGCCTCACACCTGCTGCTGCTGAGGTGTTTGCAGGCTGCAGGTTTGTGGATTCTGTGCAGTTCTTGCCTGTTTCCATGAGAGGCACTCTGGAAAGTTTCCCTGCATGATGTGTTACAGGTCAGTCACGGGTGTGCTGCCACCGCTGCTGCTCAGGAGCTCCTTACAAAGCTGCTCCTTCCCTGTGCTTGTGTCAGAAAGGTTTCTGCAAGTGTCCTGTGCCAAGCACTGAAATGAAATGTTTCTACTCCATTTGAAGACCTCTATGACAACCAGATTCCACTGACCATATTAGGTCTAAGAGCACAAAAGCAGCTGTCATTCATAAATTTCTCTTCTCTAAGAGTTACTCCATGAGGTGGCCTGCCAAGAAAGGAATGGCTGTTATGGTAAAAGTGCTCTATTTCCTTCTCCTTTCATCTGTGCAGAGGGCCCTGCATCCTGGCATGGTAGTAACTTGAAAGCATGTCAATATACCCTCATTGCATTCCAGAGAAGCAGAACACATGGTGCCCAAGTCACAAGCACACCATTACCTTTAACTCCATCCCAGGAGCAGTTTTCCTGCTACCTCACCTTGGAATTGCAAGTGTTATTGCTGGGATGGCCATGATGTAATCAGGCACCCAACATGGCCTCATCTTCCATTCCCTTCCTCCTGGCTCCATTTCATAAGTTTCCTTGCATCTGTAGACAAAATCCACCAAAATTCATTTTATGAAAACTCTCCCTATCTGTATCATAAGAACAGGTTAGCTTGTTCTTGTTTGGTTTCAGGTTCTTTCAGTAGCTTGCTATTTGTGACTTACCTCTAGGCTTGGGTTTCCTATCATGCTTCCTCTAGTGTGTGAAGAACATTTCTGGCAGCTCTTTTGCCCTGATAAACCCCTGTGCCAGGACTCCCAGGTGAGGTGCCTCATCTAATGCACCAAAACCAGAGCTCCAGAGCCAGATCTGCCTCTCATGAAGGATAGAGAGTGTGCTTAGGTATGGTCCAAGCCATAAATCTGGTCAAAAAGGGTCAAGTGGAAATTCAAAGAACTGTTTCATTTTTCCATAAGGCACTAAAAATCCCACTTAATATGTGGTTCTGGTGTTTTCCCAAACATTGCTTTGGCTTTGGGGGTTTTGCTTTATTTTCAACCTGGTATTAATTACATTAGCAAAATTTTGATTCATTTTGATAACAAAAATTTTGTTCTTTGATTTACTTCATCCTAGAGGTGATGCCAGAAAGGCAGCAGTGCTGTGTGATAATGGCAGTTCTCAAGATAACCAGGGTAATTTTAGGAATCAAATGATATTTCCAAACCCCAGATTCATTTTTATGAGTTATTTCCACACTGTTCTCTTCAGACAATTTCCTTAGCCTTTATCATGATATTTCAAATGGCAAAATGGACTTCAGGAGAAAGTTGCAGGAGCACAAGTGAGTCAAAAGAAAGCAGCAGCTATAGAATTTTCTGAGATAAGGTAGAAAAATACATCATTAAGTGATGGTGAGAAAAGTTAAAAAAGGAATACCCCTCCTTGAGGATTTTTTCACTGTCAAAGTAATTAATATATTATTGGCCTCAAAAAAGAATTGCACAACCTTATCTCTCACTCAGAGCAACCTTACTAGTAGATATCTTGCCTTGAAAAGAGCTAACACTCTATATCTCTAGAGCTTTTCACCACAAAAGCACATAGTTGGCAGTCCTTATTGCAACCAATAGGAAGAGCAAAACCCTTATGCACCTTTGAAGGACAAATATTTTGGCTGGGACATAGCAGTTAATTAACATTTTTCTTGTTCACAGCACTGCAGTGTCCCCACCAAGGTCAAGGCTGCATTACACAGATTCATGGAAGGAGCAAGCTGCTGCTCAAAGCTCAGAAGAAAGCAGTGATAAAAGTTATAGGACAGAATGGGAGTGCATCCAAAACAAATGCTAGAGAGTGCTCATCACATGAGCTTTAAGCTTGGGTTCTGCCCAAACTCTTGTGCTGCCTCATGGCACAAAAAACAACATGTAATGAAACCTCAGTGATTTTAAGTTTTTCTCTGAAGAGGAGAGGTGTAACTGCAGCTAAATTATCCTCCTGAAGCAGGGATTGATAGTTATAGTCACAAATCAGTTGGAGCTTACAAGTGGGCAAAGTGACCATAAATGGCCTTTGCTAAGTTGAATGCAACATCTTTTATTCACAGCAGAACAATCTAAGTTGTGTATGGAGGAATTGTATGATTTCCTTAGACCTAACACTCTTGTGCTGAAACCCTGGCCCTGAATCAAAATGAGGTTTGCGAGCAATATTGAAATGGAGATTCTTATATAATGTATATCTCTGGGAATCTGGGTAATGAATGTAATACAATTTTAATGAGAATTTCATTTTATGACTCAGGATACAAGAAGACATAACTTCTCCTAATATAATTACCTTTGATTAATCTGTGGGAGTTATTAATTTCAGACAAAAGTTTTGCTTTTCTGAATGTCCAGACTAATGAAATTACTCTTATTAGTTTGACAGTAGATGATGACACAGATACAATGGGCACTGAAACAGAGATGTATTGGGCAGCTTACTGGAAATAGAAAATTTAGCAAATGAATATTGCACATTGACCCATGAGCACAGTGGCCACTTTTTCAACAAGAATTCTTTTATCTCCCCTCTGTTTGCACTTTACCATACACACAGCACAATCTGCTTCAAGCCATAACCAAGCAGCTCTCAGAAACACAAAGCAGGAATGGGATGGAAGCACTGTTGAAGGAATATTTAAGTATTCCACCCAGGCATATCAACATTATAATTTATATTCTGTTATGATAGTGGTCAAGGGAGTGAAAGAAAACTGGTGTGCATTATGAAAGGAGTTGTTGTGACTTGCCAGAAAATAAGGTCTGTGCTCACAAAAATTCAAAATCTCATTTCCAGCAAAGCAAAGAAATAAATATAAGAAATCGTGGCAGGGAATTCCAAGAGGTCTGACTAGGGAGACAGTGTTAAGGAAGGACACAGTGATGGATTGAGCTACTCCTTAATCTCCTTTCTTGCAGTCTGATCTATTTTGTTACATGTACTGTTCTGCTGAAAAGGGGTGCAGGAAGGGAAGCTGCTCACCTGCCCAGGCTGACAGATACTGCCTGCATGAAGCGCTGCTCTCTGCCTTGAGGGGAGTTTGTGCCCTTCCTGAGCACAGCCTGAGTGGAGCAGTTAAAGTGCAGAGAATGGAGAGGGCAGCAGGAAATCTGTAACAAAGACTGAGACTGGTAAACTTCTAGAGAACGAGTGAAAAGATTTCCAAGAACCAAATGCAACTTACTCATGTGGAGTTTGTTACAGCCCAGAAAGGTTCTGAAAACCACTGGGCTGAGGCCAACATTTTAAGAAAGAGTAACAGAGGAATCTGATTTCAAATCCTTTAATTTCTAATGTATTTTACCTGAAGGATCTCAGATCTGAAGTATCATTTTACAATTTCACTTTTAAAGTTACTTCTTTCTTATGTTTCCATAAGCACATCTGAGATGATGGAGAGCATGCTTGGTGTTCGTGGTGTGCTCCAAGTCCACCTCAAAGCTCTGACTTATTTCAGGTCTCCTTATACCCATGCAAAATTTAGGGGCAATAAATAATGAAATACAGAGTTTCAGAATTTTTGCGCCATACTTGCACATAATGCATGTAGAAATCAATTTTATATATTTCATATGGAAAGGACCAAAGAATCTGCTTAGAGGATGAAAGGCCAAATGAACATGTTACTAAATGAATTAGTCTCTGAAATAAGCTAAATTCTCAGGTCCTCCCATACACAAATCTTGCACTAAATTTTAACAAGTTTGCCTATAAAGGGTTGGGAGAAAATCAAATATTATTTTATTGGATTTAGCAGTGGATGAATATTTCTCATTCTGTCACAATAAGATTATTTACTCACAAAGAGGTACCAAAATAAAATATTATGAAAGATAAATGCTTATATATAAATGGCAAATACTTTCCCTATATATTTTTACTTTGGGGCACAAACTTTACAAATATGTCTTCTGTTTTAAGCATTATTTTTCCTCTAATGTTTTTACCATTATTTTCCCATATTTATCATTTCAAGCAAAATCCCTGTCCAATTACATCTGCAGTCCTGGATGTCCTACATCCTCCTTAGGTGAAGATAATATGAAAGTCAGGTATTTGCTTTCTTTCTGCCTTTCATAGTGGAAGCTTTCTTTTGGGGTCTGAAACCAAATGACCAAGAGATGTTTTCTGCAGGGAACATTACCTAGATTTATGCTCTTACATGCTTCTTCTAGGTGCCTACAAGGAAAGGTGAAACTAACCATCCTACTTGGAAAAATGCAAAGATCTTTCATTTCTACCATTTCCCTGATAAACATCTCACTGGCACTCTCCCTCCTGAATTTTAATTATGGGTCTTTTTAAGTTCATAAGCATTAAACAGATATAATTTCTTACTTAGGAAATACCACTACAAGTGATTCACATGTACCTCACAACTTTGTGATTAAAGCAATTGTGAATTTTCCTTGTCAGACTCGAAATGAGCATTGTATAGAACAGTCCTACTCTGTTTTCCAAATTACAGGGCAATAATTGGCTCGTGGTTCCAAGTCACGACTGAGTTTCTGTATCTCCTACATTGTTTTCTTCTCTCTTTCATTTCCATATCTACATCTTTGCTTTAAGAAGAATTATTCAGCAGCATAAACCAGCAATTCCTCTTTGCTGTAAAACTTTCTTTGACATTTTAGCACAGTATTAAAGACACTGAAAAGTGTGCATTAAAGACTATATGTACAGAAAAACAAATCTTAAATCTATTTTTCAGAATTTATCTCTGTTCTTTCACCCCAAAAAACAACTGAATGGCAACATTTAATTCCTGAATATAGATGGTGAAAATCTGACAAGTAGAATTAGCTGCAGATGATGTAGATATTAGAACAGTTAAAAGCATAAGAAAATATGCTACCTTTAAGATATCACACTGATCAGGATGGCCCTAAGGCTAACTAAAGATGATCTCCAATTATAAAAAAAGCACTGCTATGTATAAGAAATCTTAATGAGCAATGAAATTAGACAGTGAAGCTCAAAAGAAAATGATGATATATATGCACAAATCTCATTACTGGTATGGAACGTTCAACATAGAAACATCTGAAAGTGAGAAGGTAATAATTTATCTCTAAGTTGTCTCTTCAAATTAAAACTTTGTCACATGCTGATTTTTTAAGACATCCTGAAATGCATAATTGGCATCATATCATCAAATGTGTAATGCCACTTGTTATAAAAGGTATATAATTTTTGTGTCCCACAGTGTTGCTCTGCATCATAAAATTAGCCAAGGATTTTGTCTTTCAAAGGAAAGGACTGAGCTCCAGCATATCGAAGCCATCTGCTGAAGGAATCAGACAGAAACTGCCACAATCACCAAACCTGAGACACTGCCAGCTTTACCTAAAAGGAAACACAACATGTCACACTCGTCTGACATTCCCTGTTGTCAAAGAATGCAGCTTGCATACTGATCCAGCAAGCATCTGAGCAGCTTCAGGCAGAGAAATGATTTAGACTGATTTTGTCGTTTGGATCAAAATAGAAGAAAAGGAGAAGGATCTAGGATCAAAGTGTTCCAGCACCAGATTGTGGAGCTACTATTCTCAGCAAAGGCCATTCATCTTGCATGCCTTGGTTCAGGCAAAGGTCCCAAAAATGAAACTCTAAAATAAGTTACAAATTCATCACCTTTGAAAAAAAAAAATCTATTCTGTCATGGCACAGTCACCAAAGAGAGTCTGAAATAAAAGCACTGCACTGAAAAGAAATTGTCTGGCTACATTATGAGAGGTTTACAGTGTTGGTTCTTTCAGTTTTGTCTATACTATACACCACCCATGGCAGAGACATGGATACAAAGCTGGTCCATGATCATCTACACTTTTTAATGTTGTAGTATTCCTGTGCCAGCTGGCAGATTTTCCCTGTTCAGCTTGGTATTAGCATCAGTCATGGTCTCTTCTTGTTACTCAGTACAGTCATCCTATTAGAGGGAAGAAAGAGAAGGGCTTTACTCAGACAGGTGTGACCTGTGCCATGCTGTCTGTCCACTCAGCCAAAAAACAAGCCCTTCTGTATCAGTACATGTGTAGCCTTTCTGTCCATAGAGAGAGGAATTGCACACATGGTTCTGTATCACAATTCAATGGTATCCACATGTTTCCAGGGACAGGGCATCCACCACCGCTCTGGGCCACTTCTTTCGGTGTTTCTCCACCCTCAGCATACAAATTTGTTCCTTATATTTAATTTAAATGTACCCTCTTATAGTTTGACATAATCTGCCTCTTGTCCTACAGCAGAACACCCTGTCTCTTGTTGGCCTCCTTTAGTATTGAAGGACTGCAGTGAGGTGTCCCCAGAGCCTCCTCTTCTCCAGGCTGAACAAGCCCAACTAGCTCAGCTTTTTTCCATAGGACAAGTTGTTCTCTGATCATTTTTGTTCCCCTCATCTGGACTCCAAGAGATTCAAGTCTCTCTTGTGTTGGGGATCCCGGAGCTGGATGCAGCACTGCAGGTGAGGTCTCACCAGAGCAGAATCTCTTCACTCACCTGCTGCCCAGGACAGGGGGGATTTCTGGGGTGTGAGAGCTCATTGCTGGGACATGTCCAGCCTCTCATCCACCAGGTCCTTCTGGGAAGGGCTGCTCCCAATCCCTTCATCCCCCAGCCTGGACAGATAATGAATTTCTTCAATCCAGGTGCAGCACCTTGCCCTTAGTCTTGTTGAACCTCATGAGATTCTCGTGGGCCACTTCTCAAGCTCGTCCAGATCCTTCTGGATGGCATCCTGTCCTTCAGGTGTGTCAACAGCACCACTCAGCCTAATGTTGTCTGCAGATTTGCTGAGGGTGCACTCAATCACCTTGTCTGTCATTGATGAAGACATTAATTAGCACTGGTCCCAGTGGGGACCCCTGAGGGACAGCACTTGTCACCAGCCTCCATTTGGACAATGAGCCACTGACCACTACCCTCTGGATGTGACCCCCAACCAGTTCATCATCCCCAAACAGCCCACCCACCAAACCTCTGTCCCTCCACACCAAACAGCCCCTCCACCAAACCTCTGTCCCTCCAACACAGAGTGAAGGATGCTGTGCAGGGCCATATCACAGGCCTTGAATGTCTCAGACAATATCTCTGACTTAAGGAAACTTTGTGCCCAGTGTTTTCAATTTAGAGAAAACAAAAATTCCCTATATTTTCAGAAGAAAATATTTCCAGAAGAAAATATTTCTCATCTGCAAATCAGTAAAAAACTAGAGACTTTTCCATTTCTTGTGTATTGTTCCAGTGACATTGCTATATGTTATTTGGAAAACAGTGACAAAATGACTGAGCAGTGAAAAATGGCTTTGTAAGAGCATTGTTTTTCATCTGCAGCACATAAGTTGAACATCTTGTGCCTAAAATGGTGCTGGACTATGTCTTCTGTATTGTGAGCAACTGTTTTTCCCCAAGAAAAGAAAAAGAAAAGAAGAAAAGAAAAGGAAATAACCTGTGGAGAAGCATCATTAAAAGACACCAAGCAATGGGTTACAGAACAGTCCAAACCAGGGCAATATTGAATTTCAGACATATCTGGAGCTCCCAATGGGCCAGTTTTGTACTCTCAGAAGTCCTTGACAGCACATCGTGTGTCTTGTTTTTTTTTCTCTCCATACTCCAGGGTTTTTTTTTTCTGTAGTTACTCCTCTCATCATGTCAATGAAATAAAAGCATGGAGCTATTGCCACTCCCCTGAATAAAGCTCTTAGCCTCACCCATGTCTCTGTTTGAAGTTTAAGTTCTGTAGGACAAAGATCTCCTACCACTGCATGTTTGTAGAGTGCTTAACATAAGGAAACCATATCATTTATTGGCTATTAGGCACGACTGTAATAAACATAATAAATAATAATAACCTTTTAGCAGTCCACCAATTACCAAAGATCAGAGTAAAACCTTACAGGAAATGGGAGAGCTGCTGGCCCTGGGGTACTTTCTGTGCCATTCTTAGCACAAATTATGACCAAAAAGAAAATTGTTCCTAATGAGATCTAGATGAAAGTCTTCACAGGGAGGGAAGAACTATACCAGAAACAGGGGGGAGGGTTCCTCCTGGCCTCATCTTTGCTATAGGCAAATGGTCTTGACCTAATTACATTTTTTTCTCTTAGATTTTGTCAGCAATTGTGGCAAAGAGCAGTCTAAATGTGATATTGTTAGTGGAGAAGTGGTTCTCCCTTTTGCCCAATTTGTTTGAAATAGGGTTGTCTTTTCTTTCCCCTCTGTGTTTTCCCATTCTTTCTATCTCCCCAAACAGCTCTTGCAGTGTTCTTTCCTCTTCTCTCCTTGCTCTACTTCTGCCTCACTTCAGTCTCTCGCTCTGCACCCCAAAATCATCACTCACACCTCCACACAGCACACAGCTTTCCTCTCTCTGCTTTTCCTCACAAAAGCTCTGGGATGGTGTTCCCAGGTGGTGATTAATGAGAGTTCTGGCTGCAGCTACAGGCTGGGATGAGTGCAGATATAATAACAAACATTAGTGCAGGAGAGGGAGGCAAAGCACACGTTTCTCTTCCCCAGGCTGCCAACACACTTACTGCTTCACAGCAGCTGGTCTGAAATACTGAGTTCCTGGGCCCCATTCCAGCCAAGGATGCCTAAAGGTCCTGATAACTTCTGAGGTGCAGGAGAAGATCCAGACCCATATAACATTTTAGGAGAGGATCTACATTTCCCCAGATTGGTTATCATGTTAACTCTGCAACAGCAAAGGGATTTTCTTACTGTTAAATGCCAAAGGAAAAAAAAAAAAAAAAAGCAGGAGAAGTTTATTCATCTGATGGTGTGGTTTAAATCCAGCTGGGAACTAAGCCTCACAAAACAGCTCACTCACTCCCCACTGGGAGGGATAGGGAAGAGAATCAGGAAGGTAAAAATGAGCAAATCTGTGGGCTGGGATACCAACAATTTCATAGGGAAAGTAAAAACCATGCATAGAAGAAGAACCAAAACATTCATTCACTGCTTCCCATGGGCAGCCAGGTGTTCAGCAGCAACACAGCCTAATACTGAATACTATGGATAAAATTAACTTTACCCCATTCAAACCCAGCACAGATGGTAACAGTCCGAGTAGAACGTCCCTCCTTCCACATGGTGCTGCACAGGGCCGTGTTCCAGGGGTCTCTGCTGTGGCAGAGCTGCCTTGATCTGCCTCAAACACCCTCCTGCCAGTCTGTCCTGGTGCTCTCATCCAGTGAGCATGCCTGCATTTCAGACAGAAACCACTCAGGTCCCATCCTGATGGGATCAGGGGAAAACAGAAAAGTGTGCAAACAGAACAACTGACATTTAATCTTCACTTCTGCACTTTTATCTGAGAAGCTTGACAATATACTGTGATTGGGTAATGATTCAGGGAGAAATATTGGAGGAAGAAAGTACAAAGAAATAAATGAAAAGAAAAAAAATGCCAAATGAAGAAATGTGTTCTAAAGTAGATATCCATTAGGGCTAATTCTATGCTGAGCTGGGAAGGAAAATTTTAGACTGTTATGAGACAGCCACAAAGCAACAGTTGAGTTTCTGTATCAAAAGGAAAAGTTTTCTATGGTTGCACTGATAATTCTGAATTAAAGTAAAAGTCATGATGTGAAAAGATTGTTTCTATATAGATACTGAAACATTTAAGAGGACAGAAAACATACAAAGCTCAGACAAGGCTGGAATTTATAAAGTACTTTAGATATGCACAGTTATAGAATATCCTAAGTTAAAATGGATCCACAAGAACTATAGAACCCAGCTCCTGGCCCAGGACACCCCAAGAATCCCATCCTGTGCCTGAGAGCATTGTCCAGACACCTCCTGAGCTCTCTCAGGCTTGGAGCTATGATGACTTCTTTAGGGATCCTGTTCCAGTGACCAAACACCCTCTGAGTGAAGAGCTTTTTCCCAATACCTGAACTAAATTCCCCCCTGCTGCAGCTTTATTCCATTCCCTTGGCTCTTGGCACTGGTCACAAATTTGTCCCTGCCACCAGGACCAGGGCCAGGCTACACTGAAGCTGTTCCAGTGTCCAGGGCAGAGCTTGGTGAATGGCCACACTGCCCTGACTGATATTCCATCCAGCTTGTACTCAAATAAAAACACGATGTGAGTAAAGCACTAACCATTGCTCTGGATTGCTTTAATTTGACTACATTAGATCCTCTCACATAAGTTCTAACCTTGTTTTTCTATATTTGTAGTTGTCATATGTGCTATTGGCCTCTTGTCTTTGCAGTTTGGTCTCTCTTAGCTAACCCTTATGCCTCATTTTCTTCCCTCACTTGCACTCAACACTGACTTTGGAACATGGATTTGACATAAATGAGAGCTGAGCAGAGATCAGAATCTATTGTACTCATTAGAGAAACTTTCTGGCTGCTTTGCTCTTCAAGTAAATAGTGTATAACAAGTTGTCTGCTAAAAGATGAAGGTCTGGGATAATGGAAGACCTTGTGCTGTTGTGAGAACAGTCAGCAAGATGATGAGTCCATGTCCCAGCCTGATGCCAAGGGACACACAGTTTAGTCTCAACCCTTATGTCACAAATCACAGACACTCATGGCTGTGCCCAGGCTGATCCTTAGGACAAAGTTAGAGCCAAATTACATGCCCCTTAAGGGAAGGTGTGATGGGGTCACTGCAAGCCTGGCCTTGTTATCCCAGGTACTGTAACATTTATTCTCCCCTGTGAATGTGTCTGGATGGATTCTGATTGCATTTTGCTTTCCTGCTCCTAAACAACCCCTTTAGCAGACAATTGCAAAAGGACACCTGGGTGTTTGGGGCTCAGGCTCCCTCTGCTCTAGAGGTGTGCTGTATGCTTTATCTGTGAGGGTCCAGGAGGGCTGAAGAATTTCTCTGCTTTATCCTCTACACCTACCTGAGTCTTGCTACTCCTTAAAAACAGTCCCTTCCTATGTGCCACTCCTCAGGCTGCCCGCAGAGGGATGCTGGGAGAGGGGAGGTCAGGAAGAGAGGGAAATGGGTCAAACTTTGCCAGAGGAGAAGTTGCTGTAGTCTCCTGAGGAAGTCATGGCCTGGCTTGAGTCTGAAGGGAGGCAGGGAGAGGGAAATTTGGGAACATCAGGGCCTATCTGGAGAGCTGTGCAGGATCTCCTTTTCTAATATCATTTTTGTTTTCATCCATTTAAGGCCCAAAACTACTGAGAACAGTCACCGCCTCAATTAAAATGCTTTATTCCCAATAAGTTCACTGTGGAATTGTTCATCCAGTTCAGGAGAAGAATTTCTATCCAAGCTTGAGAAGTTTGGTCTTTCCAGAGCAAATCCCATGCCAAGGGCTGCACTGCCTCAGAATGCTTTTCTCTACACAGCATTTGACAGATACACTGGTTCCTAAAAAATATTTCTATGATTTTATTTAGACACGTCTCAATTTAAAATCTGAATCTGATGGAAACATTCTCTTCAAGGCAGATATGTCCAAAGCACAGCTTCAGCTCAGCTGGATCATTTATTTTTTCCCCACTGAGTTATATGATCTTTTTAATGGAAATGTCATCTCCTCCTTAATTGTTGCAGCACAAGGAGAAGATATTATAATATCTATCCATGACAGCAAGTTAAAATTTACTAGGTTCAATAGATGGGAATATCTATTTTCTGAGATGATTGACCTCTGTGATAGAGGTTCTTGGCAACATCCAGTTCTGGAATTTTTAACAGTGAATTGCAAAGAAAAATAAACAGAGAGGAAAAGCCGTAATTAAGCATTTGGTTTTGAAGAACTTAATCAAAGATGACAGAGTGTTTTAGTATTTGATAGAATCAGGCACTAAAATTCTTCAATCTTTTCCTTGTGCCTTGAACCTATATTTATAAAATCTTCTTTTTACTCCATTGTACATCTAGACAATAAATAGACATTTTTAGACAATAAATATCTACTTTTACCCATTTCAGAGCCTAAATTCTGTCTGTTTTTATTATGCCCTGTTTTGCTTAAAGACAATGACAAATACTTATTTTATAATATTATTTTATATTAATTCTGTATCCTTTGAATATTGCTGACTTTTTTCCTTCTGTCTGATGTATTTTTTTTTCCTTCCAGTACTTCAAGCTCACTGTTTCTAATCACATGTTTTATCTTTCAGATTCTTACATTGCAATTAACCTTCCCCTCAGTCGTGTAAAGGTGTAACAATACTGGTTCACTTTGTCCTTCCTCATGGACTATTTATTCCAGACCTGCTGAAAAACCAGCCTGAAGCAGCTGACAAAATTGCCCCTTAATGAAACTGCCCTATGAAATTACTCTAGAATCAGCTCCACAGTCACAGGAGGATTCAAGCTTTATGAGTGTTTTGCGTTAAATTTATTTTTAATATGGGCATTTTAAATAAATCATTAAAAAGAGAGCAGTGTATGGGAAATGGAAGCTGCATAAAGGTTCTACACTAAGAGAGTCATCCTACCATAGTGAAAGAAAATCAGCTCCTACTTTTTTGTGCAGCTTTATTAATCAGTTATTTGAATAACCTCTATCAGAAGCAGCATATTGAATCTTTGCTAAAAAGGTACCACAGACAAGCACATTACATTAAATGACATAGAACATTCTCATAGATAAATAAAATAAAATGGAGATAAAATGCTCCATTAAAATCCAATGGAGATAAAATACTACTTTTCACATATGTATAATCTATGCTTAATTATTTTCAGCATACAAGCTGTGTAAACAGGAGAGTAAGTTTGGGATAAAGACAGTTTATGTGGTTAGTTTCCAGCTTACTCTTTCAGTTTTCCTAATTGGTAACTATTCAATTTTTTTCCATGTCAGGAAAACAGCCATGCTTCCCACTGGAGAAAACAGATTCTTAAGAGGGACTTTGAACTTGTAAACCACGTGTTGACTTCTCTCAGTCACCTTTCATGACAGCTGTTTAGGAGTAGCCCATCAAACCACCAGGTTTCTCAGATAACAAGTTTTACCCTGTGTGCAGATATAGTCTAATAAAAAGGCTCATCTAACCCAGAGAGTAGTTTGTATTTGCTTGAAATAAAGCCATTAGCACTTATGAAAAAAAGTTAGTAATGGCTTTTTTTATTATTATTTAACGGGGTTTTTGTTTGGGATTTTTTGTTGTTGTTGTTGGGTTTTTTTTCATCCTGCTCTCCTGTCCAGACTTCCCCTTAAATCTGACCTTATACAAGGAGACAAGCAAGATATCCTTCCTGTTATCCTGTTTGCTTTGCACTTTTAACAACGCTTCACCATGTGTTTGCACTGTGGGGGCAAATCAGGTCGCCAATCTATCACCTACTGTGCTGAACAAAAAAGGGGAAAAAAAAAAATTCTGCCCCAGATTTAGCACAGGTACAACACAAATTATACCAGGTATGTGATCTGGAAAGACAAAGCAGGCAACAGAAAAAATGGCAAAACAGAATAATGAATAGGCTGTACCCTGTATCTTGTGGCTGTTTGATTTCCCCTCTTGTCCGTGCAGGTCTCCAAGCATTGCTAAAGAATAAGAAAATAGGATTACAAAAACCTGCAGAAGTTCACTACAGATTTTACTGAAGACCTTTCAAAGCCTAAAATACATATATGACAAGCATGGGTCAGGTACATAAATACAAATGTGAAAGACCACCTACATCTTTACACAGTATTTTCAGAGCATCCCTCATTCATGTGCACACACTGCTGTACCTTTGTGTGTATTTACCAGAGGGACTCACACAGCAGATATAGAAAGCTCTCACAGACAGGTATTTCAGCAGCCTCTGTGCCTGCACCCCCAATTTATCCTGCAGTGCAGTTAAAGTTGTGCCACCAGCTCTGTGTTATCATCTGCTTACTGGTGAGTAACACAGAGCCACACTCTTCTGGCTGTTCTTATACCCCCTGGACTGGAATATCAGACCTGCATGTTTCTGCTTGAAATGCTTGAAATGCTGACAAATTGAATCATTATGAACCACCCTCAGGAATTTCATTGCCTGAGTCCTGACAACTGCTGGTGACATGAAAGCATTAACTCTAGCAAGAGGTGTTTAAATGGTTTTAAATCTCCAGTTCTCCCTCCTTCTCACTTGAAATATAAATGGTCAGCTGAACTTTAGTGCAGACATAATCAATAGCAAGCGGGCAGAAAGGAGGAGGCTGCAGCAGAGTGGATGGACACTTCAAAAGAAGCCATGTCAATATGCTTATCTTTTCCTCACACTGCACAAAGACCAATCTCCCTCATGGATAACAGAGTATTCTCCATCATGAATTACTGTCTCTTATAGTGTGGTTCAGCACCTTTTTGCTAGTGCAGTGATAGTGTTTGCAGTCATGCCTGTTTAGCCTTTGAAAATAGGGAGCACGTACGTGCTTTGGAATACTCCGAGTTTCCTGAAAATATTCAGCTGAAGCTTCAGGCACTCTCACTGCAAACAGAAATCTCCAAAACTGTGAGCAGTTTTGAAGAGCGTGGACTGTATAAAAAATACAGATGAGCCTGTCTTGCTCTTTAGCTGTCAAAGGGTGTAAAATTTCTCCTTTTATATCCGTATGTTTATTTCGACCTGTCAAAATCATTTTCCTGTCATACAAAGATATTAATCTGTGCAAACTATTAAAATGAAGACTTTCTCCTATGTTCCAGTTGGACTTCAATTGAAAATGAGGTATGTTTGGCATATGTACAGAGGCAAGAAACAGTACCCTTCAGTGGTTACTTCAGGGCAAGGAGGTTTCTGCACTAAAGGCATCATCCAAAGCAGCTCATCTGTATATCAGAATGAACAAAACCACAACAGAAAACTGAGACATTTACCAGCTTAAAGATAACAGATCCTCTTTTTGCATCTGCTACCTGACCAGGCACAATAGTTTTTTATCAAGAATTCTTTCCTGTTGCTGTGGGAGCAGGCCACAGGTACTCTTAGCTTTCCAAATGCTGCTGCAAGATGAGTTATCCTTGCACTTCTCCCTTCCATGTCGCCAGAACTTTAAAGTTTAGAATTCCAGAAGACAAAGATTAAATACAGCTAAATAAGACCCAAATCTAGCCTGAATTTATCTACATATTAGTTACAAATTTGCTTTCCTAGTACCAGAGCTGTATGTAGAAGCTGATGCCTTAGATTTTTCAAATCCCATAGTGATCCATTAATGCATAACTGTAAACTCCATATAAAGTGTTGGTTATCTGTCTTCACATCTTGATCAGACAAAACAATCCCTCCAGGCCTGAGATCCAAAGACACCCTCTGCCTCAGGCCCTGAAAAGCATAAACAAAAGTGACCTGGGGGAAGCAAACTGGGGGTACATGACTTCATTAACTGGAGCTGTAATTGGAGGATTAACTGATATGCTAATAAACCAAACTTGTATCTGTCTGAAAAACTCATGGCCTCCATCTGCCTTGGGTGTAGCCCCTCTTGGAGGCTTCTGACTGCCCAGGGTGTATCTATTGAAGGCCTTTAATAAATATCCACTTTATTTTCTTAATCTTTTCTATCCTTGTTCTAGGTAGCCACTCCAAGGCATCAAAGTGTTCCTTACTTTATCATATGTGTTGTATGTGTTTAGACAAATTCTGCCTGCCAGTGCAATTCTGCTTTTTCTTGGTAATTCAGATATTCAGTGCCAACCACTTATAAAGGGTATAAAAGATCATGAACAGAGCAAAATCAGAGGCATCACCTATGAAATAAAGGGTCATACAGTTATCAAAGCCATGTCCTTAGTGCAAGTTGGTAGAATGCAAGATGAAGAGGGGGAATAATGGGGTTGACATGGCTTCCAGTTTTACCCCATCATGGTTATCTAGAGCTTTTAATTCAGGCTGTAGATGTCCACCATAACTGGCTGGGCAAGTAATGAAGTTAATAAAATTGCCAATATAAATGTGAACTGGTTTTCCTCTCCTCATAAAGCCTTAATCTTCTTCCTCTTCAATGACCTCATCCTCCAGAAACATAATTTTGTCTTCCTTGATAGTCTCTCCCATCTAATTCTTGTATTTCCTGTCAACAAAGTCTTCACAGTATCCAAATCACTCTAGCTCTTTGTAACATCTTCATCAAGGCAGAAAATTTATATTTTTAGTATTTCTTCATGAATCACAGCATATTTGGAAAATTACCCAACCCCCCCTACTTAATTTTAGCTGCCTTTTGCCCTGAGATATGCAGGTGACTGTATTAGGAAAAGAACAATTGAGGTCTCTCTGGGCACCCTGCACTCCATCCAAAGCTCAGACTGTGCAATGACAAGAACTGAACTTCCCCCAGTGAGAAATGAGGCCATGGAAGTCTCTCTGCAAAGGGCAGCACATGAGCTTTGAACACAGAGAGATCAGAGTTTGATATTCCCCTTTCATGGTTTTAAGAGTGAGAATGAAATGAAAGTGTAGGAATGGCTATAACAGGTCAGACTAAAGGTGTGCCTGGTCCAAAATTCTCTGTCCAACAGCATCCAAGAAACACAGGGACATGCAGGGACAGCATACCACGATGCCCAAGGAGAATTTCCCAATCTCTAGTCCTTTTGTCTCAGACTGCCTGAGCCAGCTTACTTGCATTTCAAAGTCCTTGATTTTAGTTGGTTTCTTTTCCACTCCTGTTAATTTTTCCAATGGTTTACTGAAATTGTTAACTTTTATGATGAACACTTCAGTGAGGATCTCCCATACTACAGGAACATGCAGATTGCTTTGGGTTCTTTCTTTAATCTGCGAGTTCCTTTTGATATGTTCCCTGGAAGGCACAGTGAACATCATTCATCTTCTCCTGCCACTCATGGCTTTACAGACCTTTATCACACTTTCTGTAACTCATCTGCCAGCCTGAAGAGCTGCCACAAGACCCTTTCTGTGGGTCGCACAAGTGCTACTGTGATGTGGACACACAGGAACAGGCGGAGAAAGGCAGTGCCATGCTGTGGCAGTGTCCCTGGCACTGTTGTGTGCCAGGCAAAGAGCAGGGTGGGACTGAGGTAAGGCACAGCTGAGCCCTTCAGCCAAGCTGGGGCACAGGGAGGAGCAGCCCAGAGGGGCTGACAGGGACTGAGCAGAGCCCCCATCCCATCTTTGCTGTGTCTTGAAGCAGGAGATTTCTCATCCTCGTGTTTCCTCCCCTGTTCCAAGGCAGAAGGGCAGTGAGGGAACCCTCAGCCAGGGTGAACTACCACAGAGGTCAGAATGAGGCCTAGGGAGTGGAAATCATGTCAGAAGGAGCCTGGGATGGCTGGGAAGAACCCTGGGGAACAAACTGTTCTCTTCAGACTGGACCAAAATGGGGTTTACACCCACAGGAAGGGACATGAGAGGAACCAGGTGGGGCAGGTCAGGGCCAGCCTGTCCTGGGAGCACCCTCAGAACCAGGACACACTTCCTCCAATTTAATATCTCTTGAAAGGAACCCAAGTCCTGGCCTTAGAGCTGTGCCCAATGCAAACCAAAGGGCACTAAGTGGAAAGAACGAGTGTGCTTCGATGACACACTCTCGATGTAAACCTGCTAAGGTCTTGCACTCCGTCTTGCACTCCATCTTGCACTCCAAGTTGTTTGGATATGACCTCATCCATCCACCCAAGTGCAGCCACAGCACCTCCCAGCTGCTCTGACCAGGGCTGTGCAGTTTAGCACTAATTCCTTACTCAAGGCTAGGTCTATTGAGCATCCCCATGCCCCAGAGCTGTTCAAATCCATTTGAAAAACCAAGCATGTTCCCTTAATCTTACCTTCCATAACAAAAATGCAACAGAGTTCTTCAAAATAGATTAAACAAGACAGTAGCAGCAACAACAAAATCATCAAATATCAGACTAAAATGGAAAAAAAAAAAAAGAAAAAAACCCCAAAAATATACCACAACACAAAGCCATTCACCAAACACTACCCTGATAGGGAAGATAGGCAAATAAAGAACACATGAAAGGTAATGTGCTTCCCAGTGTATTCCTGGGAGACACTCATGCCACAGGGAGAATGGTCTGGATGCTGTGGCTCGCATGCCTGCTCTCAGCAGAGGAAAAGTGAGATGATAATAACCCCTGTCTGATGTATAGGCAAGGGACATGAGCTGACAAACAGTGTGATTCATGATCCTTGTGTTAGAGGGGAGTGACAAATGATTGATAATATATTTCCACATTGTTTCTGACAGGTGGCTTGTGGAAGGAGAGATCAATCCCTTGCTCTGAAATGCACAGAGATCTCAGCACAAGGTAAGAAGGCAGCAGCTAACACTGTGAATTATGCTTCACAGTGCTTGAGATGGTCTGAGCAGCAGCTATGCTTCCCTTTGGGCATTTTATACAGTAAATGCTCTATTTTCCAAAGCATTCAGCATCCTCTGCTTTTCCCTGATGCTCCTGTGTGTTCAGGATATTGAATACCATACTGGAATGGACCTTCAGAAGACCATGCATTTTTTAGCAGGGATTTTCAATAATTCACAGGATCAGGCCCTAAGTATGCACGGTATTAGACAAGAAATTCTCCAGTCTCTTTACCACACAATTTCAAATGCAAAGAGCCTCTGGTTTCCATGTAGTAACAGTGTTTCAATCTCTCAGCCATATAAAATGCCGGGCTAATTGGACTGGTAGAGGAGAGGGGGATTTTTTGTGTTTGATAAATTAATCAGTGAGCACTGCTGTACGTTTCCCACTAAAATCCTTAATTAGACATAAAATGCCGAAGAATGAGATTCTTTCTTTAGTTTTTAATTGAAGGGATGACTTTTGATCCTCCATTAGTGAGAAGAGAAGAAAGCCTTTCAAATGGAAGCGGCACCCCAGCTGTTGCTCAGCGTCTGAGAGGTTCAGCACTGCACTTCCAGGATTCCCAGGAGCCTATTGATACTTAGCATGAACATGTTAAAAGGATCAAATTGACATTCACACAAACTGGAGTCCACAAAATCACAAAAGCTCTTAATCCAAGCCTCTGTGTAAAAGGATCGCTGCTAATTACCAGTCTAGACTAATCATTAATGTTTAGCTAATAAAATGAAGCTATCAATAACAAAAGCAAATTCTGAAATGCTGGTAGAGTCCAGGCATAAGCTAGAAGATGATTTAGTCATTCATTGCAGCATTTCTTTCTTGCTCAGTCTTTCAGCATTTCCAGAGCCTTTGTTACCAATGAAGACAGAAATCCCTGAGGCTTCATTGGTTGCAGGTTTCACACAAACACACTCACAAAGGCAAGCAGGGCAAGAAGCAGGGCAATTGAGGATATCCTGTTAGAATTCTCTGTAGGACTTTGCTCCTGGCCTTTACTGCTCAGATGGAGCTAACACTTAGCTGGACCCTTAGGCAATGTTATAGGGCAGCTGCAAGTCAAGGTGAAATGCCACTTCTGCTCTTTCATTAACCCTCCCGGGCCTGTCATTAAATATGGCAGGCTTAGCACTTTTCAGTTCAGATGGAAAAGCTTTGCCAATCCCAGAGGCAGAATTTTTTCGATGCCTAAATTGATGAACAAGACAAGGTCAGCAATTTTCAGTTTATTGACAGAACTCTATTTATCTTTAGAAGTATTGAAATGGTATTCCAGGTGCCCTGGAGCAGAACTGTGACCAAACCAAAAATAGAGGGTTTATGAGAACCACTACCACTTAACTACCTGAAGTAGTGTGAGTGGCTTTAATTTAACTTGCTACATTGGGAGTTATTTTGTGATTAAAAACATTTTCGTAAGAATGGAATTCTAATAAATGCAACAACACACGATAGATGGAGACAAACACAGAGAAGTAGAACAATAGAGAAAGAGCAGAAAATACAGCCAACCACCCATTTAAAGTTAAATATAGGTTCTGATGCAAAAATTGTGTGTGGGCTTTGTTTGAGGTTTGTTTGTTTGCTTAGGAATGATTATCACTAACAGGCTGACTAACTGATCTAGATCTCAGTGGGAGAAACAGAACTGACCATTTGAAATCTGTCCATCATCATCACAATTCACTCATGACAGATACTGAAAGCCACAGCTGAGCTCCACTTCTTTTTATAAACCTAAATAACCTCAGTTTATTCATAATGAAGAATAATAATAATGGGTAACATATTGCTCCAGGAGCAGTTTGCAAAATCTGGATTTTCCCCTGTAACCATTGCTGGAAGGGGGTTGCTCTGAAAGGCTCTGCCTTCAGCTAGAAAAAGTGTCTTTTTTGTCCCCCCAAACAACTGCAGATTGTCTAAAAGTAGGCCAAAAGAGAAATGAAGGTAATGAATGTTTCTAGCAAAGACTAGAAAGTCTAGCTAGAATCTGAAGCCTACTGAATTTAGTTCAACCCACTAAATCAATGGCAGACAGGTCGGGCCTGAGCAGGGGACCTGCAGCAGGGATGATGTGACTGCACCTCTGCCACTTGGGCTGCTTCAGGAATGAACACTTAGCCTTGGTTAAAACTGCAAATTAGACTGTTGCCTTCCCAGGTTTTGCTGCAAGTGAACTAATTTCTGCTAGTTAAAATGAGTGAGGACAACACATTTGTCAAGAAAGACAGAGTCTAAGGACACACCAACTTTTCATTATACAAACTTTATATATTTAGCGAAAAGCAAGCTGGGATCCCACAGTTCCACTAAGCTAACTTCCTTGTGTGAGGTTTTATTTTTCTGTGAGGTTGTACTGCAGAAACCCCAGGTCTTCTAACAGAAATTATCTGGTTACTCAGCCTTTGAAACAGGCAGCATCTCTGCATTCTGGAAAAAAAACAAAAACTCTTCTGGGTGGCAGCAAACAAAGCAACACCAAAAAGTGTATGGAAAAGCAGATGGGATTGAATCTCTCAAGGTTGAAGCATGATTTCAGGGCTGCTCTTCTGCTTCTCATGATCAACTACCTTAACTGGGGCTTGAAATGAATGTGGCTGCAGGGCTGCATCTCCAAGAGCATCCTCAAAGCCACTGTCCTCACTGGCTCCTCATTTAGAGAGAAGGATGGGTCTGATGGAGTTCTGTAGAATCCAAGCTGCTAAAAGCCACCAATTTAGATTTGCACAGAAGCAGGAATTTCTTGCTAAAAATGTAGGCATTAGCAGGCATTGAGCACCCAGGGAGCCAGAGAACCTGGCAGGGCTGCACTTTCCCCAGTTTGCCCTTCAGGGACCCCAGATGGTGCTGAGTGGATGTGTATGCATGGAAAATGCCAGTTGGCAATTAATCTCAGGGAGATTTTTGAGGAGGAAAACATTACTTTCATCCTGGAAGACTGGGGATATTAATGATGTAAACTGAGTTTCTAGGTAACCCTTCAAAGTAAAATTCTTATAGTTCCTCCAGACTAGATTTGCAATTTTTAGAAGGTGGTGAAAGGATCAGTACCTGAGATTTGTGCTTTGAGCAGGGAGTAGCTAAGATTTTGTTGATAATCCCAGAGTTTCCTGGTGACAGTTTCCTTTATGGGAATGATTCATGTCAATTTTCGCTAAATTCTCATTCCATTTATCTGTAGGCTTAGCAAGTCCATGTATTTTTCATTATATCTTTCACATGTGTATTTCACATGAGCCTGCTCTCATCTGGCTGCAAATTTAACTTGGCAGTGCTAGTGTTAGCCACCAAGTGATGTTTTCACCAGAAAACATGGCCAGCATCCCTCCTCCTTCCTGACTCCTCTCCTCCTGCTGCATCAGCCTTCAGTCCCTACTCCCAGCAGCTGTGCCCTGGGTAGGAAATGCAGTGGCACCTCTAGGCACAACTGCTGTGCACAAGGAGGTCAGGTGAAAGGCACAGTATCTCACAGTTTAAGTGATGTACTCACAGCACCAGCCCCCCAGATCAGCCACAGACCCTCATCTCTCACTGCACACAGCCTCTGACATCTTCACCCCACTTTCCGGATGCTTTACTCCCCTCACCTCTTCAGGCATGTTGGTGTGGCTCCACACTGTGCTATGCAAATTTTGCTTCTATGCAAATTGCTTATGGTATGCAAATCAATGCATGAAATAACTAACATAAAGTGACACACACAGAGATGTGCATAACTTGGCAGCTATAAATCTGGAATCGTTCCACTGACGTCAGTGGTTTCACTTCAGATAAGCTCCAGCATGGAAGGTGTTGAAATCTGGCGCTGTGATATTTTCAGTCAGCTTCTAAACACAAACTCAGGAATTAATGACTTCAAAGGTGTCATTATTATTATTGCCTGTGGGTTCTGTTATTATTTAGGTTTGTATGACTGAACATACACCAAAATGGGGTTGCAAAATATATTTAATTTCAACAGGGCTCACGTTGATGATAAATAGAGCACCTGTGGTCAATCAGAACTTCAGGCAGTTGGAACCTGATCCACTTTGGTCCTAGTGGCATAATAGTTTCTATTTTAAAGTAGCCAGGGCCTAAAATGCAGCATTTATGCCAAAAAGTCTTCAGAAGCAGATGTACACCCTAAAGTATTTCAAATCAATTTAGAATGGGGAATGAGTATAGATAGTTCTGTGCTACATGCCATGTATTTTTGATCTGGGACTGGGAGCCTGGAAGCATATGCACCATCTTGTGCAGCCACCCCCTGACAAGGATCTGCTGTTGTTGTGTGCAGGGAAAGCAGAACATGGTAAAGGTTAGTGCTGCACATGGCAGCACCACAGTGCTGAGCAGGGCCCTGGCTGTGACTGCTCCAAAAGCGCTGTGCAGGCATTTGCACATTCGCAAATGTCGCTCTCACATGGCAGAATTTCCACCCACTTTTGCCTGCATGTAAATGACTTCAAGAGATGCCAGGCATTAAGTGTTCTCACAACTGCCCCCAGCATCCCACTGCTCAAAAACAGTGCTTCAAAACACTCCTAGAAAATCCTGTAAGACTTTCAAAATAAATCTGTTTGTGTTTCTGAGCCTTCTTGGGCACTAGTGGGGTCAGGCTCAGATTTAGCAGGATATACTGAAATACAGGACATGTGAAACGATGACAAGGAGATCCAGCAAAGCCTGATAATGAGAGACTGGAAGAGCCAAGCTCTGCTCCTGCTGTCTGTTTGATCTGTTCAACTCCCCATAAATTCTGTTGCACACTGCATGGGCAAAAAGCTACAGGAGGTTTGTATTGCATAGAGAAGCTTCCAGATTTCTTATTAGTCAACTGAAATAGCATCAGAGATTATGGATTTAAATGTAGAAGCCGTCTAAACTGGAAATGTCTGTGTCTAACTGTACAAACAATGCAACAAGTGTGTATTATGTTTTTAGCAATATTTTCTTTTGGTTTTGTGTGTGTGATTTTGGGGTTTTTTTTGCTGACATTTTAATCATGGTATCTGCATGTTTGTGTTGCTACAAGTAAGTTCAACTGACAAAATTAGAAATGCCTATTATAGCCATTACTCTGGGAATGCTTTTTAGTTTGTTTAGGTTTTCTTTTTTAATCCTAACAGTCTCCCTGCAGACCTGAACTGACATCAATTTACCAGTGTCTTGACATCTTAAAGTTGTTTCTTATAAAATTTGCATTGGTGTCATTTTGTTTCAAGCTGATATTGTGACAGTGTCTCCCTGGATTTATACTGACAATTTATTTTTATTTTGACATCATGTCATCCCTATAGCCCTTCACTAGCTTCTATCCTAAGTCTGTGAGTTTAAATGAAAAGTGGTTTCTTTGTGAAAACTACAGTAACTAACTGAACTTTTTCAGTAGCTACTTTCCTGACCTCAATATCTAGCTATTGATTGCACTTGGGTTTTTATAGAAATGTCAGAAGTTCCTGCCTAGTGCTTTAGGCAGCTCTTCCATATGTACCAAATAAGGAAATGAAACCAAAGCTCCCCTTGAAACTAAAAAGTAATTGCCTTTAAAAAAAAGGGTGAATGCATGTTTATAACACCAACATCAAACAAACAACTGGGCCCTGTGGGTGGCATTGCCTGGAGATTGCTGATCTTCCTTTCACTGAAATGTTAGAAACACCTTTTTGGGACTGACATAACATCTGCTTCCAGGTGTTTCCTTGGAAAACACAAAATTATCAATATCTATATATTTAATGTGCTGTTGCTACTTCATTTAAATATCAAAAATTACATTAGGCAAGCTCTGGTGTGGACCAGGGGAGGGGAGATTTCAGGAAAGTTCCCATGTGATAGTTTTAGCTTTGAACCTGGTTTATGTTTTCAGCTCTTTCATTTTTAAATTCAAAGAAGGATTGTGAGCAATGTCACAAACACCTTGTGACCCTTCGTGAAGTAGAGCCATTGCATGGTAAAGCTAAAATTCCCAAGGGGATATTTGTATATTATAAAGCAAAGTCCTGCCAGTGATTATTGAGTGTTCAAAGGATTATCCATGATCCTGACAGAGTGGCCTGTGTATGTGATTTTGCAAAAGCTATTTTTCATCAGAGTACCTGCATGGTTTAATGAGATATTTGCAGCAGTAACATCATTTCTGTGCTCTGGTATAAATGGTTCAGCTTCTATATATCATACCTGGTAAATCACAGTATGGGTCCAGAGAAAAGGAGCCTTCAACAGCAAAATTCTCTCATTTTTATTGGATCAGAACCTCAATTCTGAGTGATGGTTATGGTGATTTGCTTTCACTAATGTCTCACCAGCAGTGCCTAGGCAGAAACCCCTCATGGTTTAACCAAAATTAAGAACTCAGACGTGAAATTTATGTGTGTGGGTGAGTTTATTCATTCTGCCCCATTTCACAGAGAAGAGTGAAATTTGATTGTCTGAACAGGGTAGTCAGGCATCATCAGAAAGGACTTCCAGCTCCTGTTCTAAAAGCACCCAGGTCTGCCAGAGGTCTGTATGGTACCTGTCAGCCTCACGTGGAGGTTTGGGAACCACAGCAGGAGATCTCACCTCCAGGCAATGAGATCAAGACCTAAGTGTGGCAAGATCAAGACAGGAGACGTTTTAGCAGCAGTGGAAATAGACACCTGAAAAGACAGTGCGTGGCCAAAAAATTTATTTTTAAACTCATCAAAACAAAAATTATGACTTCATTATAAGTTTAACTGACACCTGGAAAGTTAGATTGGAATTACTTTGAACTTTATCACCAGAATTCAAATGAGAATCTTGGGCTTGAAACTACATAGACAGAAACTGAATGCAAGACCTGCACTAAATGTAGATAAAATTTCAGATATCTATAAGAGCAGTGTCAATTTCTATAAATGATTCAGATAAGGAAAAATCATAGTGTGTAAACCTATCAGTGAAGTTTCTTCTAAATCCTTAACTTTTTATTAGGTATTCTCTTTGCACCCTTCCAATATTGAAATATGTTGCTGCTGCTGTTAGAATTAAATCAGTATATTTCTGTTTATCTGCAGAAACACTCAATCTGCCTTTGACTTCAGCAGAGTTTTATATGTAATTAAACATCTGTCAGATTGGAATGTCGCTTTCAATAATTCTTTAGGGGAAAGGAAAGACCACCACTGGAAATAGCACTCTGTGCATTAAGCATGGCAATGAGCACTCATATTAATCTTGCATTTTAAGTCTTCCAAGCACTTCTTACCTGACTTTAAAGCTGGTCTTACTGAGTAGACAATTTGCAACTAACTTTTGTGTTTTGGTGCCTGCCATTGTGTGCCAGTTTTTCATATCAATCAATTAATCAGTCAATCATTCCTGAATGATACTAGCTCTAAACATGGTTTGGGGGCTTCAGCATAGTGCTCAGGGTGTCCAAAAATGTAGGACCCTTTTTGAAAATGTAGCTTTGCTCAGCTGATATTGAGCTTTCTGCCTGTGGACCATGGTTAGTAATACTGATGTGATTGCAAAGGAAGCTCTGTGATGCTCTCCATCTTGCTACAACCTGTGCATGTCAACAGAAACACCAAGAAATTTTTGGTAGCAAAATCAGGAATTAGAAACTTGGAAAGTGTCTCAAAAGGTATGATTGCCTGAAACTTGGTTTTTCACTGCTTTAAGCAGTCATCACAGACAGACTCATCCTACCAGTGCTGGAGCAGTTCTGTGGATTCACAACTGGTTAATAAGGGACCACAAGTTGTGAATAGTCCCAGATCTGGGTTTCATACCTGTGTGGCAAGATACAGGTGAGGGCTGGTCTTGTTGTTCTTCCCATAGAGAATTATCTAGGCTTAGGGTTTATTATCCTCAAAATACACAGCTCTAGAGATTACAGTTAACTATTGATTAGCTGCTCTAAATTGGGAGTCTTTCTTGCTGGGAGAAAAGAGCTGACAGTGGGTTTGCTTATCCTCTCTGCAGAGGATATGGTCCCTTTGTAGAAATTCCATGGTGTCGTGTGAAGTGAGGCACTGAGAGTTGCTGCTCATCCCCACGTTTGGATGGGTTTGAATGCAGATTTCTGCTTCACCAAACATGAAGGGTCAGTCAGCCATTAAACCAAGGGCTAACACCACTGGCTGTGGAGGGCTGCTTGATGACAGTGGTTTGTAATGCTTGGATAAGAGCAGAGGTGTTGCTGTTCTTTACAGCATGAAAAATCCAGATATGTACAAATGCAAGCATGAGTATGCACACAGCACTTCTGATGGTCATGTGATAAAAGGGAAAATGGGCTTTGCAAGAAAATTGCATGAGGTAAGTTTATTTTGAAGTGCAGACAGAGTTGAGAAGGATATATTGAAACCTTACATTCTAATTTCAATATGTAATTGGTTACAAAGGAAAGCTCATGATGACCCTTTGAAGATCTAATATTTTTGCTATAATTTAAAAATAAATCATAATTTTCAACCATTATTTATTGCACTTTTAAAATGCATTTGGTGTTTTCAGCATGCTCCATCTTTTATTGATATTTGAGTAAAACCAGCACCTATTTCTCAAGAACCTAAATATTATACTTCATAAGTTTTAACCTTGTGAAACTCCCTTTTAAAATGTCAGCAAGCATCCCAGACAATGTGGAGGAAGAAGGGGAGCATAACCCAATTCTACATAAAATCACTTCAGCTTCTCCTTATTCCATTACTTAAAAACTCATCATCAATTAAGTGTTAAGAAAATAGAAATGTCTTGGTCCAGAAGAACAAAATCTACAGTAATTAATTGCTTCAATATTTCTCACAGCCATTCCCCCTCCATAGGAAATTAATTTTCATTCATACTTCAGACAAGATACAGGACGTGGTGAACATGGGTATACAAGGGGAGAAAATTAATTTGGTTGATGTAATTCTGTAGTTTAATCCCAGCATTAATATCCTTTGTACAGTGACTGGGAATGATATCTGAGTTTAAAAGTAATTCTATGATATTTGAGGCTTTACAGATTTGATATTGTTCTGGGAATGAAGATGTTGCAATCTTCCTGCCATTTGCAAAAGCCAGTAAAAGTGAGGAATCAAATGAGACCTAAAATCCCTGCCTCTCTCTCCAAAAAACACAGCTGTCATCATCATCTCCCACTCCCCTTTTGTAATGATCACACAGACTTGCCAAGATAGTCACGTCTGCGATTGTCTGTGTTTTGATGGATGAGCCCTTAAAATAAAAGAAAAAAAGCTGAAATTTGCCTGAGGGAAAAAAAAAAAAAAAAAAAAAAAAAAGAAGAACGTCTGTGTCTTTGTGCAGAACTTTCACTGGGCCCCAGATGAGAGAAAATTCTGGCCAGAAGGGAACTTCAGAGATACCTGAAGCATTTTCCAACCCAGGGAGGGAATAAGGAGAGATGAGTGTGGGCTCCTACATGCATCCCAGTCCAAAGAAGCTTCCTCAGGAAGGGAATTCTCCCACTGCTGAGCAGTATCTGGGGGCAGCTGATGTTTTGCTCCCCGTGCTGGTCTGATCAACACTGAGGTTTGCACCTCAAGAGGGAAAGGACCCCTCTGCAGCTGTGCTGGCAGAGCACAGGCTGGGGCAGCCAGATCACAGAGGGGAAATGTGGCTCCAGATTTAGTACATAAGAATTTTAAATGCCCCACCACTGAGATCACCAGAAGCTTCATGCTGTGAATTTGGTGCAAACTGATGGAATTTTCTTTTCTTGACTCTGAAGAGAGCCTTAGCTCTGACTTGAGTCTGATTTGAAATCCATTTATTATAAAAGCTAGTGTTTGAAGGGTAACTCTAAAGGGACTTCACTTGTATTTGCTGAAGAGATTGGTGTGTCTGCTTCTGACATTCTGATTCAAAAAATCATCTTTGGACCCAGGGTATCTATTTCTGTGTTCCTTTTGTGGGACATTATGGAGAATAATTGTTTAGTGAAAGCATTGTCATTTACATTATTGTATGTTATTTGTCCTTCCTCAAGAGCACTGGGACACCTCCAAGCACAACACTTAACTTTGAATATTGGCACTTGTGAGCTTTTTCTTACACTCTGGTAAGATGATTAATGTACCTTGGAAATTACCTAATGGCTCGATACACCTTCTATCCAGCCTCTTGTAAGAGAAAAACAGGATAATATGAGATCCCATTTATGGGTACGAAATGGAGGAGTTGAGACAGAGAAACTCATCCAGAGGTATTGACAGGATATCTGTGGTGCTGAACATCCACACAGCAGAATTTAAAAGCATGCATGAAATAGAGTGCTGTTGGAACGCATCCCAAACTGATGGAGACACCTTGATGACAAAACATTCCCTCTTTAGAGACTGGTGGAAGGAACATGGAGAGATTTATCTGGTCAAAATATTGGCATGGAACTTTGCCTTTTGTTAGAAGATGTGAAGGGTTGGATGTCTATGACACCAAAATGTCCTAAATTAACTTTATTGACCACTTGGAAGGAATGGATAGGCTAAATGTTTGGGTCTGTCATTCCTCCTTTTTGGACACTGGACTCATTTTTAGCAGAAGGGAAGGATGTTAAATGGCTCACACTCTGATTAACAGTGTGAGTAATGGCTAGAATACGACTGGAGAGTGTTTATCTGTGTATTTCATTTTTATGCTGAGGTTCATGATCTCAGTGGCATTTTTATTGACATCTATTAATTTGAGTGGCTCTAATTCTATAAGTTTATAATGTGAATATAAAAACATCTGTTCTAAGTAACAGCATATTTCTGTGATTCATTTTTTAGTATTAGGACTTGACAGAGACTGGTTATCTGCACACTCTGGATGCCCTTGATGTAACTTCAAAGTACAACTTAAGTGCAACAGTACAGTAAAAAAATACTCCAACAGGAAATTTCAATCTCAAATCTCTCATGTGTACAAAAATTTCCCCACTGTTGCTATTACAGTTCCTGTCCTCATTTTCAAAAGCCTAAGAGACAAATGAGCTTTTGTTAAGTGCCCTAAATCATCACTTACTTGCCTGAAGGTGTTAATGATAGGTCACATTCTTTTCACACACAGAGTAGAACATTATTTCTAGAATTCTGCTATTGATTTCAGTGCTGGCAATATACAATGATTGCCACTGAAAATTTGTCACTAATCGTAGAATTTCCAATTCTCTCTCCATTGTTCCAAAACTAATATCTTGCAGGAGTGCTCATATCACTGTCAGTTTATCAAAGAACAACTTCCACTTGAAAAGCCATGAGATGTTATTAGCTTATATTGTACATGAAAGTTAAAAGTAGTGTGTCATCTGGAAGGCAGAATACATTACACTCCAACAGTGTCTTCAAGAAGGGACATGAAAATACACTCCCAAAAATAGTGCAGTCCATGGGCTTATTCAGCTCATCTCTAAGTATTGTCAGTATCTTTTATTATTGCCATTATTATTATAGCACATTGGGTATTTTTTTCTTCCATTTGACAAAAAAAAAATATGTAATAATCAGTTTCTTTTTATTGGCCTGAGACTATCTAGGAGCGACACAGAGGATCTTTCATAATGAAAAACTACTGAGAGGAGCAGCCACTTTTGGCAAGGTTAAATTATTAAAGCAATTCTACCAAACAAAATTCATGAGTCACAAACATGCTGCCACTGCAAAAAAAAAAAAAAAAAAAAAAAAGCTTTCTCTTCCCCTGTGTCTAACATACATACTGATACAGATTTAGGGGTTCAACTCTTTGCTGCAGTCAGAATTCCGGAACAGCAATCAGTCCCCTGAGATTGGAGAGAGACTATTTACAAGAGAATGTAGAATAAAGGAGAATGGCTTCAAACTGAAAGAGAATAGTTTTAGATTAGATATTAGGAAGGAATTCTTCACTGTGAGGCCCTGGCACACATTGCCCAGAGAAACTGGGGCTGCTCCATCCCTGTAAATGCTCAAGGCCAAGTTGGATGGGATCCTGGGAAACCTGGTCTGGGGGAAGGTGTCCCTGCCCAAGGCAGGGGGTTTTGAGTGATGATCAGATGATCTTTAAGGTCCCTTCCAGTGCAAAGAATTCTATGATTATATGAGAAGTTTTGGAAAGGGAAAGGGAGTGTAGTTTATCTCTGGCTCTTGCTGAAAATATGGTATCCTTTGTTGGATGGAAGCAGGTAAATTAAGGAGAAAACAGGTTTTATTCTTACAGTAGATGCTGATATCCAGTCAGTCTGGAAAGCACAAGAGTGTTGAAAAGACTAAGCTCTGCACCCTGTTACAGGTTCTAGTGTTTTTATGGATTTCAGCAGGCTTCCTTTACCACAGCAAGTCAATCTCTGTGTACAAAACATGAATTTCTGTCAATGGATAACTTCAGTAGTGCAAACAGTGGCTGAACTCAGTTGAGAAATTTGCACTTTGCAATAGAAATTGAGTTTTTTGTATGGCATATTTTACATGTTCTGTACAATCTTTCAAATCTACTGTTTTCCCCTCTCCCCATCCAGGTACCCCAGGATCAATGCTCCAGGCTTCCCACCTACAAAAGCAGGTCTCAGGGTTCCACCAGCTAACAGAAAAAACAAAAACCAAAACAAAAACAAAAACAAAAAAACAAAAACAAAAAAAAAACAACAAAAGAAAACCACAAAAAAAAAAAGAAAACCAAAAAAGAAAACCAAAAAAGAAAAAAAAAAAAAGAAAAAAAAAAAAAAACACAAAACCAAAACAAACAAAACCCAAAACAAACAAGACAAAAAACCCCAAATGTTTTAAACACAGGAAATTATACCCATTTTGCTTAGAGTTTTTTTCCTGGGTGTAGTTATAGAAAGCCACAGACAGCTATCTTTTGCTTCCCAATATGTAAATATACTGCATTATATTGAGTAAAACAGAAAGAAATTACTCATCAAGACTTTTCTCTGCAAGCATGCAATTAGAAATGGTTTCCAAATTAAAACACAGCCAGAAACTGCAGAAATCCACATCTAGAAGTAAACAATTTACAACTGCTTTAGGATAAATATTCTGTTACACTGCAAGAATTTAAAGAAATGAGAAAAAAAGGGTGAGAAACACAGTGCACTCTACCTGTGGTTATATGGACCGTAGTTAAGCTGATCTTATGACACTCAAAAATTCTGTTTGTGTTTAAAGATAAGTGTTTGAAAGAAGAAGAATTGATCTTCACTGATATCCATCTGTGAAGTTCTGACCTCTGCTTTCATCAGCAAGCCTTTCTGCCAGGCAGCTGAAAGTCAAAAGAAAGGCTTGCTGTGAGATCTACCAAATTCACTGTGACTCTAATTCATCCTGTCTTATGCTGAGAGTTTGACTGCACCACCTCCACGAGGAGTGCAGTCCCTCTACACTCCCTTGAAGATCTACAGAAAGTTGTAGAATCAGGCCAGGCATCTGGCAAAACTCTTCTGCTCCTAAATCATGAAAGATGTCGCTGTTTGAAAATGCAAAAACGTAAACAAATTCCAAATTTTGCTCCAACCAGGACAAAGGCTTTAACCAGGAGCCTGTGGTTTAGTTCTGGAATGAGGATTCTGGTGAGTAGTTAACACTGTACAGCACCATTTGCTTTTGATATGTCCTCTCATCCTGTTCCCTTCCCCGGCCATGGTGTGCATTAAATAGCCATGGGTAGACTCTGATGTCTGCAAAGAAAGGCTTAAGATGCTGGAACTAAACCTTTCAAGTCTCTAATTAACCCAAACTGTATCTTCCATTTATTGAATTGAGCTCTGTGGAAGGATCCTGTTCTGTAGGAAAGATCACCCACATCTACAAAGGCTTTTCAGCCATCCATCCATCCATCCATCCATCCATCCATCCATCCATCCATCACCATGCTTCAACAAGCTCCTCCCACTGATTTACTGAGGAGCTCTTGACATCTTACAAACTTCTCCATCTCTAATTTGTGAGTCTCACCTACATCCTTCCTGATTTGTGTAAGAAAATGATGAGCCACTAATGTCATTCCATGTCTCAGCCTGAGGGATATAATTTCCCATCTTCAATCAAAAATATTACAATCCACTGAACACTGAAGTAACTTGTGCTGGATTTATTGGCTGTAGTACAGTGTCAAGTACTGTGTTAAGTCCACTACTTGTGAGAATACCCATGGGGAATCATGGAAAGGCCAACTTTGAGCCTTTCTAAGTAGAAAAAGCAGAAGTAGTAATACAGACATAGCTTTGTCTGGATGCAGGCAAAGGCATGGCATTGTATAAACCATGTTAATAATGCTGGCTAATGAAATTATTCCGTCAGCTGATTAAAGATTTTATTAGAGGCCTCCCAAATCCTTTTGCAACCTCATTTATTGTCAAGCATAAAATACTGCTCCACTCTTGAGAAACATATTTAGAATCCAGAATAATGTATTAAATGGCTTGACATCTTCCCACTCTGTTGAGACAGAAACTGCTTTTCCATTTCTATGCAACTTACTTGCAGTTTCTCTCTAGTACCAGTTCTTGCTTTAGTTCTACACAGCAGCCAGCTGAAATGGACAAGTAGCAATAAATTTAGACTCAGAAATGTGGAAAGAACAAACTGTTCTCATTGATCATTCCATATGAATTTACCACTGTTAACAAAATTCTACATGATGGGCATTTGCATCAGAAAGAAAAGGGAGTAGTGGAGTTCTTTTCTTTTTTCCTAAGTTTTTTTTTTTTTTTTGCTCTAGCTTGGTGTCAGACATACCTGGGCATATTTAATACTCCCAGAGCTGGAAAAGAAGGTTTATGAAATGTGGGCTGGATTCTATCTGCAATAGATTAGATGACCCATTCATGTTCCAAGCAGCTGAACTGAAGGCAAATAGCACCAGGGTTTGAAGCCTGAAGCCTCCACCAGCAGTGATGGGGCAGCAGAGTTCCCTGTAGACACCGATTCCTGCCCTTTCATCTTGATCAAACTCTTCCTGTGCTTGTTCCTATAGGTATATATTGTATTTTCACTGTCTCTTGTAGAGATCCTAACAATAATTTTTATCTCTTATTTTACATCTCTTTTAAGCATATTAATGTCCCACCACCAACAGAACAAAAAAGGAAATTAACTTTTGCTTTACTTTGCTCCTTTAAAAATCTTAGCTGGTGCTCTACTTTTCTGTGCTGTGTATTTTTCCATTGTCGTTATCTTGCTGCCATTTTTTCTTTTTCTCACCCAAACCAGCTGTCTCTCTAGAATCCTTACCCTACAGCCAGCTGTCTTGTTGGCACCACAAATCCTTCTAGAACCTCTCAACAGTAAACAAAATCCTTTGTGATTTCACATGTGCACTTTGTTTTGCTGCCTTTAGATATTCCAGGGGTTTCTCTCTGTCCCTTGACCTCCTTTTTCATCAAACCCTAAACTGACACACAAGGCATTAACACGGGCCTGAATTTACCTAATCCACAGAGTAATTTTAAATTTTTAATAGGCTGATACAGCCTGATGACAAGTTTCCCAAGTTTGCCAAGGAATTGCTATTGTTAAATGGATATATCCAGAAGGATGTCAGACATAAATTTTTAAGGATGAGTTTGAGAATGAAATTTAATATTACTGGGTCTGACATCCACGAAATGCCTACCAGGTACATATTGAGGAGCTGAGGAAGGAACAGAGTTCCAAGTTAATTTTGCAGATGAGAGATTAAATCATTGCTGTGTGCTGGCTTTAGCTGCTGATTTGGTCCCCCTTGAACAACAGGAATTTGGGTTATCCAAAAGCTCTGCTGGTCAGGTGATAAAACTTTGACAGCTGTGCTTTATACAGGTCAGAGCTTTAGTCCCCAGCATGCTGCAATCATACCTACAGGTTCCTTCTAGGTCTATTTTCATGAATAATGTGCTTACTTCATTAAATTGTCAGGGAAAGTTAGAGAAAATTAGCAAGACTGCTATTCTTTTAATAATAAAATGAGTTTAAAAAAAACAAGCCTTAGAAAATTTTTTTTCTTTTTTTTTCTTTTTCTTTTTCTTTTTCTTTTTATTTTTCTTTTTCTATTTCTTTTTCTTTTTTTCTCCTTTTTCCCCTTTTTCTTTTTATTCCTTGCTTTCTCTTTCTCCTTCCTTTTCTCTTTCCCTTCCTTTTTCTTTTCCCTTAGGGTATTGTAGCCATCATGAATGACAGTATTTGAAAAGGAAGCTACAGAGGATGTCCTGTACATACCTATGTGTACATAAACACAGCTACACCTTTAGTGGTGTTCCAGGTATTGACATTCTCCCCACTCTGTTCAGCTCAGTGTTGCTTTTTTACTCACACTGCTCATGCATTTGTAGTTTCCTCACTGAGGATTGGTCCAGTGCACGGGGCTGAGGCCAAGTTTACATCTTCTCCAATTATAAAAGGGCCATTAAGTTCAGATAATGTGAAATATAAATTTAAGAGGAATTCTGGGGAAATCATAATTAGGTGCAGAGACATTACATGAGTTTAATGACTGAGATTTAATTTCAGTTTTCAGGATTATTAATTGAGAATCCTTATTTAGCTCATCTTCTTTTTTTTTTTTTTCCTTAATTAATTGGAAATTTATTTTCAAGCAATTAAGGCAGAGATTCTTTTCAATCCTCAAGTGTTTGTGAGCTATATACTAATGTTCTCTACCTTGCTTTCAAAACTCTGTCCTGTAAATTTCTTTGAGCTCTTTCTGATAACATAATAATGCCTGCATGAGTAATTTATACAGAAAGAGCAATCTCCAATTTATATATTCTGTAGGAAATTGAGTTACTTGGGACTCAGAACTGAGCATTTCATAAATACTGATAGATTAGAAAGATAGTCTGCCACAAAACCATACAGAAGGAAGAAAATTAAGAAACAGCATTGTTCTGTGTGCCTCTGCAAAAAATTGCTGAGATGTTCTGCTGTGGTGTTTTACGGATTCTGAGTTACATGGTCTCAACAAGTAAAATCCATTTCACTTGGCTGCAGCCACACACATGTGATGTGCCCACCCTGAAGCAACCACCTTCACTCTCAGGGGAAGAGTCACATCTCCAAGTAAGGGAAGCTGATTCCTTTCAAAGCAAATTTCTTTTTGCATTTTGTATCTTGATGGTAGAGAAATGGTTCCATGTGCCAAACCTGCTCCCCAGCTGGGTGCTGAGGTGTGATATCCAGTGGGTCGGTACATCCATGCAGGAATTCAGCTGCTGCTTCCCTCTTTGGCGCCATGAAAGAAATCCAGCTTTCTACTTCCAAAGCTCTGCATCTGGATGCATTTAAAATGTGAGAGCTGGTACATCAATTTGGTTTTTATTCTCCTGAAGCACTGCTCTAATCAAATGTGAATGCTGACTGCTAACCAAGAATACAACATAGAAGATTGTATTTTCAGGGTCCCCATGGCAGGAAAGAAATGATGAATCTGACTACATGTTCTTAGAAGGCTAATTTATTATTTTATGATATTATAGTATATTAAAGAATGCTGTACTAAAACTATACTAATGAATAGAGAAAGGATACTTACAGAAGGCTTAACAAGATACTAACGAAAAACTCGTGACTGCTTCCAGAGTCCTGACACAGCCGGACCATGATTGGTCATTAAGTAAAAACAATTCACATGTTGGATAAACAACCTCCAACTAAATGCCAAAACAGCAAAACGCAGGAGAAACAAATCAGATAATTATTGTTTTCATTTTTCTCTGAAATTTCTCATCTTCACAGGAGAAAAAATCCTGGCAAAGGGTTTTTCCAGAAAATATGATGGTGACAGAACATAGCATCAATTCCTAATGACTTAAGCCTCACACGAAACTATTTTAAAAACTAGAGATTGTTTTGCCCTTATTTTTCAGAGCTAGGTCCTGCCTACAATGTGATTTTCTCCCTCTAACTCTCTAGTCAATTTCTTTACACCACAGCACTAAAATGCCTACTTTTCATTATTCTCTTGCTTTCCAAAAATCACCACCAAATCTTCCCTGGCACCCCATGTCAGAGGTAACTCTTTGGCAAAAAAGCCCAGACATAACACAGAACCCTCTGAGATAGAGCGGCTGTGACTTCAGAGGAAGAAGCTTTATTGCACAGAAACACCGGCATTTTTTTCCAATGCACGTAAAGAGGCCTCTTGAGAGGAAAAACATCAGGGAACAAAAATATCTTAAGGTAATTTTCAGCCAAAAAAAGTCCATGAAAATACACATTAATAAAAAACTTTTTTTAGAACTGAGCTTGTATCCCCTTTGTATTTGAGATCTATCAGAACTGGAAAAGGTAAGAAAAATTAGTGGTGTTTTAGATCAATAAAATATTATGCAGCAAAAGAAAGCACAAAAAATTCTGCTTTTCAAAGAAAAATTAATTGGATGGTTTAGAGGGCTAATGGAAGGAAATATACTTCATGTCTAAATGACCAGTTCCACTGAGAAAAACCAAGCTGGTTTACAGTGGATGAGTGTTTATATGAGCTGGTTTACAGTGATGAGATATCTATAGCCTCTCTGCCAACAATACACTCAATTCACAAAAAAAAAAAAAAAAAAAAAAAAAAAAAAAAAAAAAAAAAGAAAGAAAAAAAAGATCTCCTAAGGCAGCATCAAAGGTAAAAATTATCATTCAATTAAATGTTCATGAAAGTGAAAGTCTCCTGGGAAGCTCAGACTCAAATTATTTTGTGTTTCCAACTTCAGCTGACACATGACTGGCTGCTTGGCTGTGTCTTTGACTCACGAATTCTGTGTCTCACACTCCTTTTCTTCTTTATAAATTGTGATTCCTGGATCAACCAGGAGTACACCAGTGTGACATTTCAGGGTCAAAGTGTTTTCAGGTTTTCATCAAAAGGTCAAAATCTGCCACAGGAAAAACATTATTATTATTATTATTATTATTATTATTATTATTATTATTATTGAAAATCTATTCATTATCTTTTCTCAAGTAAAAGAATAATTTCCCAGACAGCTGAAGAGTGTCAATCACTGAGTCAAACATAAAGCAGATTATGGGACCTCAATTATTGTAGGGTTGACTTTTCCAGTGTTCATTTGGTCACAATGTGGAAAAGTTAACTTTGATGCATTATAAATGGTATCTGAATAAATAAACACATTCAGAGTCATGATAATGAAGTTCCTGCCTCAAAAGCAACATAGAAAATATTTGAAATATATAATTATCTTCTGCTGTCTTTTCAAGCAAGATAGTGGAAAACAGGAGGTCTAATACAGCATGGCTTTAGTTCTTTATTGAGTTTCCAAGGTTAAGAGAGCAAATGACAAATATGATTGTTGTTTGCCATCAGCCTCCATTTCAGTGAGCTCTTGTGAGGAACACCTTGCTTCTGCTTTATTCACAACTTCAGCTCAATTAGATGCATCTTTCTCAGGCCAAACTCCTTTGTACAAACACACCTTTCTCCCATAATTACTTTTTAAACATGGAGCTTTCTCAGCATTTCTAAAAAACCCCAGCTTTCTGAGAATGTGCTGTGTATTGGTAGAAGCTCCTTATGTTTCTGTGAGGTTTTTTTACAGACAGAGGTTTTAGTCATGTATCATCATAGTTATTTTTAAAGCACCTTGTACTGAGACCTGGTATCAGTTGCAAGATAGAAAGGAGAGTCCTCACTTTTAATCGCAATTGGCCTCAATTTTTGGACTGCTTTCTTATTTTCTCTATAAAGTACAAGTATTTTCTAAGTTTAACTAGATTTTTCTCTCTTCCTCTTTTGTCTTCCATGACTTATTCAAATGATTAGTTTTCCCTCTTAATTAGGAACAATCTGTAATAGTGGTGCTAATATTAGCTAGGATTTACAATGATGGATCACTACATCATCTTACTTTGTTTTGAAACACGGCTGAAAATATGCTTGTAGGTAGAAATAGGATCCCTGTAAGGCAAGATTTCCAGTTATGAGGGTTTTAGAGGTTATAAGGTAGGAAACAGCAGGTGGATTTGCAAAGGAGAACACAAGGCAATAATGGCAGTTGCAATTACAACAGTCTTTTCAAATTCTCTTTAAATATAAGGTAGCTAATTTGTATTTTTTAGTTACATTTAGCACCATTTTTGTCTACCACTGGTGAAAGGTTACTAGACTCCATCAGGGAGATCATCAACTGATGCAAATGAGTGTAACTCCATCGATATGTTCTGTGACATTCACATTCTCTGAACATGATTCCTTCACTCCGGGTTTTATTCCTAGGAAGCTGAAAGGCAGCAAGAGGCCTCAGAGAAAAGGAAACCAATTCTTACCTCATTTGCTTCTCCTGTGCTGGGCTCACGTGGAATGTGTTTGGAGATTGTTTACCCAAGGTGATTGCCTGATTGGATTCTGGTGTGAGTTGTTTTGACTCTTTAGCCAATTGGGGCCAAGCTGTGTCAGGACTCTGGAAAAAGTCACGAGTTTTCATTATTATCTTTTTAGCATTCAGTAAGTATCCTTTCTGTATTCTTTAGTATAGTATGGTATTCTTTAATATAATATAGTATAAGAAAGTAATAAATAAGCCTTCTGAGAACATGGAGTCAGATGCATCATTCCTTCCTGTCACGGGGCTCTCTGTGAATTTACAATAATATTCCTCCAGCCCTCATGTCCCAACAAGCCCTGCAGTGCTCCAGGCTGGGGGCAGAGTGGCTGGAAAGTGCCCAGTGGAAATCAGGACCCAGAGTGTGCCCGGGTGGGCAGGAAGGCCAGTGGGCTCCTGGCCTTCTGTGCCAGCAATGGAGTGACCAGCAGAACCAGGGCTGTGATTGTCCCTCTGTTCTGGGCACTGGGGAGGGCCATACCTGAATCCTGGGTCCAGTTTTGGGACCCTCCATTCAAAATGTACATTGGGGTGCTGGAGCATATCCAGAGAAGGGCAACAGAGCTGGGGAAGGGTCTGGAGCACAAATCTGATGAGGAGCAGCTGAGAGAGATGTGTAGCCTGGAGATAAGGAGGGTCAGGGATGACCTTATTGCTCACTACAGCTACCTGGAGGCTGTAATCTGGTGGGGGGCAGTCTCCTGTCCCAAGTAAAAAGTGAAGGACAAGAGGAAATGGCCTCAAGCTACACCAGGGGAGGTTTAGAGCAGATATTAGGAAAAACTTCTTCACCTAAAGGATTGTTAAGCACTGGAACAGGTTGCACAGACTTTTGGTTGAGTCACCATCTCTGCAGATATTTAAAGGTGTGGTATGTAGGGACATGGTTTCATGGTGGACTTGGCAGTGCTGGATTAAGAGTTGGATTTTATGGTCTTTAGATGCATTTTCAAACCAAAAAAATTTACAATTCTATGACTCTATACTGATGAAATTTACCACCTTGTTCTCTGAAGATCCAAATCTCTGCTTTTAATTAACATTTTGTGATCTTATAGATTTCCAGAGTCCATGACTTCTGTTTTCCAGTTGTCATGTACAATCAGATAAAGAAAGAATCACAGGAAATGTGTGAATTGTTATCACATGTAGTAGTCACTTCTACAACAGCAGTTACCTAGCACTGTTCACCTCTTCATTACTGTGCCCACGTAGACATAGAAGCTGAATATGTGGGGTTCCAACTCTTTTCAGAAGCAAAGTAAAACAAAGCCATTCTCCACTTTGCAGAGGTGTCTTAGACTGGAACAATGGCTGTTGATTTCTATGAGTCTGTTTCAGTTTGCACTTTAATTTGGAGAGTTCAAGCAACCATTTCTATGTCTTAGCTGTGAGGATATGATAAGCATCGAAGGGTTATCAACTTCAGAAACTATTGCAGATGTTCCAGGGAGAAGAAAAAAAAATGGTGATTATGCATTTAAGGAAGGTATAACAGCTATGTTTGCACAGTGAACATCACACATAAAATTACAACACCTAAATGTCATGTAAATGCGAATGTGAAGATGTAGCAAATTTTCTAGTAGTGTAATTTTGGCAGTATTAGTTCAAAAAGATTTCCAGTGGAGTCTAACTAATACTGCCAAAAATACATGTACTAATGAAAAATCAGGCAACCTATTGAAACCAAAACTTAAAAGTTCAGAGACTCAGCCAGGGAGCTCTCAATCTGTTTTCTCATATAATCTATTTAATATCCCTCTGTCACATGTATAGTTCATCTGCTTCATGGGATCAGACAGGTTGCTTCCAGGTTTTTTAATGAAGTTCAAAGTAGGTTTCATTTGGTTTTCTTTTTGGTGGAATTTTTGGTGGTTTCTTTAGCATCACTTACAGTTCTCAGTTTTTGCACAACAATTGTTTTCCTTCAGCTATTGATGACTATGTGATGACTCCATTTTAGTTCATCACAGCAAATATAGTCAAAAGACATTTTAGCTCTATTATTTGCAATTATGCAGATTCCAAGCATAGCATTTCATAACACATCAGTGTTGGAATTTCCTTTTTTGTTTGATAGACTGCTTGAATGAATCTTGATGCTTGAGTCAGTTGCCTGTTCAGAGGTGTCAAGTGTTATTTGCAACACCCACAGAGAGCTGAGACATCTTCCCAGGGCTGGCAGCTGCTGCACAGAACCTGTGGGATGGTGGTGCTTGCCTGGAGCAGCAGCTGGAAGTGGAGCAGGGCTGCACATGAAATGGCAGCAGCCACCCACCCATCCTGGGCACAGTTATTGTGCCTTTACCAGGTGGGATTAATTTTAATACTCCTAATTGCAAGTATTTACAAATAGATGTTCACCTCTGTTTTTAGCATCTAAGACTTCACTGTGGTTGGTTGAGATTTATGAGATGAATTTCAGTTGCTTGAATGTCATCTCCAGTGGGATGAGACATTTAGTGCGCCCTGCTTTTCCTCTGGGTGCCACTCCCAGGAGTGATGCACTCTTAGAACTTCTGTGTCATAGGTTCTTGGCCATCAGACCCCCATCTATAGGTGTCTCCTTGCCTGCCTCATCTGGCCAGCTCAGCCAACTGAGCCCAGAGAGCAATTCAGCTGCTCCATTGACTGTAGGAGCTAATGGGATCTCCCCCTGTGCTTGGATTGGGTAGTGGTAATATCCAGACACTCTCAGGTAGATATGGAGGTATTTAAGATAGCAGGGGGCACATGGGGCTGGCAGACACCTTGTCAGATCTACAACATACTCATCTTCTGGACCAGCAGCCAGAGCCCAGGCAAGGTACCCCACTGCTTCTCAGGTGTTTGGTCATTATCAGGGCCCACAGATCACCATCAATAACAGAGGAAACCCAGTGAACACTAAGAAGCAGACCCCTGATGCAGTTGTCTTAAATTGGGTCCCAGCACTCCCCACTGTACTTGGAAGAAAAAAAAAATCAATTTTGGAAACATTCAATAAGGTATATTATGTAAAAGAGAATGTGCAAGGTCCTCTGCTCTTGCCCAATGTGTTCTGCCTCATAACAGCCATAACTTTGCTGTTCTGTAAGGCCAGTTGTGATGGGCTGACCATCCAAATACTGATCCTGACTTTCCTTCACTCCCCTCTTGGAAGGTATGGGAGCTGGAGGAAGTTGAAGGAAGGCAAAAGGACTTGTGAATCAAGATAATAATAATCATTTAATAACAAAAACAAAAGCAGTGTGTGCAAGTAAAGCAAAACTGTGAATTAATTCACTGTTTCCTGTTGGTGGGCAGATGTCCAGCAGTGCCTGGTAAAAAGAGCCTCAGCTTGCATAACAGGTGCTTGGAAAGAAAAATGCCATAACTCTGAAATTTCTGCTTCCTTCTCCTTACCATGAGTTTTACTACTGAATATGATGTCAGGTGGTATGGAATAACTCTTTGGTCACTTTGGGGCAGCTCTCCTGGATATGTTTCCTCCCAATCTGTTGCTCAATCCCAACCTTCTTACTTGGCAGGGTATGGGAAGAGAGTGAGAAAACCTTGATATTGTACAAGAGGTGCCAAGCAAGAGCCAAAACACTGCTATGTTATCCAAACTGTTTTATTCCCAAAGGCAAATCCTCACACAGGCTGTGACAAAGGAATTCACCTGTGGAACTTCATCCCAGCCAAACCCAGTAACACCATTGTTCCAGGACGTGCAGATTGTCTTCTGGGTCATACCTGTGCAATACTGCAGTAAGTCCAATATTCCACTGCAATTCTTTCCTATATCATTGTTCTCAATAATTCTGAAGGTCCCTGTCACTTCTAGGACACATTACAGTAGACAACTCTACTTTGAAGAAGAGACTTGGCCTATAGCCATGCAAAAGAAAAGATTCAAGTGTTTCATTTAAGAAGATGGGAAAGAAAAATTGGGATTTTCAAAAATGAGATAGCAGATGTCCATCCTAGCTTGACTGTCCAGTCTTCAGGGCCAAATATCTCACTGATGCAGTATCACCAAATCTGGGTGCTGTGTTTAAATTGTCTTAACTGGGAATCAGTAATTTCTGACATACATTTGACATATGCACTTTTCATGTTCCATAGCCTTTATGAGCTACAGAACATTGTTAATATTGTAGATCCAAAGTTGTTTCCAGGTCTATTTTAGGCCATCATAGCTGGGTAGAACAGAATTTTTAACAAAAGTTTAGACTTCAGTCCTACACCAGTGCTGCCAGGAGCCAATTTGTTATTGTGTTGTCTAAGTATATTGTGATACAGCAAGTACCATGTTTGAATGATAAAACCACAATAAAGAGGGGCATAACTAAAACTTAACTAGAAAGTGTAATGAGATCAAAAACTGGAGCTTTTGACCACATCAACAACTTCCCTAGAGCTTGTGTGAAAAGCACATTTCACAGGGGATTTACAATTCATTGTCCTCTTTATCCACTGCATACTGACAAACTTGCCACTTGTCAGTTAATTCAGGCAAATTATTTCCTCTTTTAGTACGAAAGAGGAAGTTTAATTTTTCTTTGTTAATGCAAAGCAGAGTCCTGGTTTGAGTGTTGCTGATTGACCAAGTATCATATGGCACACTTGAAACTTGGGAAATTAAAACTGGATTACCCAGCGCACTCTTGAGTTGAGTTTTCTGGCACAAGATTTCTGTTAATATTTCACTTCTAGTCTTTTGTTCCAGGGGTGCTAAAAAGTGAAGACAAGAAAAAAAGGAAAAAAAGAACAGAAAATGAGTTTATATTGGATTTGGGTAACTGACAGCGATCGCTATCAAATCACAGAATAAATAATGTATTCCTGAAGTGTTCAGTGCATTTATGTTTACAGAGTAAAATTTCCTGCCTCTTTCTCAGTCTCTCTCACTGTCTGGAATACACATACACTAAAACTATTATTTAAAGACAAAACCCACATCAACATTGAGCACTTCAGTGGTGCAAAAAATGGTGAAACAGAGGTGGCTCACAGAGACTGACTGGATACCATATGTTGTTTTGAAAAGAAATTTCATCCAAGGTTAAGGCAGTGATGTCAGGAAATTTCCAGAAAATTCATGTGAATTTCCTGAAAAGGAAGCTTCTTTAAACATCCTGTGACATTGACCACTGACCTATCCATGGGAGGGAGGTGGGGCACTCTGTGACGAAGGAGAATATCTAGCACTGAGTCCTTCCCCAGCCTACTCTTTTATCATTGCTCAGCTGCCTGGTTTTATGGCAAAGTCTTAGCAGAGTTCTAAGCCCTGATTCAGCTTTCCAATAACTGCCAGCTCCAGCAGTGCCCTGCTGGCACAGCCCATGGCAGGTGAAGGATTTGCTCGCTGACTGTGCAAGATGGGCAGATGTTGGGTGAGAGACTGAGAAGTGACTTGCCAGAGTCAAACAAACGCAAGACTCCATGTGGTGCCCTGCCAACTTTCCCTGCAGGATCCTGCCTGATAAACTCATTAAAGTTCACAGCAGAATTTGGAATTGAATTTGAAAGGGCTTAGTAACACAGAAGTGTATTAATTAGCTGTGAAAACTGCATTAAATGTAGGAATGGTAACACCAAAGTTTATCAATTGTGACACGAATGTATAGGAACAACAGCAGTTTAGTAACTTGGAAAGTGAGCCAAAAATAAAAACTTCCTAATGAACCTAAACAGAGCAAGAGGAACATTATAGACTAGATCTTATCTTCTCTGTCTCCTGCATTAATCGCATATAATGAAGAAACTCTACATCTATGGGGAACTGGGACATATCAGTGATATTTGACATAAATGGGATATATCAGCAGTAATAATACTACTGCCATTGCTCTGGATATGAGTGACATGTAGCTCTTACATCTGAAATCCAGCCCTGATGTCAGTGGAGGCTGCTCTGTCAGTGTCAATGAGTTGTGGACGGCATGGATTTGCCCATTTCATTTCAATATGATGGAAAGGACATATTTTTCCTTATGAAAATATTAAGGTGACTGGAAGAGCAGTGTAGATTTTTAGCCTGATTTGTATCCTGGTACTTTCTCCTTCTTTTTACATAAATAAAAATTAAAAAGAAGTTTAGGAAGTTTGGCTTATCTCCAACACATATTGACAATCCAGACATGCAAATATTTATGCCCAAATGGTTTCCAGCCTGGACAGACTTACAGTGCTCACCTCATCAAATGCCAATATCAGAGGAAGGAGATACTCAAATACCTGTTTATTTTGTAAAGCAGAGTCAACCCACTCCTTTCTAAAAGTTTATCTTGTAGTAAAGATTTCGGTACATAATTTAATATTGTAAACCAATTTTTATTCAAGGCTGACATTTGAAGGGCAAAAAAGTGAAAAAAACAAAAAAGAACATAACCTGCCAATAAGTTGACATTTAGATTAATTGACTTTATTTTTAAGTTTCTACTGTAAAAGTTGTGATGATAATTATTTGCCTTGTATTATCTCTTTCTTTCTGATTTTGCTGGTGAAAAGGCAGAAAAAGGCAATTGAATTTGCTGACTTTTAAGGCATTCAGAAATAATTTAAACACTGAAGGTGTCTTTTAAGAAACAGTCTATTACATTTTTGCAATGAATGTATTCTGATAAGACAGCAGAATGCAGCACTCGTGAAAGCAAAGCAAAGTTCCAGAGACAGATAGCAGAATCTAAACAAACTTTGATTACCAATGAAAGCCTACACATTGGTAAGGGTACAATTAAATCCTTTTGAACAAAATTTTTCAAATTGAAAATAATAATAATAAAGGGAAAGTTAAAGTCTTCAAAGTAGTGTCTCATAAGTGACATTCAGACTAGTTATAAATGAGAGTGAATTGTACAATTAGTCCCAGTGATAATTGCCAAATATTTACAATTTGGGTAATCTAGTACATTTATAAATATTCTTGTTGCTGCAGTTTCACATGTAAGACTTTTTTTCCCCTATCAAGTTGTGAGCATGGGAATGTAAGTACGTTTTTATCTACAAATAAACTAAATTATATTACTGGCAAAAGGTAAGCCATATAGAAAATAGGATGAGTTGTTTCTTTACATCTTCGTGCAACTTACAAAAAAGCATGAAGAGGTCAATATTCTCTGGGTTACAAATGGCTGAGGCCCTATTTCATCAGAATTGAATAAAACAATATGAATTTACATGCAGAGGTTCCTCAAGAAAAAAAGTTCTGATGATAACTCAGATTGACAGGGTTTCCCCATCCATGTCAGAGCAGATTTCAAGGAGAAGGATCTCCAAATTTACACTCAGACAGGAAAGACTGAAGTGTTGTCTGACTACTACTCTGTTCCTCCTCCTCTGAAACCACAGTGGATGGAGGGTGTTGGAAGTGAGCAAGGAGCACATTCTGAAATCAAAATCTGCTGAAAGTTGAAAAACTACGGGCTGTGAACTCATCCTATTGCAGTGCTGCCCACAAACAGCCTTAGGGCATCCAGGTATGCATGGAAATGAGTGCAAAAAGGCAGGAATTTGTCAAGTGGCGAAAACTGGTAAAGATTAGACTTTCTTCCTTTGGCAAGGAGAAAAAGGAAACCCAAAAAATTTTTGGAAAACCTAAAGGAGAACTGAAACTGGAGGAAATAATGGTACTCAAAAAAGGACATGAACTCCTGATTGGGCTATGAAAATCCTTGCCACAGTATTCTATGGAAGCAAGAGTATATCAGGGCTGAGAAAGCAAGATGCTGTTTCAATGGTCATCAGAATAACCACAATGCTAATTGTTAACTTGATGAATATTTTATGGTGCTTGATAACTATTTATTCTGTAATGGATTATTGTTAGCAAACATTTGCCTTTCAGAATGTCTGACATCTCCTGTTATTTTTGCTGGAAGTGAACCAGACCATTGGTAAACATATACCTTTTCAATAAAGACTTTGGAATTACCTTTCAAGTTCCACATGGAAATGAAACTACTCTCCCTAAGGGAAAGAAGGTGGACATTATGAGACAGCAGGTGTTTAAAATGGTTCCTGCTGAGCTCAGTACAGGATTAAAATTTTACTATGTTGGGAGAGGTATAAGAAAGCATTTTGCTGAATAGAGAACCAATATGATAAACTGAGACCTTTTCCAATTATCCCGAGGTAAATACAAGCTATAGCTCCTTCCTAAACCATGTTTGAAAGTTGCACTGAATATTTCTTGATGATCAAGTCCTTTTTTAAGTGTACTGGAAGGCAAGTTTAAATTTTTTCACTTTCCCTCTGTGTTCAAGGATAGATGCCAGAATGAAAATACAGGGACAATTACTAGCAACCAAAAAGGTAATTAGCTTTCAGAAAGGTTAGTGTTTTAATTTTTTATTTCTTACTCTGTAATGAAAAAAGGGCTAATAAAAATAGTCACATAGCTGTTCAAAGTGTTTGGAATCTTGGTTAAGTCAAACACAAGGAAGAAATATTTTTCATAGACACAGTGAGGGTAATGTGTTCTGAAGGGGGTTTGCACAGATACATCTTCAGTAAGTAAGGTCAAACTATGTGCAAAGCAAAGATGTTTAGCATAAAACCAGTATTAATAATTCATGTGCTGAACTGAATAGTGGAATAATAAGATACAGTGATGGGGAAAAAAATAAGAATAAACCTTACCACTAGGCAGAAACAAGGGTAGAAAGATCTCATATAAAACAAAAGGGCAATAGGAGAGGTGAAAATACTGGTTATGCTGATTTAGACTTTTCTTATAAGTGTACACACAGATTAAGTGTCACAATATGACAGTGATTCTGATTTCTCTTATTTGCTTGCTGGTTATCTCAAGCCAGAGTAGTCAGTACAGAACCTCACCTTGTATCTCACCAGCCAGCTACACAGTGTTTATCTTCAGTGCAGCTCAATACGGAGAAACAAAGCTCTCCGGATAAAGGAATATATTAGTACTATGTGAGGAAGAGAATGGACAAAGTGGCATAGGCCTAAAAAAGATTTTGAAGTCTCACACAAGGTATCTTGCAAGAGCTGAGTGAGCTGGCCCCTAATTAATGTTATGCCTTTCAGGGATTCAGAAATTATGCCTTTTCTCAGTTTACAATCCTGAAGAAATATCAGGAATACTTTATGTATTCCTGAAACTAAAACCCTCATAAAATGCAGTTTCTTCCAAGTGACACTTTCTGGCACTTGGCCAGAGCTACAGGTCATCGTCTCAAAACAGCACATGTAAAATTAATGGGAGGGAAGCCACTGACAGCAGGTGAGACCAGTCAGTGAAAATTACCAGGGTACAATAAACTCCTTTTCCTGCTCCTCAGGTTTATATATCAATAATCTTTCTCACTCAGCTGACTAGGGCTTCAAGATAAGGGCAGAGATGAGGAGAAAGCAGAGATGAAGATCCACTTCAAAGAAATAGTATTTCTAGCCCTTGTGTGCTTTCTTTCATGTTTCTCTGAGAAAAGTAGTAACTCCCTGCAGTGCAATTCCAGGGGAACAACGTTGTGTGACCTGCTGAGTCTCCATTTCATTAGAGGTCTCTCATAGAATCATAGAAGAATTTGGGTAGGAGGAAACCTTTCAAGGTCATCAAGTCAAATCCCCTGCAATAAGCAGGGACATCTTCAGCTAGATCAGGCTTCTCAGTACAACCTGACTTTGACTGTTTCCATGGATGGGCAAACTACCACATTTCCAGGCAGCCTGGTCCAGTGTTTTACCACCCTCATTTTAAAGGATTTATTCCTTATATCTAGTCTGAATCTACCATTTCTTAGTTTAAGAACAATACCCCTTGTCCTGTCACAAGAGTCTCTTCTAATATGTTTGTCTCAATCTTTCTTAGAAGCCTAAATGAAGTATTGAAAGACTGCAGTGAGGTCTCCTTGGGTCCTTTTTTCCTCTGAACACCCCCAGCTCTCTCAGTTTGTGTTCACAGCAGGGGTTTTCCAGCCCTCTGATCATTTTGTGCCCCTGCTCTGAACTCGCTCCAAGAGGTCCCACTCTTGTCTGCTCTGGGAACTGCAGAGCTGGATGGACCCTGCAGGTGGGGTCCCACCAGAGTGAAGTGAGGGGCAGAATCCCATCCCTCACCTGCTGCGCACACTCCTTTGGATGCAGCCCAGGATTAGGTGACATTCTGGGCTGTGAGTGTGCTTTGCCAAGTCATGTACAGCTTTTCACTACCAGTAGCCCCAAGTCCTTCTCCTCAGGGCTCTTCTCAATCTATTCATCCCTCAGCTTGTATTTATTGACCTTGTGCCCAGCCTTTAAATCACATGAGATTCCCATGGACCTGCTTCCCAAGCTTCTCCGGGTCCCTCTGGGTGGCAACCTGTGCTTCAGGTGTGACAATCTCCCCACTCAGCTTCGTGTCATTTGCAAATTTTCTGAAGGTGCAGTTGACTCTACTGTCCACGATATTGAGGAAGAAATTAATTAGCCCTGGTCACAATACAGACCCTTGAGTGACATCATTTGTGTCCATCCAGATACTTTGACACTGACCACCACCCTCTGGATGCAACCACACAACCAGTTCCTCATTCACCACAGTCTACCCATCTAACCCATCTCTCTCTGACTTAAAAGGAAGGATGTTTTGGGGAGCTATATGAAAGCCTTTACGGAAGTCCAGGTAAATGACATCTGTAGCCCTTCCCTTGTCCACTGATGTGGTCACACCATAGAAGGCCTCTGAGTTAGTCAGGCAGGACTTTCCCTTGGTGAAGCCATGCTGGCTGTCCCAAATCACCTCCCTGTTCTCTGCATACCTTTGTATGGTTTCTAGGAGAGTCTGTTCCCTGATCTTCCCAAGCACAGAGGGGAGTCTGACAGGGTGGTAGTTCCCAGGGTCCTCCTTTCTACACCTTTTAAAAATAGGTGCAATACTTCCCTTTGTTCAGCCACCAGGGTCTTCACCTGAGTGTTATGATTTTTCAAACATCATGAAAAATGGCTTGGCAATAACATTAGACAATTCCCTGGGGCAACAACATCAGCCAGGACTGGGACGCACCTCAGCAGGTCCCACAAGTCACAGCTTTCTGCCTCCCTTTTTTAGCTGAGCAGAAGCTTTGGGACCTTTCATTTTTGGGGCAGGAGTCCTCTTTGTGTTACATTCTTGCTTCACAAAATATTTCCAACCACAGATGAATGGAAGGATTTCTGGATGTCTTCTAGACACCACCCCTGTCATAGCCAGACTAGCTTTAAAGGTATCTCCAGCTGTCTGTTAGATCAGGCCCTTGTCCAGCTGAGCTGTGGCAGCCTTCAGGGATGGAGAGATCTCTGTGGTTAACCTGTGAAGCATGGATCTGTGTGAATAATCATTCCCTACATTTAACTGAAATGTCTCTTGTGGCAACTGTGACTATTTCCTCTTTTTCCTTCCTCTGCATCTTTGAGAAAAGCCTAACTTTGTTTTTCTTATAGCTACCCTTCAGGTAGTTGAACACAACAAATAGGTCTCCTCCTAGCCTCCTCTTTTTGAGGCTAAAGAAACCTGATTTTTTAAGCCACTCTTTGTTGATAATGGAATCCAGAATCACAGCTACACCTTTGAGTTTGACAGTCTGGTAAATGTAATACTCACCAAACAGTGCACCCATCCAGTGCATATATTCTCATTATGACTGCAAGGATACTAAAGAAACTGTGTTGCAAGTTTTCTTAAAGCTGATGTAAATTATTTAAATCCCACCCCACCCATGCTCACAGACACTGCTATTTCAACCTGGAAAAAAATCAGTTTGATCAGGGACAATTTACCCTGATTTATTACACATGATTTATCCAGACTGTTCCCAATTATCTTGTCCCTCATGTGCCTGGAAATTGCTTCTACATATAACATTCTTTTATCAAGAAGCCCTGGAAAGTAACTGAAGAAGCAACCTCTGTGATCCAGCTCTGATCTATGTGCTCCAGCAAGAAGATTTCACACTCTTCAGGACAGCAGAAATAAGAATAGTAGAAGTGTTTGGATTGGAAATAATCTTAAAGGACCATCAGTCCCACTTCCATGGGCAGGGTTTCCATCCACTAAGAATTTCATATAAAGTGGAATACCAAGTAGGGACAAGCTGCAAGACAACTTGCAGTTTGACTTACAGTTTCTCAAGGAGTCCTGTACTACACAGTTCAGGAGCTACAAGAAAAAAGGTATAATTTACAACACACCCTCACCTAGATCATTGATTTTTGTGAATCCTGGTTTTGGATCTTGAATTCAATGTGCACTGGCACTGACATTAGGGCTGTGAGTCCTTTAATATATCTGGTTATTATAGTGCCTAAATTTGTCACTTTAGTCCTTAACTTTAGGATTTGTGTCCCATATTGATACTTGGGATGTCCACTGTGTGCTTCAATGGTACTTACAGAGTAGGCAGAATTGAAGGTGACATAAACATTTGTTTTAATGATGAAAGGAGAAGTTTGAGGCTGGACTCAGGAAGATCTGACATAAGTGTGCCTCAGTAAATTTGCAGCCTTGAGTCACACCCTCAGAATTCCCACACATTGTCAGGCAGAGAATACATCTCAAAAGCAGTAAATACAGACAGAAAATATTTTAAAATAGCAAATAGGAAATTCAAAGAAAGTAGCAAGTCTTAGTTACCACATGCATTTCTGGTAGCAGAATGACTCAATACAGGAAGATGAAGCTCAGTTATTATGATATATCTAAAAGAAGGCTAGGGGAAAATCTCTTGTATTTAAAACTTACCAAAGTCCTGTATTTGGTTTTGAAGTTCCCATGTTCTGTTCTTGCTCTGGACATAGATGTTCACAATTACAGACTATTGCTTATGCAGAGCAAAAGATTGTGCATTTCAGAAATCCTTTTTTTAAAAGAATATTCAGAGTATGTAAGAGTGATAAAATAACTTGAGAGGTAGTTTCTAGAAAGTATGAATGCCTGGACAGTAATCAGAGGAGACATGAGTACAGGGAGGTGTTTCTTCTTCTTCTTAGTGGTCTGGGCTTATTTGGGTTAAAGCTGAACAACAAATATGTGTTTTTATTCCTTTTCTTCCTCTGCATTCTGTGAGTGATAAAACTTGAGCTGTGCTGCCAAAATAATCACAGCTTAAAAAGCTGCTTTAAGGGATGAGGATTATCTCAATTATCACAGCTTTTCCAAAGGTATGAGCATAGAGGACATCAATCTGATAAGACAAAAATCCTTGTATGTTGTGTTCCCATATCTATAAATTCTATAATACACCCAGAGGCACCAATTCTAGTCACACTCATGCTGTGCCTTACCCTTTCAAGTAAGAGATCAGGATAATTCTGTGTCCTGAAGCCATGGAATTGTGATCCCAAGAGCAGACTGTAAATTATCTGCCCTTTATTGGAGGTTAACAAGGGGGCAGCTCTGTTGCAGCTCCACCATGGCAAAACACCATGACCTTCCTGAATCCTAGAAATGCTTCTGGTGGCAGGCCAGGGTGTAGGAGCATGCAAAGCCATCCTTTAGCAGTACAGCAACCACTGAATGGTGTGGCCTGCAGCATCCCCCAGTTTCCTTTCCAGACCCAGGTACAGACTGTGATGAAAGGACCGCCAACAAGATGGATCTCACAGAGAGCTCAGCTGTTCCTGAGCATCCTGCTCACCTCTGATTGTGACTGCAGCTGCTCCTTGGTGTGCAGGGGAAAGATGCACACATTACTGATACCCTGCCAGCAAAGTGCACTGTTTCTGAGTGGGGACATGTCTGCTTAATTGTATTATGTGTGCCTGACTTTCAGGCAGCATAAGAGCTCTTGACTCTGTCTTCTCTGTTCAGATACTTACAGTGTCTCCACAATACCCTCCTGCTCCTTCTGACTTCTGCCCTGTTTAATTAATTCTTGCACCCACTTAAAATCACATTATGACCCTTCTTTAAATAACCTGAAAATCACATTTGTGGATGAAGTCACGATGTGACTTCAATGTGACTTCATGTGACTTCAATGTGACTTGGTAGAGTTGGAGGACCAGTGATTACATGTGACTGCAATACTTTTACCTTCCATGGGGTCCCACCTCTGTCAAAGCTTGGAAGGTTTGACCATCACACCACAACCCCAAGCAAGCTGAGGTAGGCAGAAGCAGTATGGCAGGTTCACTCCACTCAACAAGAAAGTTGGATCTTGCCTGCCTGTTGCATTTCTTCCATTGTTATTCTTTTTCAATTAAATAACTGTAATAATGGGAAATGACATAATCGGTTGATTTGGTTTCTGGAAACATAACACATGTGTCTTTTGAGCTGAACGGACTCACAGAGCCAGCAGACAGAGGAAATGGCAGCAAGAGACAGAATGCTGTACTAGACTGAAGGCAGGACAGAGCTGTTAAAAGTTAAAAGGCAAAGAAACTTCCTTTATGGACTCAAAATATGTATGCTGGTGTTATTCTGATATCATTGGCAAGTCTTTTGTGATCAGGTTCCTCAGTTATACAAGGCTGTCAAATTAAATACTGGACTAATTTACTAATCCTGTCTCTGTTTGGCACTTAGTCTGTCTGGCTGAATTTCTAATCCTATTCTCAGGTATACCTGCTCTAATGTTGCTGTGTTTTCTGAGTAACAGTATGTTACCTTAGCCATTATAACATGAGCTGATTTTGAAAACAAAAAGAAGATAAAATAGGCTGGAGATTGCAATTCATAAAGATGGGAAACCAGATGAAGAGAACTGTCTTTTCTAAGATCAAGTGCAGCTATTTGCAGCAAAATTGCAGGAAATAAGTAGGTTTTACTCTCTCTTGTGTTGTGGTTCTGAGGAAGCATCCATGCTTGAATAGGGTTTTAAACAAGTGCGTTTTCTACCTTTGCAGAGGCTGCTAAACTGGTTGGTAAGCTGAGGGGCAGCGTGGGAGCAACTGTTTAAAGCACCAACATTGTTCCCTCTGCCCTCACTCAGCTAACACCTCTCACACTTTGCAAGGAAGGGGACAGGCACAGGATGGAAAAGAAACAGAAAATGTGTGGGTCATTAAAAATATAATGAGGTGAAGCAAAGAACACTTGAAAGTTGGGATCTGGCCGAAGGGCCAAACTCTTGAAGCAGCAGAAAGCATTATTGATAGGTGATATCAATAATAAATGTGAATAGGAGGTAAGAAACAGCAAGGAGGATGAGAGTGCAGGTCTGTACTTAAAGAAGAGGGATGGCACATGCTTGGTCTAATGAGACAGTGGCTGCTGCACTAAGGGCAGGGGTTACCTGCTTCAAATTCTCATTTGGCCTTGCAAATGCAGGAAGGAAGTGGGCAGATTATGGGATCTTCCTTTCTTGTTCTCCTGCTGGAGAAATCTCTCCTTTTCTCTGCTTCAATGAGGTCAAGGTACTCATTTAGTAACAACTCCTTTAGAGAAAAAGCAATGCTAAAGCCTCCAAAAGCAGAAGGTGGAAGAGCAAAGTCAAATTATAGAGCTGGAGATGCAGACACAGCACCAGCTCTGTGGGGAGATGCTGCAGTGCATGTTCAAGAGAGGAGTGTAGGATGGTTCTTAGGGCCAAACCATGCACACCATCTTAACCAGAAGGCAATGCCTGGTTGTTTCCTTCCAGCAGGACAACCAAACCATCTCTTTTTTTGTCCTGTCTTCCATGTTTGTGCTAGTACATCTCAAATTAGTGTTCAAGCAAAGGTAAAAGAAGATTATTATCAATACTGGCCAAATAAGATTCACAGGACTGTACTGATGAGAAATTGTTGCTACTCAGATAGAACTTGATCCTGTTGCTATTGACTTTTGCAGAGCTGAGGAATCAGTGTCTGTAGTTATCGTCACACGTCATCTCAGTGCACTTCATCAAGTATCACACATCTTTTAGGAGCATCTCTGGAATCCCTGAGTGTTCCAAAGATACAAAATGTCCCTGGAAATCCCATGTGATTTCCACTAAGGATTTCAGAGCCTCCTCTCAGGATGGAAAGGTAATGAGTAGGTTGCTATTCTTGTCTTAGTTTTGAATTTCTAATCAGGAATATGAAAACAAAATTATATATTGGCTGATGTCTTCTCCAGAACTCCCCAGAAAGCAGGATTAAAAACCAGAGTATTGGCATCTTGGGAGAAAACATTCTAACTCCATAGTGAGTCACCTCTATTTAACTAACTGTTATGGTTTTTTCTGTTTGTTTCCTAGCAACGCTGACCCTTCTCCTCCACTCCAGATCACAGGATATTCTGAGGAGGAAGGGACCCACAAGGATCATCAAGCCCAGCTCTAAAGTGAATGGCCCATACAGGGATTAAATCTACAAACCTTGGTGTTATGAGCATTGTGCCCTGTCCAACTGAGCAAATCTCAGGGTCATTCACTTGGTAAGTACTGAAGATGTGAGTTCTGAAACAGACTGGGTGCTCCCATCAGTCTCAGACAGTCTCTGACAATTAAGGATGAGTTCTCCTCCATATAAGTGCAAGGCATATCAAGAAAGGAGGATTTGAAAATATAATCAATCTTTCTAAGGACTGAAAAAATTAGAAGCAATAGTAATATATTAAGAAATAAAAAGCTGCTTCCAGCAGCTGTTGTAAACAGATATTATTCTCCAAAAAAAACCACACTAAAATCACATTTTTTAATAGGTGTTTAGATTAGATATATTCATTGAGATTTCTTCCTTTCCTGTTTTCGTTATCCTTAGACTCAGGAGGGAAAGTTTGATATGAGTCCACAGTGCATGATATTTTTTTTCTGTTTACAGAGTATTTGCTATCCTTTAGGGGAGTTTTCTAAGGTGTAATTTCCATGAAACTTGGAGAAATGGAATTATTTCCTGTCTCAAACTAAACTGAATTTATCTGTTACAAAAATCTCAGTTGTTTCTTAGTGTTGCCTCCAGGTGCTGCAGTACTCTCTCCTACTTGTGAGGGCTCATTCTCACCCTTGAGAACTTCAGATAAGTTACCCCAGAGAAGAATTAGGTTATATAGGTTTTAAACAATGATTTAGAGGCTAATCCCTAAAATAAAGGGCAGCAAACCCCTGCAATATCATTTAGTCTGGGCACCAGTGAGTGCACTGTTGTGCCTTGTAGATATTGTTAAGTGCACATTATGTAGTGTCCATCCCCCAAGAGCCTCCTCCACAGTCCAAGTGCCTGCACTGCCCAGGAGCATTTCTTGACACTCACTGTACCACTTGTCTCACTTAATATCATCCCATTACTCTTAGTTATGGCCCCTTGATTCACTTCTTTTAAAACCTCACATTTTGGCTGCATAAACCTGCCATGCATTTAGAGGCAGATTCATGTTGTGTTAAGCAGCACACAGAAAGCACCGCACACACTTTGAAGGGGACAGTGTCCTCGCTTCAGGTTGTGAAAAGAAGTAAAGAATAATCCTTAGCAGATTGTATTTGGCCACAGGTGGTGTAATGAACTGAGCCTTGGGTACAGTTCCTGTGATCCCAAAACACACATTTGAAGAAAGTCGATAAGTCATGTAAAAGTCCACACTGCAGATACTTAAACCAGGGTGATATAGGACAAGGAGGAAATTCCAGTTTAACTGAAAGAAATCAAGTTTAGATTAGATATTAGGCGGAAATTCCTTACTGTGAGGGTGGTGAGACACTGGCACAATTTTCCCAGAAAAGCTGTGGATGCCCCATCCCTGAGAGTGTTCAAGGCCAGGCTGGATGGGGCTGGGAGCAACCTGGTCTAGTGGAAGGTGTCCCTGCAGGGGTGTTGGAACAAGATGATGTTTAAGGTTCCTTCCAAACTAAACATTTCTATGATTCTGTAATACTGTAGGTCACTGCAACAAACCATCCCCAAAAATGTCAGCTGTCTGAAAGGTTGAATTCTGTCCAGCACCAAGAAAAGCAGAGCACAGAGAAAAGGTAAACAGCACCTCATCCCTCCCCATTGTCACCACTGCATAGCCTGGATTGTCACCCCAGTTTCCATATCTGTGTCATCATTCTACAAGTGGCTTTTTGTTCTAATTCCAGCCTGAAAGTGCCCACCCAGTCACTTTTCCTCTGAACTCCAAGTATCCCCTGGACCACAGTACCTAAGGGACAATATGAACAACTTGCCTGGTCTGCCTTTGGACATCCTTCTTTATAACTCCCCAGCTGCAGGTTTGATGAGTACCCAGTGATGCTTCATATAATAAATGTATGTGTAGAGGCATGAGTTTAGGCATTCTCTAATCTTAATTTGATATAATAATTAGTAAAGAAGGGAAGCTAAGCACCCATGTTTTATATCTTACAGTAGGGAGTTAAGTACTCAGACCTGTATTCTACTCTTGTTATCAACATGGAGAAAATAAACTGTTTTTTCTGACACTGTTTGAGTCATCCTTTTTTCCCCCTAGCTGAGCTTTTTTTGTGACTGTTATCTATATCTTCAAGTGTAAGCATGTGTTATTGTGGACAGCCAGAACCAAATGTTTCAGTATTGCCTCAGTGTGCTTGCCATCCCTCTCTGACTTCAGCCTATGTATAGATTACAGCATTTGCTGCCATAATGCAATTTTAAAAGTAACTTTTTGCTTGCTGAAGGTCAAAAGGACAAAAGGTCTCTCTATGGCAATTACTTTTCCCATCATTTAAAAAGAAATATTCAAGTCACGTTACGTAAAAATACCGCCCCCCTCCAATCCCCATCCCCCACAGTATTTCATTTTTTTACTTCCTGCCAATTGTACTTTGCCAGGGAGTTGCCAACATATTGTTAAAAACTGTGTTTTGTGTTGTTCTTCTGACCTGTAGGCAAAAAGAAGTTCTCATCAGAGAAAACAGCCTGCTTTTCTGTAAGAAAAACATTTTCCTTCATAGGAAAAAAAAGGTGATACTGCAACGATCAAGTATTTTCAAGAACATATTGGATTTTCTTCTACAATTAAGAATGTATCATTTTGGAAATGGAAAGGTATATCTGTCAGCCTCCTGGCTAGGAAATGTCATATTAATCCTGACTTCAGATGGACACTGTGACAGCAACTCCACCCTTGATAAACCATTTAGTGTCTGTTCAGTTTAGTAAAGAATCCTCAGACTCTTATTCCACTGTGATGGGGCTTTAGCTGATAAATCAGTCAGAGAATCCTTTTTCCTCTCTGCCCTCCCTTCACCACATTAATATTGATTATTTGGAGGTAAGGAGTCCCAAGGAGTGGAAGTGGATACGCCTCATTGCCTCGAACAATTCTTTTCCCTCTATTGGGACAGTACAAGGTAATTTAATAGTGTGCTTGCAGACACTAGATAATGTTAATGTACTCACTATTGATAGAGTGAAATAACATGAGTAACTTCAGCTTTGCTTAAAACAAAACATTAATTTTCCAAGGCCACTAGGATTTATGCAGCTGGTCGGTGTAACACATACAATCCTTGCTTTTAAATATGCAACATTTGCGTTTTTAAACATGAGGCAGGATTTTATTGCCAGATGAAAGACAAAAGGGGATTTTAATTCATTGCTTATGCTCTCAGGCTCTTGTCTGCCTTTAATCTAAGTCCCTGCTCAACTTTGTGGGTAAGAAGATGCTTTTTCTACAAGGAAATAATACAGAGCAGTCTTATCCCCCTGTGATCCTCTGGCTATGTAAAAATGCACAGGGAATCTGTAAGTGCAAAAGCTGTACTTCCATACATGTTTCAAAAAACGTAAAGTCAACTTTCTCATTTCACTGGGCTTGAGTTAATATTACTCAATATTAAGTTGAGTTAATATTACTCAATATTATCTGGTACAAAGCTGTGTTTTGCATTTAATATTGGAATAACATTGATAACAAACTGATGTTTTGGTGGTTGCTCAGTAGTTCTTTAAATCAAGGACTTTGCAGTTTCTCATGCTCTGCTAGGGAGCAGGTGCCTAAGAATCCCCAAGAGAGCAAGGTGAGGAGACAAGCAAGGTGACCTGAACAGGACAAAGGAATATTCCACAGCACAGAATTTCATGCCCAGTATATATACCGGCTGTGAGAGGACAATTGCTGCTGGTGGACAGGCTGGGCAGTGGTCAGTGAGTGATGAACAATTTTTATTGTGCATCATTTTTTGTCTTGGGATTTATTCCACTCTCTCTTTCTTGTTCTCGTTCTCGTTCTCGTTCTCCTTCTCCTTCTTCTCCTTCTCCTTCTCCTTCTCTTTCTCCTTCTCCTCCTCCCTCTCTTCTTCTTCCTTTATTTCAATTATTAAACTGTTCTTATCTAAACCCATGAGATTTTTTTTCTTTTTTTTTCCAATTTTCCTCCCAGTCCCACTGCAGGTGGAGGGGAATGAGGAAGCTGTTTAACAGTACTTAATTGCCATCTGGGGTTAAACCTGACAACATGCTAAAAACAAAGGCAATGAGGAAAGCTCCACTTTCACATCCATCCATTTGGGTGCTCTGGAAAATTATGGCAAACATTAGTGAGTATTTCACAACAGCTTGGACCTCTGTGTTGGAATCCATAAAGTTAGAGAGTTTTTAAGAAATGGTTAAAAAAGTATAGGCCTCAGACTGAAGTTTTGTTAGCATTCCAAATACAGCAAAAAAGTTTCCCAAGCAGGAGAGCATACGTGACAAATAACAATAAGCCTCTGTAAAATTAGCTTAAAGATAGCAACAAGGTTATTTAATGTATATCTTTAGAAAGTTAGCATGAATAGAGCTCTGTTCTTTGTCTCTTATGAACCAGTCTTTGTTTTAACTACCATTACATGTGTTTTATAAGATTAGATAGATTGCTTGTCAATATGTGTTGTTCTATGTATGATTAGCTGAAATCTAGACTGAGATAGTTTTATGTCATTCTGTATTACCCCACCTTCTCTAACATTCCCTGTAGATCAGCGAGCTGTTAACATCCTGTCTCCATTGTCTAACAATGTCTTGAAACTGATGTGCAAAAAATAAAAAAAGCTCTTCACTAGTCTAGTTTGTCCAGTGTTGTCCATATTTAGACATTCTGCTGCAGCAAGTGCATTCCTTTTTTAGAACGTGAGTTCCTAACACAATTAGACATATATTTCCCATATATACCTAAACCCCACACCTCTGCTAGCTGGAAACACAGACAGTGTTTGAGCCACAAGTCTTTCTTGATCCTGAGACAGATTTGAAGTTCCTGCAGTCCATAGCATGGATTCCTCCCAGTCATCCTGCCTTTGGTGCATGAGGAGCATCATCCCATGCTGTGATGGGAAATGCAGAGGAAATTTCTGGTGTGGAATGTAGATGAATCTAATGTCAGGTTGGAGATGGCTGCAGATCTGCAGGGGTCACAGCACAGCAGCCTGATGGGAGGCAGAGAAAGCATTGCCATGCAGGGTTGACCCCAGGTTTCCATTTCCCTTCTGGTCCCACCAATTTGCTGCACAAGTCTGTGTGACTCACCTGAACTCAGAGTTTACCTGTCTGTAGCACCAGCATAAACTATGGGTAGAAATTGAATTCCAGCAATTTTGGCTCTGCTTTTCTCCTTGCACTCTGATCCTAATTTCTGCAAATGTGTTTCTAGTTCATAAATACTCATGGAATAGCTCATGTAAACAAATTTTGTGTGCACATTATTTGTGCTCTGTTTGCTTTGATTGTGCAAGTTCCTGTATATGTGAATGGTCACAGAAGTCACATACTGTTACTTCTGATACCTGACTGGGTGACTGTGTTTTTTAGACAGGAATATAAAAAATGACAAACTGTGGATAATGAACAGCTAGTAATAAATAACAAACTATACAGAGTGAATATTTGGAGGAATAATTATGTGTGCTGGAAATCACAAAACTTTCAGGATTTGCCAGCATTCTCCCCTCCAAACAAACTGGTATTCAGTTGAAAGCTCATGAATGATAGATAATCTCATCTCACAAATAATGACAGTTCAAACCTCAATTAAACAAGCTTCACAAAACCCCAGGGAGATAGACAGCTATAACTAAATATTTAGCTATATTACTAAAACTGATACGTGAATATTTTCACAAAGAAGTTTGGCATTTGAGGAGCATTTTAATACCAATTGAAAGAAAAGCACTATTGCAAATGAATGAAAAATACCATTATTGTATTTGTCAGATTCCATCATGCAAGAAAATTAGATGAAGGATACTCAAGGTACCAGCTCTGGTGGACTGATTAAGGAAAACAAAATCATTTACGTGTGACAGGTCAGCCCAGAACCTCTTCTAGTCTCAATGAATTCTAGAGTTACTTGACAGTCTGCCAACCTGCAGAGCAAATGCCAAAAATTCCTTCTCACCATGTGTGAATTAAATCATGACTAAATATAGACTCAAAGCACAGGTAACTTGCACATATCCAGCTTGTCAGGAGAGAGCAAGACCTGGTTTCTGTTTCAGTAGTTACAAATTTATAAGTAGACCTTACAGAATTCATTATTTTCTATTTCCGCTAAGGTACCAGCATCCTTCAGGGTCATGGAAATGGTGAAGGCATCTTGATAGCTCTCTGATGGGTGAGTTCATCTCTGTATAGTGCTGGTAGCTCAAGTCCTAACCACAGTTACATTTTTCTGATTCCACATGTGCCTCAGATGTCCACAGGAGGAACCCCACAGCACAAGTGGGGGCTGCAGAACATGATGTTTATCTAAAATTGTGTTCAAAGGGTAAAGTTTATAGGAGCTTAGCTGTTAGGAGTTCACTTTTTATCATATTTCACTACTTTAGAGTTTGAAGTGATGAAGGATGTATGACAGAGTAAATTAAAGCTTCCTGCAATCCTTCCAGTAGTTCTTATGTTGGAGCACCTTGGATACCAACCTGCTATACTCTTACCACATACTTTATTCATTGAAGGTAGTGGGGAATCTCATTACCCAGGAGTTCCTCAGAGGAAAACATCCCAAAAGGCCCCACATTGCTCTGAGATGGCTTTGGACATTGAATGCGCAAATGCAGGTATGAACTGCACTTTTGTTTGGGTGCTCAGCAAGGAGAGACAGAACACAAGCACTTGGTGGGCAGAAGGTAGTGGAAAAAAGTGAGAGTGAAGCTGTTCACGCCAGTATTATTCTGAACTAAATCAGAGTATAGAAACAGGATCTGGATCAGGCATGCTTTCTCTACAGCTTTCCATCTTTTTCATCATACTAAAGATCTGTTCTCTATACTGTTACATCAACAACCTTCCCATAAAACCAAAGGAACAGTCTCTGCAGCCCCATATTTGTCAAAAAAACACCAAGGATATAACCTTTGAATAAGCAAAATTACTGTTAAACTAGATCAAGAAAATCCTGCTGGCCTCCCATAGCCACCAGCAGTTCAATTTCAGATGCACTGCCAACTCTCATGAACTGGCTTTCCCTTTTCCCTCTTTTCCCAGTAGGTAAGCACACTTAACAGCCTTCAAAGCAACCAGACTTCTCCTTTCTTTCCTTTTGTAGGTAATGCTCCCCACTTTCAAAGTAGGAAAAAAGCTGGGGTAAGTTTCTGTTAAGCCAACACAGCCCTTCTTTAAATCTCAAGGCATTGGTTCTCCTACCCTCTTGAACCTTTCATACTCTGAAGAGCTTGTGTTTTTCACTTTTCTTTTACAGCTGGAGTTTCTGAAAACTTACTCTTTTTTTTTCTGCCTCATGCCTGGAGACATTTTTCTTCTCAGAATGTTTAAATTCCCTTGCACTGCAGGGTAAAGGAGCTGATGCATGTTTGCAACTTAATCAGGATATTGTCAGGTTTCTTCCCCAGTCCAACATGCACTAGGAGAAAAAGGCTTAGAAATGACAGAAAAATCTGTGACATGGTACATGGCAAGAAAGCACTTTGTGCTTCCAGGGCCACACTGGGAGTTGGACCCTACAGAGGTCTAGTTCTTTTTTTGGCATTGATTTCTGGTCTGACCTTTGCCCAGTTGTTAAATCACTGATTTTCAAAGGTGCTGAATGACTGCCAGTAGGTCTTTTGTGACTGAGGTCAGTAAGAGCTTGGCAGCTGGAAGCCAGAATTTCATCTACTCACTTCAGTTGCAGCTGTGGGTGTTTCAAAAATCATATAGCTGGAGAAGGCAGACTAGACTAGGGGAAAGGTTAAGTCAAAAACAAGTTGGAAGCAGTTTTAGCTGTGCTTAGTTACTTCAAGATGTGATTCTGATTCAAATGTTGTCAGATAGATTAGTGACTAATCTGATAAAGAAATTAATTATTTGTCAGTAAAAGCTGTTCTATGGAGTGAATGATTGATTGAAAATGAAATACAGGACCTTAGCACCTGACATAGCTTTTGTTAACAGAGGAGATCAGAATTGTCAGATCACACCACAAAACGAGGCCATAAAAACTGTGCTACTGGGTCTTTGGTGGGATGCCTTACACAGTTTTGATACTGTCTTACACACTGTGGGTCCAGTATCATCTGTTAGGGAATGGATTGAATTTTGAAGTTTGAAATCCAAAACAATGTGAAGTACCTGGAGTATTCCATGGAAGGCATCACTGAAATCTAATTTAAAATAACAATTCAGTTGAAAGCTCAATTTCACATTTTTCTGCAGTCAAATACCCTTTGTCTATGTCTACTTCCTGTTACATGTATGGAGCTGTGAAATTACCCTCAAGGAAAAACAATATAAACCACAGGATGCTCAAATTCTATAACTTATCATCTTGTATTTAGTGCCAGATAAATGCTTAATCCAGCCAAACATATGAATATGTATCTATAATTTTCTTTGACATTAAAATGACTGCATATCCTGAGAGCAAAGACTAAAAGAAACTGCATTTCTGGATGAAGGCTGGATGGAATTGAGCTGCAAGCAAGGAGAGGGGACTTAATGATTGACTTACATATACCCAAGAGTGCTAAAAAATGGATATTACAAAAGGACTGCCCAACACAGCAGCTGGGCTGTTTGTAATGAACTTGCTAAAGGATGAACTTCCTTCTTCACCAGAGTTTAGGAGTGTGGGAGTATTGTGAAGCAAATCTCCACTGGCATAAATTGTCATAGGTCCAGTGACTTCAGTGTTGCTAAAATGGTTATGCTAGTAAAGAATTAGACCCTACCTGCTTGTCTAATGCTTCATTTTGGAGAAACCATGCTGAGCCTTCACAAACTGCAGAAATGAGAACACTTCCTGCATCCACATTTAAATTCATCTTCTTTGCCTCTCCCCAGTTATAAATAGAACTGGTTTTGAAGAGTTCAAACAGTATGGATATTTATCAATCACATTGCTTGTCAGGAAAAAAATAGACTTTCATTTCCCAATCTCCCCTGAATATTCTAGTCCTGTTGATGTTTTGATTTGTTTGGGCTTTATGTCATCATGCTCTCTCAAACAGAAATAAAAGCAAGCTGTCCTCGACATGGACTTTTGTTTCGTTTCTACAATGTGAAAAGCTTTTAATTTTTCACAAATATTTAGTTTTTATCATCATCACAAAATAATGCAGGGCATTTTCCTATGCTTCCCTAATCAGACACTTCATAAACATAACTCCAAATGGGATTGGATGATTAGATAGTTAACTAGGCCTAGGCTAATTTAATCATTAGTAATTGATGATTTAAACTGGCAATTTCTAGTCAGGATGTTAATTCATTTCAGATATCAGGAGAAAAACCAACTATGTGATGTGATTCTGGCTGAGGTGAAGTTGTCTTCCTTGGTGCCTGGAGGCCTCGAAGTCCCAGATATAAAGCAGCAGGGAACGCGAATGATGGATCTGACCCTGAGTAACATTTCAGATCAATTCTTTGCAAGATTTTGTTTTTTAAAAAGCTAAGCTGTCTTGTCTTCTGACCAGCTCTAATTGCAAATATCAGCTGTGTTCAGAGAAGAATCTGTTCTATAGACTCTTTTATTCTAAAAACAGCAATTCTGACTTCTTTTTCAAAGCTTACATTTCCTGGCTTGGTATCTATTTTTTCATTCTCCTCTTTAAGCTGTTCTTCACAATTTCATTACCAGAAGAATCACATCTTTTCCTTGTTGTTTCCCTAAGTCAGTGCTTCTCCTGATACATCTTTACAATTATTGCTTGACCTTTACAATATGGAAAATTTAGCAGGGAGTCACCTGGGAGAGTTTCTCAGGGGAAACACAACTCCTGTGTCATGGGGAGGTGGGACAACAATCTAAATGAAATTGCATTGAGTGGGAGATGAGTGTGTGCACACAGCACTTGAAGATGCTGGAGGCAGAGGCTTCCTCCATTACCCCATCCTTCCTCATCACCCCCCAGACAAACACATCCCCTCTCAAATTCCCAGATTAACAAGGTTAGGAATACCAGGAAAATCTCCTTGCCTGTGGAGCTTTTTGTAGATTTTTTTTACATTCAGCTTAAATTTTCTCAGATGTTTTCTTTCTGTTATCAAGTGGGTATTTGGGATGAGTTTTCCCTCAATGCACCCAGATCAGATTTCACATTTTCCTCCATATAATTTAATTGTTTCTCTTCCCATGTCTCTATTCTATCAAGTTGCTGGTATTATTGGCCTGTCCACTCTGGTGTCCATGATTTAGCATGTCATGATTTAACATCCCTATCTGGCATCCATCCCTTTTAACCCCACCTGGAGGTTTTATTGCAGTGCCTTCATTCTCAGTTTCTGACCATATAGACTGAGGACCAATTCCACTTGCTCCACAACTGTGAAGGAATTTACCTAAATTCAAACCCTTGGTCTTTGTCCTTTACAAATCTTAGCAAGAATTCCAACGCACATGTTTCCAGCAACCTCAGACAAAGCCTCTGCTTGAGTCATCCAGAAAGCATTGCACCATTTTGGGGAAATTCAGCATTCACAGCTGACTCTTCAGTCCCATGGAAAGGAAAGGATTGGGAATGGATATATGCAGGAAAAGAGACTGGCAGGAGGCATTTGTGGGGTTTTTCACACTGGAAAGGGTTATGGGGCATGAATGCAAAGAGGAACTCAGTATCTAAAAGGAATATGGAAGTAAAGCTCCTTCCTGCACCTCGATGACTGTCCTGGAGAGGAGCGGTTACACTCCAGTGTGAAAGGAGGAGGCTGGAGGCAGCAAACCCTTGGAGCCACAGAATATGGGGACAGTGGGGAGACCCCCACTGGGAACAGCTGTCCCTGAAGGATTGTCCCAGTGACACAGGCCAGCCCATTCTGGGGTTGTAAGGGACCAACCACAGCCCCATCCCTGCACTCTCAGGGGAGAGGAACTGGGAAAGAAGGGGGAATGGAGGTGGGAAGGAGGTGTTTAATTTTTATCTTTGTTTCTGATTACCTCAATCTATTATAACTGATACTAGATTGAGCTACCTTTCCTAAGTCAAATCTGTTTTGTCCATGGTGGCAATTGGAAAGTGATTTCTCTTTGTCTTAAACTGAGAGATTTTCCATCCTATTACTTCCACCTGATCTCTTGAGGGGGGGGGGAGGGAGACAGCAGCTGGATGAGAGCGTGGCCCTTGGCCAGTGCTTACCCACCAGTATCATCTCATACATAAAAGAAAAAAGGTTAATTTACATTCCTCCAAAAGCCTCAAAATCTCAAACTATGCAGCAAGAACCACCTCAGGCTATGAAAACAAGGACAATAAGAATTGAAGGGACAGGGATTCAGTTTAGGGATGACAAATTGAAGGAGGATCAAATGAATCCAAGGTCACGGCTTGCCTCACCTAGGTGAGCTCAGCTCCTCTTCCAAACCCTCTGTCAGACAAACCATGCCAATCCATTCCAAGTAATTCTGCTTTACCTTCAAAAGCCAATGCCTGTTGCTATTGTAAACATAGGAGGAAAAAACATAGGAGGAAAAAAAATGAATTATTGCTAAAATTGAGATGAGTTGTTTTGGCATAGAGATTAGAAATGTTCCTAAAAAAGAAACAGTTTAGAAAATAGCATATCTTTGCTTAATTCTGTTTATTCCACATCTGAAAGGACAATGTCTGCAGTTTTCCTGCACAATGTATGTGAGAATGTATATCAAGTCATATCATAGAGGTCATTATTTTGCTACTCAGAGACACTTCAAAATACATCAGATGACATCTGAAATCATAAAATACCAATTTCAGCCACCAGGAGACTCCTCTTGATGGGGTGAAGGTGTAGATGCTTTCCCATGTCACTCAGTGTCATACTTGGAAAGAGATCTTTGTGTTGGTACCCAGCAGTCTCAAGTATTTACACATCTGTACGAGCAGGTGTGGGGTTAAGTCCCAGAACACATTTTATACAAGGCAAGTGATAGACCAAGACATATTTGTTTCCTAACTCCATAATTAGGCTCCCAAATGAGTGACCGTTGATTGCTTAGCACTTTTTAAAGCCTTAAGGCTGCAACTTCTGCAAAATTAATGAAAGTGGTTTCAGGGGAACTTTACAGCTTGCACAGAATCTAAAAGATTGTAGTCCTCAGGAATATCGTTCCTTCTAACCAAAAGCAAAGATCTGGGTCCACAGAAAGATAAATGTAAAAATAATTCAGAGAAGTTACAGAATCTTTAAATTTGACGCATATGGAGATAAAAAAATAGTGGCTGACAAAATGTAAACACACATTTTAATGTCTAGATAGCAAGAATATGACTTTAGTCAATGATTTTCTCATTTTGATTTATTTAGTCATAAGTTTTTCATTGATATTGATCTCAAAAAAGTTTAAATGGGTTTCTTTCTATCTCAGGACAGATAGAACATACTAGGAGGCCTAAGCTGTCTCAGTTCTGTTTTTCATTCTTCTCCCATGTCAAAAAATAAAAACCCCAGCACATTTTGGATTTCATTCATTTGTTTATTGTTTGACAACTCCTGAAGTTAATACCAATATTAACACAGGAGCTGCCAGACTGAATCCATCCAGCAATCTCTCTTATTCAATTCTATCTCCAGGGAAGCTCAGTGCTGGAATATGAAGGTACAAAAAGACGTACGAGCAGGCAGGTAAGGAATAAATTGGTTTCTTTTAAAATATATGTTATAATAAGAAAGATAGCAGTGATATCTATCCAAGGGTTCATCTATTCAGTAGAATTATGCTCTGCCTTATTTTTGTCACCAGTTTTCCTAGAAATTTAGAGAAGAAGTGCAAACAAGAATGCCCAGTGCAAGTGCCTCTGACCTTTGGAAATAATTGGATGTGGATCCAAACGTGGCAGCCCTATCATGTACTACAGTCTCTTAAAATCATCCTATCCATCAGCCAGACAGGGAAAGAGAAACATGGAAGAAAAGGTCACATTAGCAGGAAGCAGCTGGCATGATTCCACAAGGTTCACATTATTTAGTAGGACCAGTTTCTGCTCTTCAAATTCCAAATTCATGCCAAAATCTGGTGGCACAAACATGCAAAGAATTTCACACTTTGATATGTACTGTATCAGGGTGACATTTCAGAAATGATATGCAAGGACTTACACTCATGTGACTGTAAATAATAGCAGTCCAACTCCCCAGGGATGGCACTAAACTCCTACTACATCCTCTGCAAACACTGCCACGAGGCACTGCAGATTGGCTCTGCAGTGTACACACACATAAACCACCTTGCTGTAGTTGAAAGGCTGAAGCATTTATTAGAGGAAAGGATTATAATGATGCAGTTTAAACACTGTTAACTAAACATGAATTGGTGAGGGGAAAAAAACAGCTTAGTAAGAGATTAGTTCTTCCTTCAGCATAGGGACAGCAGTGCTTTTACCATTAAAAAAATTCATTTTGTGTTTCCAGAGTTGCTTTTTCCTTGGGCTCTTAAGGAAAAGGGATTTCCCAAACCACTATAGATCACTCCTATAACCCAAAACATTCCTTCTATTTTTGAACCAGTACATGAGGCATTGAATAATGAGCCACAAATCTTCTGGCAGAAATCCGTGGACAGTAATATGGAGATAGCTCAGCTGACTTTATGCCTGCATTACTCCTGGGGTGCAGACACTTGGAGGCCTTGTGGGAAGCCAGAACATCCATTTCAGGAGGAATCTTGCATGCACAGGGCTAAGCCCTCCTCCAGCCAGTTTGCACTCTGAACTGACAAGAAGTGAGAGGAGAAAGGGAAAAGTAGATCAGAAAAGCATAAAGAGACAGCAAATCTTCAGGGGGCTTGCTGGTAAATCCCACTGACTGCGTTACCACCCATCACCAAGGTAATTTATTATGCCTTTTTCCAGCAATCCAGTGACAGGAAAGTGCTGAGTGCAGAGGGGATTATCTCTGTATGGGAACTATTTCTGTCCTCACCACAGCTAGTGAGGAATGGTGAGAAACCTCCCAGGTCTAAGTAGATCATATCAGGAAATATGATCTGAAGCTTGAGGTATTCATCTGAACATCTCTGGATTCCCAGATGAGTTGTACCCAAATTCAACCATCACAGAGTATCCTTTGCAAACCTCTTTCATTTTGTCTTCCTGATCTGGTATTTGATGGATAGAACCATAGGATTGTTTAGGCTGGAAAAGACCTCTAAGGCCATTGAGTTCCACCATTAGCCCAGCACCACCATGGTCACACTAAACCAAGTGCCAATGACCAATGACCAAAGGATCCCAATACTTAGAGGTCCCTCGGTGTGGATCTCCACAGAACCTTGCTGTTTCACCAGTCTCAAAGATCTCCTTCAGAGTGGTAACTACCCCATCACTGCAGACAGAGAAAAAAATACCTCCAAAAGAAATCTAGAAATGCAATTTTTCATCAGGAGTGCTCACATCACCTTCCTACACAGATTTTAATCTGACATCTCTTAACAAGTAAAGACAGACCCAGCAGAGTATTTTCTTCTATATACCCTTATAAACATCACCAATTCTCCCCAGAGCATCTTCCTGTTTAGATGAAACATCTAATTTTTGTTTTCTTCAAGTAAAAAAATTCTTCTTTTGTACTAGTCTCTGGGAGTGGTCTCTCTGCGTGTTCTCAAAGACATTTCTCTAGATCAAGCTATAGACTCAAGGATTTTTTTGTTGTTGTTGTTCTGTGGGTTTTTCCCCCCCTTCCACAAGCTGATTGGAGACAAATCAGTCTCAAGATATACTGATGTGTCTACTGTCTGAAGACACTTTTTAAGCAGAAAGAAAAACTCATCAGTCACATCGCTTGATCTGAAACATTCACTCAAACTCCACTACTGACAACTTGGAGCTCATCCAAAGGTTCTGTGCTCCATATTGTGTTCAGAAGCAAATATTCTCTAAAGAAATGTTTTTGCATGTTAATGACTTACTTGCCTTCAGTAAACAGCTACACATGTCTATAGAAATTATACCAAGTTTAAGATTCTTTTGGTAACAGCTTTAATGCAACATCATACATTATATTTTCAGATGCAACAATCTGTCTCATCCTAATTTTGGGACTGCTAAGATCATCCTTACTAAGTCTATAAATCACAGAGCAGCTGCAGTTACCTGTCACACAAAGGCTGGGCAGGAGCTGCTTATGCTCCTCCTTCACAGCACTGCCAATGCACCTTAATAACAATTCCTAGGTAGAACTGAGACAAATCACCAATCCTTTCATTTAAAATGTGTATTCTCCATTGTGAGAAATTCTTCATAACCTCTGGATGAGCAGGGGAAAAAAAAAAAAAAAGAAAAAGTTGCTTTGCTATTTGTTAACTGTAGTGAACCTTAAAGGAACAGGGACTAAAGGAATGGGGTCTAAAGGAATGAGGAAAAGCTTTCCTGAAATGAAACATCCCAATTCTACATGCTTACTGTCTTTTAGGACAGTAAGCATCATGTGAAAATTCCTCTCAGATTCCTCTATGTTGGAGGTATATTGCTTCTGAGAGCGGTTTTGCTCACATTTTAAACCTGTCCTACATTCCTTCCATGATTTTCTTGCAAGATGGTTTAATATGAAACATTCCTGAGGTACTCAAATTTATTTATATTTCAGGAAATATTTTCCCCACAAAATAGGTTTATTAAACTAAGCCCAAATGCAAAATCATGCTCTGACAAATTTAGACCAATATTCTGAACCCATATTTCCATCTCTTATGACTTTATGCTAATCAGAAAAACAACTTTGCTCCTCTCAGTGGAACAACTTCATTTCTGATGTGTTACAGAAATGTCCCATCCTGTGCCATAGAAATTAGATATTCACCAGCAAAGAACTGTGAATAAGGCTCAGTTCACCTAATTGTAGTTATCTCGTTGAGTCTTCCAGGCATCTGCAGCAGAAAATGCATCCATTAGGGAAGGTCTAAACAGGAATAAAGGGTTTGGCTGTCTCCATGTGCAGTTAATAGCTCCACAAATGGCTCCATCTCAGTGAAATATAGACTGTAAAATGCAGGAAACAAAATCTCTAGCATTGTTTTCATAGATTATAATTAATAAAAGGAAGGGGTTAAAAAATGCTCAGTCTTTTTCAGTTATAAACATGGAATTTTTGGATTACTCTTTGCTCGTACTGATTTCTACGATAGATGTGTTCTGCCATATATGTACTGTACCATATTCTGGTTGCAGTCTCCTTTCCCTAAAATATCCACACTATGGGTAAAAGAAAATAAATTATATATTTCCTTTCATTACATCAGGAATATTTAATAAACAAATGCAATTCAAGTGTAGGTAGGTAGGTAGGTAGGTAGGTAGGTAGATAAATATAATATATGCATGACCTCTTTACAGCCTAGAGTGGCTCATTTACAACTATATAATGAAATGGCCTTCAAGCTTCTGGGTAATTCCCTGAAAGAGAATGAAAAGTATAATTAGGGTTAATTTCTCATAAAACCTTTCCAGAATATTTTTATGTGCAAGATAATAGGTTACTTTCCAAAAAGGAAAATAAGGAAAGGTAAGGCAACAATGATAGTGGAGACTCATGTGTCCTAGAAGACTTTTTCTAGGTCACTGTGAGAGAACAGGACATTACAAAGGCAAAAGAGTTTTAGATTTCTTCAGGGACCCCCAGATGTGTCCTTCCAGCACAGAATGCCTCATTATGCTCCTGCAGCACTATGGGCATGTGTGGAGGGTACCAAGGAATTGACACCATTGCTGGGAACAATGGAACAGCCTCTCACATCACATTGTCCATTTCCCCAGACAACAGCTCTGATCTTAGTCTCTGCTAATGTCCTGAGTAGTCTGCTAAACACCTGCTACAGCACATGATTAAATTGTACTCTGTTGGCATTAAATCTGCAGTGCCAGGGGGCATTGCAGATGTTCCTTTTAGATGCATCAGAAAGGAGAGCTATGACGCAATATAACCAGTGTCTCCAGGGTACTCTTTCAAGCCCTGACATAAGGACCTTCTTAAAATTTCAGTGTTCTGCTTTCAGTAACATCTAGAGGCCACATCCAGAACATAAACAAGGGAGATGGCTTTCCTTACTCTGAGACATTGTTAATGATTTCAGACATTATTAAAAACTCTCCAGCCCTGAAGGTGTCAAGACCAGATTGAATGGGGCTCTGTGTCTAGTGAAGGTATCTCTGCCCATGGCAGAGGCTTGCAACTAGATGATCTTGAAGGTTCCTTCCAACCCAAATCATTCTATGATTTCATGATCTTCCAGAGTCTTCTTATTCAAGAAATAATTTTAATTTATTTAGATTTTATTTTGCTTTCAAACTCTAGTTATTCCTTTATTGACAATGCCCTGATAACTTCTACTGGTGCTGTTATGCTTTAAATAAGTATTTAGCTTTAGTAAAAATTTATTTCATCCACAGTTTTGGATAAAATTATGCCCAAGGCATGATTAACTCTATGGGAAATTGTATTGACTCTCCTTACTGCAGTTTAAAAAAAAGGGAATATGTGGGAAGTATTATTATACATCTGGACAGATTACTCTTCATTTGTTTTTAGAAGAATATGTATTATATGTGGTTTAATTTGATCCCAAAAGTTAGACCCCATCTGAAAACTCCAAATGCTAATATTATGGATTTTGTAATCACAGCTCAAAGCTGTGTAAGTTTTTCAGCTTTAGCCTTATGGGATAAAATCTGGGCTTTACTGAAGTCTGAGTTTGTCAGAAAGATAGTGTAAATCCCACAGAACAGTGCAGCAGGAGACAAGATGAAGTTACCTGAACTTCCTTGTTCTCCTTCATGAAATATATCTCAAGCAAGTTTTTCACTCACAGGTGCTTAGAACACACCAGAGGGGATATAAGTGAATCACCTAGACTTGCTCATCTGCTGCTTATCAAGCTGAATCATTTAAATAATTTCCATAATACCTTTGATGTTTCCTTAAGACAAAAACCTCTCACAGCCCTTGGAAAATATTACAATACACCTTAGGGCAGGGCATCAGGGAGAATTACAATTTACTGTCCTCCTATCAATGTAATTTAGCATCAGTAGGGACACCATGGTTTTAGCAGGATTCTCAAGTATGGTTACTCAAACACGGACATTTCTAATTCAGGTGTTCAAGTGCAGGTGTCAAAGTTACTTCAGAAGTTTTGAGAGCCTTAAGATGTATGAAGTGGAATTTGTTTAGCTAAATGAGAATGTTTATAGAGTTAGGCTTTTATTTCTAAGCAAGCCACTCTGGGATGCCTTTGCAGCCAGCAAAGAATTAGTAGAGCTACTATAGTTTGCAGCATGATTCATCTCACTCTCAGTGAGATCGCTGCATTTGTTAGGATGAATCATGCACTAATCTCCATGGACTATACTGATCAGGTCACCACTGAGTAGAATGAAAGCCCAGGCAAGTGGCAGACACCTAATGTTAGGTCAGATGAATCACCTAACTAGCAGGTTTCCAGCCTAACCTTCCTGGGGCATTATTTGAGTTCCCCTTAATGCTTCACTGGGAACATCAAGGGCCCTTAGTCCATCATCAGAGTTGAAGGTATGGCTACATTGATACCAAAAATGGAAGGTAATAGAGCTAATGGAGGTGTGTCTTTGACCAGGAGCAGGAAATGTAGAGGACTGTCAAGGCACTCAGCTGACCTTGCTGTGGGTTTTATGGCTGGATAAGCCACCTGCTGCCAGATCTGTACATTGATTAAAGGAAAGATCCTGCACACTGAGTTTTGGTAATCATTACAGAGGCGTCTAACTTACCTTTCACCTCTGTGAAACACTTCCTCACTCTGGAGACGCACCAAGTTTGTTTCTCAGGCTGTTCTTCAATGAGACTCTGTGGTCAGAAGATGCAATAGATCAACCCTATGATGAAGGTCAACACCACAGCTCCCACTCTGCTGAGAATACACATTAAAATAATGCATTTATAGCAAAATTTAAATATTTGATTCTGAAAAAAGTCAAAGTCAAAAGGTCAGAAATTTTCTGCTGAGTTTTCTTCTAAAAGAGAATTCCTGAGAAAGAACGTGAAAAACACGATCTGCAAAGCATTTCAAGTCACAGTGTGTTCTGACAGAAAAAGTTATCATCAAGCTTTTTCTAACCTCAAGCTTTTTCTAACCTCTTCTGATGTTAGCATACTTGTATATCTCTCTTCTTAATATGTAAGCTTGTTAAATTATTATAAGTTAAAATTAATGTTATTGTTAAGGACAACCAGATCTCCCTCAGGTAGGCTGGCAGCATGCAAAGCCAGCTTTATTCTGGCCTATTTATATAACATTTTTATTTTGATTTATTATTGGCTGTGACATTTAAGCAGAGCATGTTCCAAGCAAGTATGTGAGTGTGGACTTACTGCACTTAAAAAGAGCAGGCGGAGAAAGAAAACAGTAAAATTTGTCCCCACCTAAGTTAATTCATAAGAGACATCTGCAGTTTCTGAATATTCCACTCATGCAAGTAATTCAGTCTCTAAGTTTAATGATTTCAAATGCTTCTATGGATATCAGACATCTAAGAAAAAACCTCACTAGGAAATAAAACTGCTGGGACAACACCTAAGCTCTGCAAAGAAGGAAATGCATAATTCTGGAGAAGACTCAGAAGGATCAGAGAGACTTCATGTCTTTCAGTGCTTCAGGTTTTGTGAAAAACTGAAGAAAATAATTCTATACTGGAAACATACTTGGAGGTATATCTAGCAAAAATGCTGTCAAAGTATAAGGGTTTTCAAAGGATCCCATTGATACCTAGACCAGGATAAGGTTAACAGTTCATTTTCCTTGTTCTTCCATACATGCTGCATATCTACACAACAAACTAATATCAGGAACTCACATCAGGAGTGAGAGATTAATTTTGAGCTCTGAGCCAGTGCACTAGAGCAGAACAAACAATCAGATAAGAATGACACATCTGTGGTTCCATTATGCTGCTGGTTTTCCCACATTACAATCCTTGGCATGGCTGCCCCAGTACAAACCACCAGCACAGGCTGGTGACACAACTGGTGGTACGAAGTTTACAGCTGCTCCATGGCAGAATCACATCATCCCAGCTGCAGAGGCTCCATCCATTGCTACTTTGCTGACATTTTGAAGTGGCACAGTTTAATGAACCGATGGTAGCCAGCTGTTAGCACCAGGGCAAAGCTCTGACATGACCAGCACATTCCTTTTGAAACAATGCAAAAAATAGTAATTTAAAAACAGAGAAAATAAAGTTTCATTGATGAAAGAACAATCAGTAAGTCATCAGCATGTTCTTACCAGTCATGAGTTTGCACTTAGTTTCTGCAGACAAAGCTCCTGCTTTCAAAATCAGGGTTCATCTCATCACTTAACTCCTTCTTATCTAAGATCTAGTCTTCCTAAGATGTTTTTGGATAGCAACAGCAAAGCTTGGAACAGAACATTTAGATGATATTTTGCTTAGGGTAAACATATAGGAACCAGGATGCATAAACTTAATTTATACTAAGAAATTATGCTTGTTTAGGGTGGTTCTCTGTCACTGGGACGCCTTGGCATGGAAAAGACTACTCTAACACATCCAAACCAGCTCACTCTCTTACCCTCCAGTAAAGTGTAGCTGCATAGAAACTGCTTATTAGGAATTGTTTCTTGCCTGTGCTAATTATTGAGCTGTGATAAGGTGCGGCATAGACATAGTCCCAAGGATTTAATTCTTGGTTCCCACAGGTTTGGGTGTCACAGTGTACCTTGGCTGGAAAGAGGCCCTGGAAAGCTCCAGGACTGTCAGCCAGACCTCGGTGTCAGGGATGGTCATGGACCAGATCATTCTGAGGGTGATCTTGCAGCACATGCAAGACAACCAGGGCATCAACCAGAATGGGTACATGAAAGGCAGGTCCTGTCTGACCAAACCAGATCTCTTCATTTTACAAGGCGACCTGCTTAGGTGGATGAGACAAAGGTTGTGGATGTATCTAACTGGAGTTTAGCGAAGCCTTTGACAACATTTCCCACAACATTCTCCTGGAGAAGCCGTCTTGATTCAAATTGATGTAAATTCATCAAATTACTTGATGGCGAGGATAGAGAGAGGTGGTGAATGGAGTTAAATCAAGCTAGCAGACAATCACTACTGGGGCTCAGGGCTCAGTATTAGGTCCAGTCCTGATTAATATATTTCTTAATCCAGATGAGGTGACTGAAGGTGTATATAGCAAGATCACAGTTTCCACCAAGTTCAGCGGTAATGTCAATGTGCTGAAGGGTAGGAGGGCTCTGCAGAGGGATGGGAAAAGGCTGGATTGACAGTGTAAGGTCAGTGGAATGAGGTTCAATAGGAAAAAGGATTGAGTCTTATACTTGGGCTATGAAAAGCTCCTGTGGTGCTCAAGGCTGGGGGCAGAGTGGCGGGAAAACCGACAGGAGCTGGAATGTACCCATATAGCCAAGAAGGCCAGCGGCATCCTGGCCATCTCTGTCAGCAACAGTGTGGCCAGCAGGACCAGGGCAGTCATTGCCCCTCTGTACTGGGCACTGGGGGGGCAACAGCTCTTGGGTTGTGCGCAGTTGTGTGCCCCTGTTAAGACGCCATCAGTGAGAGACGCCTTTGTGCGAATTGAGGTGCCAACGAGGCCATGTACCAAAGTCAACAGTAGAGATTTAACAATAAAGGTGAAGTAGAGAGATAGAAAGGAATAGAAAGTAGAAGGATGAGAAGGAGAGAGGATGGAAAGAAGAAGGGGGAAGGAGGTGGCAAGGATGGATACATCAAGAAGAAGACAGACACCACACTTGGCACCCACAGCATCTTGTTGGTTGTTCGTCACCCTGGGCTTCTCAGTGGTAACAGGTCCCAGTGGCTGCTATGGAGATGGAGGTGAGGGCACAAGGTTCACTTGATGGAAGTGTCTTCACAGAGGAACAGGGCAAGGCCTCTAAACAAGTCCCCAGATGTTTTGCCCCCATGCACGTCCTGCACCTCAGTGAGCTCCTCTGCCTCAGTGTGCCCTCTACACATCGCAGGGGCGGCAGGCAATGGCCCTGCCTGCCTGATGACCCTCAGCAGAGCATTTCAGCTGTGCTTTCCAGGGAAGGCGTTTCCTGGGCCCTGTCAGCAGCCATAGTGCCCCAGTACAGAAGGTGGCACAAGGTCTCAGTAGCGCCTGGCCACTGGGCACCCAGACTGTGCTCTGGGTCGGCTCCCAGACGTTTTTGGGGCTGCTGGCAGAGAGGGCATTTTGACCCTTGCTGCTCTTGGAATTTCAGGTCTGAGCAGCCACGGAGGTATCACTGCCAGTGAAGGGCCATGGAGAGGTGGCAAGTCTGTCACGGATAATCTTTGTGGCCGTGAGACTGTGCTGCTGCGGGGCACTGAGTGCCCTCCCTGCAGGCTGTCCTCCAGAGATCCGAGTCCTACAGACCTGAATGAGTTGACTGGTCTGGGGACACGTCTGTCCCTGTAGAGGGGCGTTCTGTCACCATGTAGGGGCGTTATGGTCACCCATGTGACCTCCGCTGCTGCCCGCGGCGGCCTCTGGGGCACCTGTGGGAAGTAGGGGCAAGTGAGAGATGGAGGCAGCTCTATGGGCTCACTGTCCCCCCTCATGTTGGTGAGCCCAGCTCTTCCCCAAGGGCTGTGATAGCCACAGCAGCCAGGCCAGGCTGGGTTCCCAGCTGTGTTTGTTCTTTCTGGGCCATTCCCTCACCCAGGCCATCCTGGCACTGGCTCATACTCAGAGCAAGGCCTGGAGCCAGGCCTGGCTGCCGCTCTCTGCCCCCAGCCCTCCCCCAGATCCCACTGCAGCCTTTCCCTCCATTCCCGTCCCTCACCTGTCACCGCTTGGACAGCAGCGGCTGTCCCTCACAGGACTGGCTACTTGGGTTCATGTCATGTCTCTTGGACATCTTGGAAGTGTTCTGATGAGCACTGGCCAAGATCACTCGGGAGAGCTGCTTCCTCCTGAGGAGCTGCTGCCTCGTGAGAGAGCTGGTCTCCTGAGAGTGACAACATGAGAGGTTTGGCCCTACAAGAGCTCTCTGTGTCATGGCATGTGCCTGTGTCACAATGCCCTCTGGGCACAATGCAACTGTGGGTCACAAAGGCCTGGTGGGCACAGCCACCCCTTGTCATGGAGAGTCATGGAGCCATCCTTGGTCGCAAAGGCCTTGTTTTTGTCCTTTGCCCCTTGACTTTTCCTATGTTTTTCCCTCTCCCAATGGCCTGATCTCTCCCTTGTCCCATCATGTGTTCCTCCCCTAAACATCCCCAAAAAGCCCTGTGCCTTGCCAAACTGATTTTCCCACCCAAGGGCTGTCCCGCCTCTTGGCTCCCACCTCATATAGATAGAAAATCAGGAAGGCAAAAGCTCCCTTAGAATTCCATCTGGCCACTACTGTAAAAGACAATAAATATGGTTTCTTTAAGAAGATTAATGGCAAAGGATTGTCAAGGACATTCTCCATTTTTACTGGATGAAGGGTTGATTATGATCACATTGATGAGGAAAAGGCTGAGGAACTGAATACCTTCTTTGCACCAGTCTTCAATAGTCAGAATGGTCATGTGGAGGACAAGCATCCCCCTGAGCCAGCAGGCAGGGACAGGGAGCTGACTAGAGCTCCTGCAATCCAGGAGGAAGTAGAAACTCACTTGCACACCCACCAAGAGAGTGACATATCTATGGGGCTGGCCAGGAGTCCCCCAGGGTCACTCAGAGAGCTGGCAGAAGAGCTCACTAAGCAGCTCTCTGCCTTTTATTATCAGTCCTGGCCTCTTGGGAAGGTCCCAGATGACTGGAGGTGGCAGTGTGACACCCATGCCCAAGAAGGACTGCAGGGAGGATGCAGGGAACTGCAGGCCTGTCAGCCTTAGCTCTGGGCTGGGCATGGTTCTGGAGCAGATCATCAGGAGGGGGATCACAGGGCCTAGAGAAGGTAGTTGTGGGATCAGGCCCAGCCAGCATGGATGTAGGAAAGCCAGGTCCTGCCTGAGCAACATGATATCCTTCAATTAGTGGTTGACCCACTTCCAGGCTGAGGAAGACGCTTCTGCATGGAGACTCCCTGGATCTGAGGAAAATCTTTGACTTCTGACTTTATATTACAGCACAGACTTAAAAAACCCACCAGCCCAGGTGGGAAGGTGAACTCTTTGCGGGATTAAGAACTGTTGGGACTGGGCCTAGCAGTGTGGTGATGAATGGCGTCACATCCAGGTGGTGTCCCCTGGGCTCAGTCCTGTTTATATCTGTCCTGCGGATGTGGCCAAGGGCATGGAGGGTACCCTCAGTCGTAGATTTCTGACAAAACCAAGGCAGGTTGGAGTGTCAGTGTGCTGGAAGCTAGGAAGGCTGTTTGGGAGAATGTGGACAGGCTTGATCAATGGTGCCATGCCAGCAGGATGAGGTTCAGGAAGACCAAGGACTGGGTCCTGCCCTTGTGTCCCATCAAGGCCCTGCAGCACCCCAGGCTGTGGACAGAGGTGCTGGAAAGCTGCCCAGCAGGAAAGGCCCTGGCGGTGCAGGCTGATAGCGGCTGAACATGAGCCAGTGTGTGCCCACATGTGCAAGAAGGCCAGTGGCCATCTCTGTCAGCAATAGTGTGGCCTGCAGTGATTGTCCCTCTGTGTGGGGCACTGGGGGGGGCCACAGCTCTTGGGTTGTGCGCAGATGAGTGCCCCTGTTAAGCACCATTATTGAGAGATGACTCAGTGTGAATTAAGGTGCCAACGAGGCCATGTACCAAAGTCAAGAACAGAGATTTTATTTAACAATAAATGTGAAGCAGAGAGATAGAAAGCAGTAGAAAATAGGAGGATGAGAAGGAGAGAGGCTGGAAGGATGAAGGGGAAGGAGTGGGCAGGGATGGAGACATCAAGAAGAAGACAGGCACCATTCTTGGCTCTTGCAGCATCTTCTCGGTCGTTCCTCACCCTGGGCTTCTCAGTGGTAACAGGTCCCAGTGGCTGCTATGGAGATGGAGGTGGGGGCACCAGGTGGACGTGATGGACGTATCTTCACAGAGGCAGGGGGCAAGGCTTCTAATCAGGTCCCCAGATGTTTTGCTCCCGTGTACGTCCTGCACCTCAGTGAGCTCCTCTGCCTCAGTGTGCCCTCTACACATCGCAGGGGCGGCAGGCAATGGCCCTGCCTGCCTGATGACCCTCAGCAGAGCATTTCAGCTGTGCTTTCCAGGGAAGGCGTTTCCTGGGCCCTGTCAGCAGCCATAGTGCCCCAGTACAGAAGGTGGCACAAGGTCTCAGTAGCGCCTGGCCACTGGGCACCCAGACTGTGCTCTGGGTCGGCTCCCAGACGTTTTTGGGGCTGCTGGCAGAGAGGGCATTTTGACCCTTGCTGCTCTTGGAATTTCAGGTCTGAGCAGCCACGGAGGTATCACTGCCAGTGAAGGGCCATGGAGAGGTGGCAAGTCTGTCACGGATAATCTTTGTGGCCGTGAGACTGTGCTGCTGCGGGGCACTGAGTGCCCTCCCTGCAGGCTGTCCTCCAGAGATCCGAGTCCTACAGACCTGAATGAGTTGACTGGTCTGGGGACACGTCTGTCCCTGTAGAGGGGCATTCTGTCACCATGTAGGGGCGTTATGGTCACCCATGTGACCTCCGCTGCTGCCCGCGGCGGCCTCTGGGGCACCTGTGGGAAGTAGGGGCAAGTGAGAGATGGAGGCAGCTCTATGGGCTCACTGTCCCCCCTCATGTTGGTGAGCCCAGCTCTTCCCCAAGGGCTGTGATAGCCACAGCAGCCAGGCCAGGCTGGGTTCCCAGCTGTGTTTGTTCTTTCTGGGCCATTCCCTCACCCAGGCCATCCTGGCACTGGCTCATACTCAGAGCAAGGCCTGGAGCCAGGCCTGGCTGCCACTCTCTGCCCCCAGCCCTCCCCCAGATCCCACTGCAGCCTTTCCCTCCATTCCCGTCCCTCACCTGTCGCCGCTTGGACAGCAGCGGCTGTCCCTCACAGGACTGGCTACTTGGGTTCATGTCATGTCTCTTGGACATCTTGGAAGTGTTCTGATGAGCACTGGCCAAGATCACTCGGGAGAGCTGCTTCCTCCTGAGGAGCTGCTGCCTCGTGAGAGAGCTGGTCTCCTGAGAGTGACAACATGAGAGGTTTGGCCCTACAAGAGCTCTCTGTGTCATGGCATGTGCCTGTGTCACAATGCCCTCTGGGCACAATGCAACTGTGAGTCACAAAGGCCTGGTGGGCACAGCCACCCCTTGTCATGGAGAGTCATGGAGCCATCCTTGGTCGCAAAGGCCTTGTTTTTGGCCTTTGACCCTTGACTTTTCCTATTTTTTTCCCTCTCCCAATGGCCTGATCTCTCCCTTGTCCCATCATGTGTTCCTCCCCTAAACATCCCCAAAAAGCCCTGTGCCTTGCCAAACTGATTTTCCCACCCAAGGGCTGTCCCGCCTCTTGGCTCCCACCTCATATAGATAGAAAATCAGGAAGGCAAAAGCTCCCTTAGAATTCCATCTGGCCACTACTGTAAAAGACAATAAATATTGTTCGTTTAAGAAGATTAATGGCAAAGGATTGTCAAGGACATTCTCCATTTTTACTGGATGAAGGGTTGATTATGATCACATTGATGAGGAAAAGGCTGAGGAACTGAATACCTTCTTTGCACCAGTCTTCAATAGTCAGAATGGTCATGTGGAGGACAAGCATCCCCCTGAGCCAGCAGGCAGGGACAGGGAGCTGACTAGAGCTCCTGCAATCCAGGAGGAAGTAGAAACTCACTTGCACACCCACCAAGAGAGTGACATATCTATGGGGCTGGCCAGGAGTCCCCCAGGGTCACTCAGAGAGCTGGCAGAAGAGCTCACTAAGCAGCTCTCTGCCTTTTATTATCAGTCCTGGCCTCTTGGGAAGGTCCCAGATGACTGGAGGTGGCAGTGTGACACCCATGCCCAAGAAGGACTGCAGGGAGGATGCAGGGAACTGCAGGCCTGTCAGCCTTAGCTCTGGGCTGGGCATGGTTCTGGAGCAGATCATCAGGAGGGGGATCACAGGGCCTAGAGAAGGTAGTTGTGGGATCAGGCCCAGCCAGCATGGATGTAGGAAAGCCAGGTCCTGCCTGAGCAACATGATATCCTTCAATTAGTGGTTGACCCACTTCCAGGCTGAGGAAGACGCTTCTGCATGGAGACTCCCTGGATCTGAGGAAAATCTTTGACTTCTGACTTTATATTACAGCACAGACTTAAAAAACCCACCAGCCCAGGTGGGAAGGTGAACTCTTTGCGGGATTAAGAACTGTTGGGACTGGGCCTAGCAGTGTGGTGATGAATGGCGTCACATCCAGGTGGTGTCCCCTGGGCTCAGTCCTGTTTATATCTGTCCTGCGGATGTGGCCAAGGGCATGGAGGGTACCCTCAGTCGTAGATTTCTGACAAAACCAAGGCAGGTTGGAGTGTCAGTGTGCTGGAAGCTAGGAAGGCTGTTTGGGAGAATGTGGACAGGCTTGATCAATGGTGCCATGCCAGCAGGATGAGGTTCAGGAAGACCAAGGACTGGGTCCTGCCCTTGTGTCCCATCAAGGCCCTGCAGCACCCCAGGCTGTGGACAGAGGTGCTGGAAAGCTGCCCAGCAGGAAAGGCCCTGGCGGTGCAGGCTGATAGCGGCTGAACATGAGCCAGTGTGTGCCCACATGTGCAAGAAGGCCAGTGGCCATCTCTGTCAGCAATAGTGTGGCCTGCAGTGATTGTCCCTCTGTGTGGGGCACTGGGGGGGGCCACAGCTCTTGGGTTGTGCGCAGATGAGTGCCCCTGTTAAGCACCATTATTGAGAGATGACTCAGTGTGAATTAAGGTTCCAACGAGGTCATGTACCAAAGTCAAGAACAGAGATTTTATTTAACAATAAATGTGAAGCAGAGAGATAGAAAGGGGTAGAAAATAGAAGGATGAGAAGGAGAGAGGCTGGAAGGATGAGGGGGAAGGAGTGGGCAGGGATGGAGACATCAAGAAGAAGACAGACAGCATGCTTGGCTCCTGCAGCGTCCTGTCGGTTGTTCCTCACCCTGGGCTTCTCAGTGATGACAGGTCCCAGTGGCTCCTATGAAGGTGGAGGTGGGGACTCCATATCAGTCTTCCACGGTCACCCCTTATCTCCAGTCCATGTTGTGAGGATCCAAGGAGGCGTTCTTCTACATGCCATTCAAATGGAGGATGAGCATGCCTTCCTTCACCTGCAATGCTGAAGTCCAAGAAGCATTTCTCAGCCCCTAATGTGGCCTGGGCACAGAGTGGGAATGCACCCCACTCTAAAGTTGGACTTTAAAGTCAGCTTCTCCGGGATTCAACAAGGCAGTGCTGCCCCCCTTCCTCATCCAGCTCTCCTTGACCAGGCTGTCTTGTAGTTGGCTTGGGGGTGGTGGGCTGGGGTCAGCAGCAGGACCTGCCTGTGGCAATTGGTTGCATTGGGCAATATCCATTCAAGCACCTGTCCATTGATCTGTCCATCCATCGGTGAACCCACTACATGCCTCCCTGTGCCATTGCCTCTGGGAGATGAATGGCCTGAGGGTGAGTAGCAAATTCTTCAGACGTGCCTGGTGCTGTGTCACAATCCGCTCTACGAGCGGGAAGACGTGACGGCATTCTAATGATCTCAGAGTGCAAAAAACCACCACAGAAAGGGGACTGACGTATCAATCAAAACAAACGCACCTTTACTGGATGACCACAGCAAATGTGGTAAAGGAATTAAGGAAAAGAACAGAAAAGAGGGAGAAGAAAGAGGGAGGTAATATAGCTACCAAATGTAGAGAGACAAAGTCTTCATTGTCCAGCTGATGGAGTTTACCAAGTCACATCAGAGAGATCTTGAAGTCTCTACTTCACTCAGGGGTTTTATTCTGATAAATCATTGTGGGGGAAACAGGTAAGTCTATTGAAAATTACTGAGGGGGAGAAACAGATAGAATAAAGAATAGATGTAACAGTCCATATTCTCAGCAGTAGGTGAGAACCATTGTCTACCTGGTCCAATGGCCACACCTGCAGGCATGCGCAAGGGCGTACGCGGCCCTAGGTCCGGCTAGCTGAAGGGGTGAAGCGGCCGACGCCCCTACGCATCAGAAGCCAACCCCCCTTGGCGTCGTGGCCTTGGGCTGGGCTGGATTGCGGACTTGGGTTCACGCAGGACGAGACGAGAGAGGAGGCGACCACTTGCTGGGGGTAAAACATCGGTTTATTGAAGAGCCCACAGGCAGCAAAGGGCAAACCAACAGGTGGAAAAACCCACAGCAAATGGCTCCGAACACAGGGGGAGACAGAGTTTTACAGGGAAGGGGTGGAGAAGGGAGGGGAAACCCAGCTAGCCAATAGGAAAACATAAAGGGAGGTACTAAACATAATGGACATTCAGAACTAACCAGTGAATACAAAATAAAGGAGGGGCCCCGGGACCGCAGCCAATCACAACCCCCAGAGAGAAGAAAGTTCTCGAAGCCTGGGCGGAGTGGGAGGTGATTGACTGGGCCCAGGGAGGAGGAAAATTTACTTCTACGGTGGGATAAGGGAGGAGCAGTTATGTAACTTAGGAGATTGGCAACTGAAGGGGGCAGGGGTAACCATGGTAACCCAACTGTCAGGGCACCAGTGGCGGGAAAACTGGGAAGAGAAGAACAATTTTACAAGGACAAAAGGAGAATGACACATAAAACGGGGGAACACAAAAGAAACTTAAAAACGCACTACAACACAGGCAAATATCTCACTTTGGTCAGGGTGGCGCCTCCACACACCTCCCCATGTTAGAGGTTTCAATCTCAGTCCTTGGGAAGGGGGAGCTTCTTCATATAGGTGTCTCGTGTCTCAGCCCTTGAGAGGGAGGCTTCATCCATCTCAGTCTGTCTGCATGGTGGTAGTGGAGCAGATGAAGGATTTTCCATGGGAGGCCACTAAAGTTGCCCCAGCAAGTTTATCTGGTCACGAGGTGGGAAAATTGCTGGGCTATTATCATGAAGCAGGAGCAAGCATAGAGGGCACGTCATCTCCTTGGCAGGCCCTGCTAGAAGCAGTCACTACAGACCCAGCTGTGAACAATCTCTTGCCACGCCAGAATTCTGACCAGGATCCTCAGGGTCCCAGTGTCTATCTTTGAGATGGTTGTGAGGCAAATGAGGGGAACTTCAGACTGCTGGTCTCACATGCTGGCAGCTGGGCTCACTCCTCTGGCTGTCCCCTGAGGCAGCTGAAGGAGAAAAGCCGCCTCAGAGCCCACCGGCCCGTCTTGACAATGGTGCGCCATCGCCGTGGGGCCGGGGGCTGCAGGACTGTGGTCATGTTTGTGGTGGGGGAAGGAACACAGCATGCCAGGGGCTGGGAAGGCGCTGAGCAAGCCCCTGCCAGCACCGCAGGCCCACTGGGATTTTCCTGGTCAAGGCTATCCTGGGAACAGCCAGCTTCCATGCGTGCTGCATCGGGCTCCTCCGTGGGCTTGGCTGTCAAGTTGCAAGATGACATCTTTGGGTCTCTGGGCAGTGTCATGGGGAGAGGCTCACTGTGTCCCTCACCAGAAGGATCACTGTCCAGAGGAGAAGCTGCTGGCTCTGTTTCTTTGTCTTGCACGAGGGGAGACAATGCACATTCTGGCTCGCTATCCCCTTCTCCTGCAGCCTCTCTGTCAGGGAGCTCCTCTTCCTCCCAATTTGCCAATACCACTTCTACATGAGTGTCCCGGGATGGCATGTCCTTGTTGTTAAAGAGGGACCAGAGGTCTGCAAACAGGTCAGGAGGCATGAGCTGTGCACAGTTTTCGGTCTCTCCTGCATAGTGATTGGTCAAGGTGCAAAGGCTGTATGACATCGAGGTGCTTTCTTCATGAAGGGAGCAGAGAATGTCTTCCTCCAACTCCTCCAGCTCCTCTGCCTTGATGTGCAGAAGGGGCTTTGAAACATCCTCAGTCTCTGTGCACAGCAGCTTGCTGTGGGCACTTTGCTGTGCTGGCCAACGCATTCCCCTCTCTTCACAGGTCTCTCCAGATGAAGACAAAGTGGAGAAGCCTGAGGTTTCCTCAGCCTCTGAGGTGGGGAAAAGCTCACTGGGCCCCTCATCCCAGGGATTGCTGGCCAAAGGAGAAGCTGCAGCCTCTGCCGTTTTCTCTTTCAATGGGGCAAGCGACATGCTTCTTGGGTCGCTGACCCCATCTCCTGCAGACTCCATGTTTGGGAGCTCTTCCTCCTCCCACTTCTCCTCTGGCTCCTTTCGACAAGTGTCCGCATGCCATGAGTTGTCAGAACCAGAGCATGGCTCTGCTATCAGGGTCGGAGACAGGAGCTCAGAGGAGCTTCCTGTTCCTCGTGTGGAGCCTTCGGGCAAGCCGGGAGTGCTGGGCAGCACCTGGGGCTCTGCATCTGCCTCTTGGCAGAGACTTGACTGCTCCTGGGTGCAGGTGGACTGGATGGAAGTGTCTTCACCGAGGCACAGGGAGAGGCCTCTAAACAGGTCTCTGGTTGTTTTGCCCCTGTGCACGTCCTGCACCTCAGTGAGCTCCTCTGCCTCAGTGTGCCCCCAGTGCTTCCAGGCTTGCTGGGTCCCTGTGCGGAGCGGCATGGCACCTGCACATCGCAGGGGGGGCAGGCGATGACCCTGCCTTGCCACTGACCCTTGCCAGGCCCGTTCACCTGTGGTGTCTGGGGAAGGGCTTTTCTGGGCCCTGTCAGCAGCCGTAGTGCCCAGTACAGAAGGTGGCACAAGCTCTCGATAGCACCTGGCCATGGGGCACCCAGACCATGCTCTGGGTATTCTCCCAGAGGCTTCTGGGGCTGCTGGCAGAGGGGGTGTCTTGACCCTTGCCAAGGCTGCTCTTGGCATTTCAGGGGTGAGCAGACAGGGAGGTATCACTGTGAGTGGAGGGCCATGTAGAGGTGGCAAGTCTGATACAGACAACCTTGCTGGCCGTGTGACTGTGCCACTGTAGGGCACTGAGTGCCCTCCCTGCAGGCTGTCCTTCAGAGATCCGAGTCCTGTGGATGTCAATGAGGTGACGGGTCTGGGGACCCGTCTTTCCCCGTGGAGGGGCGTGATGGTCACCAATGTGACCTCCGCCACTGCCTGCGGCGGCCTCTGGGGCACCTGTGGGAAGTTGGGGCAAGTGAGAGACAGGGGCAGCTCTATGGGCACACTGTCCCCCCTCATGTTGGTGAGCCCAGCTCTGGCCCCAAGGGCAGTGATGGCCACAGCAGCCAGGCCAGGCTGGGTTCCCAGCTGCGCTCGCTGTCTCTGGGCCATTCCCTCACCCAGGCCATCCTGGCAACTGCTCCTCCCCAGAGCAAGGCCTGGAGCCAGGCCTGGCTGCCGCTCTCTGCCCCCAGCCCTCCCCGAGGTCCCACTGCAGCCTTTCCCTCCATTCCTGCCCCTTACCTGTCGCCGCTTGAACAGCAGGGGCTGCCCCTCACGGGACTGGCAGTGGGCATTTGCCTTGTGTCTCTTGGACATCTTGGCAGTGCTCTGAGGAACAACGGCCAAGATCACTCTGGGGAGCTGCTTCCTCCTAAGGAGCTGCTGCCTCGTGAGAGAGCTGGTCTCCTGAGAGTGACAACATGAGAGGTTTGGCCCTACAAGAGCCCTCCGTGTCACCACACAGACCCGTGTCACAATGGCCTCTGGGCATGATGCAACTGCGAGTCACAAAGGCCTAGTGGGCATGGCTGCCCCTTGTCATGGAGAGACATGGAGACCCCCTTGATCACAAAGGCTTTTTTTTTTGTCCTTTGCCCCTTGACTTTGCCTATGTTTCTTCCTCTGCCAATGGCCTGCGTGTCTCCCTCTCCCATCATGTGTTCCTACCCTAAACACCCCCAAAGAAGCCTTGTGCCTTGCCAAACTGATTTTCCCACCCAAGGGCTTTCCCACCCATTGGCTTCCCTCAATGTAGATGGAAAATCAGGAAGGCAAAAGTTCCCGTAGAACTTCATCTGGCGACTACTGTAAAAGACAATAAATATGGTTTCTTTAAGAAGATTAATGGCAAAGGAATGCCAAGGACATTCTCCATTTTTACTGGAGGGAGGGTTGATAACGATCACAAACAGTGAGGAAAAGGCTGAGGAGACTGAATGCCACCTTTGCACCAGTCTTCAATAGTCAGAATGGTCATGTGGAGGACAAGCATCCCCCTGAGCCAGCAGGCAGGGACAGGGAGCTGACTAGAGCTCCTGCAATCCAGGAGGAAGTAGAAACTCACTTGCACACCCACCAAGAGAGTGACAAATCTATGGAGCTGCTCAGGAGTCCCTCAGGGTCACTCAGAGTGCCAGCAGAAGAGCTCACTAAGCAGCTCTCTGCCTTTTATTATCAGTCCTGGCCTCTTGGGAAGGTCCCAGATGACTGGAGGTGGCAGTGTGACACCCATGCCCAAGAAGGACTGCAGGGAGGATGCAGGGAACTGCAGACCTGTCAGCCTTAGTTCAGGGCCTGGCATGGTTCTGGAGCAGATCATCAGGAGGAGGATCACAGGGCCCAGAGAGGGTAGCTGAGCAATCAGGCCCAGCCAGCATGGGTGTACGAAAGCCAAGTCCTGCCTGAGCAACATGATATCCTTCAATTAATGGGTGACCCACTTCCAGGCTGAGGAAGACGCTTCTGCATGGAGACCCCCTGGATTTGGGCAAAACCTTGACTTCTGACTTTTCAAGACAGTTCACTCTTGAAAAAGCCATCAGGTCAGGGCTTGGGAAGGTGAACTCTTTGCTGGATTAAGAACTGTTGGGACTGGGCCTAACAGTGTGGTGATGAATGGTGTCACATCCAGGTGGTGTCCCCAGGGCTCAGTCCTGTTTATAATCTGTCCTGCGGATGTGGCCAAGGGCATGGAGGGTACCCTCAGTCGTAGATTTCTGACAACACCAAGGTGGGTTGGAGTGTCAGTGTGCTGGAAGCTAGGAAGGCTTTTTGGGAGAATGTGGACAGGCTTGATCAATGGTGCCATGCCAGCAGGATGAGGTTCAGGAAGACCAAGGACTGGGTCCTGCCCTTGTGTCCCATCAAGGCCCTGCAGCACCCCAGGCTGTGGACAGAGGTGCTGGAAAGCTGCCCAGCAGGAAAGGCCCTGGCGGTGCAGGCTGATAGTGGCCGAACATGAGCCAGCGTGTGCCTACATGTGCAAGAAGGCCAGTGGCCATCTCTGTCAGCAATAGTGTGTCCAGCTGGACCAGGGCAGTGATTGTCCCGGTGTATGGGGCACTGGGGGGTATTACAGTGTCCTGAGTGGGTCGCTGGTGGTGAGAGAGAGACGGTGAATCTTGTTTCTTGATCAGAAGGCTGGATTTATTGATATATGATATATAATACATTATGACTATACTAATAGGAATAAAGAGAGAAGTTTGCCTAGCTGCTGCTCTAAGCTAAGAATAGATAGAAAGAATCTATAACAAAGTTGTGTCCAGGGACTCGGTCCCTACCTTGCACTTTGTGATTTTCCCTTAATTATAAACATAGGAACATGAACCAATCACCAATCAAATAGGTGCATCCTATTGCATTCCACAGCAGCTGATAACAATTGTTTACATTCTTCTTCTGGGGGCCCTTGCTTCCCAGAAGCTACAGAAATCTGAAAGAAAGGATTCCTGTGAAAAAACGTCTGTGACAGGGGGGGTCACAACTCTTGGGTTGTGCGCAGTTGTGTGCCCCTGTTAAGTATCATTAGTAAGAGATGACTCAGTGTGAATTAATGTTCCAATGAGGCCATGTACCAAAGTCAAAAACAGAGATTTTATTTAACAATAAATGTGAAGCAGAGAGATAGAAAGCAGTAGAAAATAGGAGGATGAGAAGGAGAGAGGCTGGAAGGATGAAGGGGAAGGAGTGGGCAGGGATGGAGACATCAATAAGAAGACAGGCACCATTCTTGGCTCCCACAGCATCTTGTTGGTTGTTCGTCACCCTGGGCTTCTCAGTGGTAACAGGTCCCAGTGGCTCCTATGGAGATGGAGGTGGGGGCACCAGGTGGACGTGATGGACGTATCTTCACAGAGGCACAGGGCAAGGCCTCTAAACAGGTCCCCAGATGTTTTGCCCCTGTGCACGTCCTGCACCTCAGTGAGCTCCTCTGCCTCAGTGTGCCCCCCACACATCGCAGGGGCGGCAGGCAATGGCCCTGCCTGCCTGATGACCCTCAGCAGAGCATTTCAGCTGTGCTTTCCAGGGAAGGCGTTTCCTGGGCCCTGTCAGCAGCCATAGTGCCCCAGTACAGAAGGTGGCACAAGGTCTCGGTAGCGCCTGGCCACGGGGCACCCAGACTGTGCTCTGGGTCGGCTCCCAGTCGTTTTTGGGGCTGCTGGCAGAGGGGGCATTTTGACCCTTGCTTCTCAGGGAATTTCAGGGCCAAGCTGCCACGGAGGTATCACTGCCAGTGAAGGGCCATGGAGAGGTGGCAAGTCTGTCACGGATAATCTTTGTGGCCGTGAGACTGTGCTGCTGCGGGGCACTGAGTGCCCTCCCTGCAGGCTGTCCTCCAGAGATCCGAGTCCTACAGACCTGAATGAGTTGACTGGTCTGGGGACATGTCTTTCCCCGTGGAGGGGCGTGATGGTCACCAATGTGACCTCCGCTGCTGCCTGCGGCGGCCTCTGGGGCACCTGTGGGAAGTTGGGGCAAGTGAGAGATGGAGGCAGCTCTATGGGCACACTGTCCCCCCTCATGTTGGTGAGCCCAGCTCTGGCCCCAAGGGCAGTGATGGCCACAGCAGCCAGGCCAGGCTGGGTTCCCAGCTGCGCTCGCTGTCTCTGGGCCATTCCCTCACCCAGGCCATCCTGGCAACGGCTCCTCCCCAGAGCAAGGCCTGGAGCCAGGCCTGGCTGCCGCTCTCTGCCCCCAGCCCTCCCCGAGGTCCCACTGCAGCCTTTCCCTCCATTCCTGCCCCTCACCTGTCGCCGCTTGAACAGCAGGGGCTGCCCCTCACGGGACTGGCAGTGGGCATTTGCCTTGTGTCTCTTGGACATCTTGGCAGTGCTCTGAGGAACAACGGCCAAGATCACTCTGGGGAGCTGCTTCCTCCTAAGGAGCTGCTGCCTCGTGAGAGAGCTGGTCTCCTGAGAGTGACAACACGAGAGGTTTGGCCCTACAAGAGCCCTCCGTGTCACCACACAGACCCGTGTCACAATGCCCTCTGGGCACAATGCAACTGCGAGTCACAAAGGCCTAGTGGGCATGGTTGCCCCTTGTCATGGAGAGACATGGAGACCCCCTTGATCACAAAGGCTTTTTTTTTTGTCCTTTGCCCCTTGACTTTGCCTATGTTTCTTCCTCTGCCAATGGCCTGCGTGTCTCCCTCTCCCATCATGTGTTCCTACCCTAAACATCCCCAAAGAAGCCTTGTGCCTTGCCAAACTGATTTTCCCACCCAAGGGCTTTCCCACCCATTGGCTTCCCTCAATGTAGATGGAAAATCAGGAAGGCAAAAGTTCCCGTAGAACTTCATCTGGCGACTACTGTAAAAGACAATAAATATGGTTTCTTTAAGAAGATTAATGGCAAAGGAATGCCAAGGACATTCTCCATTTTTACTGGAGGGAGGGTTGATAACGATCACAAACAGTGAGGAAAAGGCTGAGGAGACTGAATGCCACCTTTGCACCAGACTTCAATAGTCAGAATGGTCATGTGGAGGACAAGCATCCCCCTGAGCCAGCAGGCAGGGACAGGGAGCTGACTAGAGCTCCTGCAATCCAGGAGGAAGTAGAAACTCACTTGCACACCCACCAAGAGAGTGACAAATCTATGGAGCTGCTCAGGAGTCCCTCAGGGTCACTCAGAGTGCCAGCAGAAGAGCTCACTAAGCAGCTCTCTGCCTTTTATTATCAGTCCTGGCCTCTTGGGAAGGTCCCAGATGACTGGAGGTGGCAGTGTGACACCCATGCCCAAGAAGGACTACAGGGAGGATGCAGGGAACTGCAGGCCTGTCAGCCTTAGCTCTGGGCTGGGCATGGTTCTGGAGCAGATCATCAGGAGGGGGATCACAGGGCCTAGAGAGGGTAGCTGAGCAATCAGGCCCAGCCAGCACGGGTGTAGGAAAGGCAGGTCCTGCCTGAGCAACGTGATATCCTTCAATTAATGGGTGACCCACTTCCAGGCTGAGGAAGATCCTTCCTCATGGAGACCCCCTGGACTTGGGCAAAACCTTGACTTCTGACTTTTCAAGACAGTTCACTCTTGAAAAAGCCATCAGGCCAGAGCTTGGGAAGGTGAACTCTTTGCTGGATTAAGAACTGTTGGGACTGGGCCTAACAGTGTGGTGATGAATGGTGTCACATCCAGGTGGTGTCCCCAGGGCTCAGTCCTGTTTATAATCTGTCCTGCGGATGTGGCCAAGGGCATGGAGGGTACCCTCAGTCGTAGATTTCTGACAACACCAAGGTGGGTTGGAGTGTCAGTGTGCTGGAAGCTAGGAAGGCTTTTTGGGAGAATGTGGACAGGCTTGATCAATGGTGCCATGCCAGCGGGATGAGGTTCAGGAAGACCAAGGACTGGATCTTGCCCTTGTGTCTTAACTATCCCTTGCCTTCTGCAGGCTGGGTGCAGCATGGCTGGAAAGCTGTCCAGAAGAAAATGTGGACAGGGACTGAATATGGACTTGCATGTGCCCTGGTAGACAATAAGGCCAGTGTCTTCCTGGCCTGTATTAGGGATGGTTTTATGATTTCCCTCTAGTAGCCTCCATTATCAGAAACTTCAGAATAAAATTCTAAAAAGCCTATGTTGAATTTGAAGGTCATTTGACCGTGTTCCATGCTGTCAAATGATCAGATACTTCCATGAATCTATCATTTAGGAGTTATCTTCCTATGCAGTCTGCAGTCACCTCTGCAAGACCAAATTTTCACCCAAGGATGATCTTCTAGGAACTATTTGGCACATCATTTCTGCTTGTAAATAATAAATACAATACTACTGAGTGGAACTACTCAGAGAAGTAAGCCCTGAAATTGGTAATAAGTGTTTGCATTTTCACACCTAAATCTTTCTAAGATTTAATATGTCATTCACACTAGAAAGCCATCTAAGTCTCCAGGGGCTGTGTGATATAAATGCAAAAAATTTTATAGTTGGTTTTGTTCCTTTCCAGAAGGCTTCAATTTACTACTTCTCCTGGGAAGAAAAGAGCATTTTCAAAGGCACAAATAATGTGTAGACACCCATCTCTTATTGATATCTTTGAGAGTCACCATTTAAGTAGGATGATTTACTTAATAGCCACATTTTACTTGATTCTTTACCAATCAGCTTCATTTAGTCCTTAAAAACATTTTTCCTCTTAGAGTAATTCTGACAAAAAAAAAAAAAGAAAAAAAAAGCCAGGACATTTCAGTCACTACCTCTCAAAACACTGCAGTTGCATTAATGCAAGCTCCACTGTTTTCAGCCATTATTACAGAACATCAAAATTTATTTTTATAAGGTTGCTAGGCAGTTAAACCACCTTGAAAGAAATTAACTATCTGTGTGCAAGCATGTACAACAAAGTTATTGATGGGATACTAAATAAAAAAGAATACGTGAGAGCTAAATCTGGAGATATTTACTGGGGCTGTACTATTACATTCCAGCAACACTGACATTTCAGGCTGCAGTTTCCAACAGTCACTGCAATATAATTTAAACCCCAAAATCAAAACTGTCAGTGCTTTTGGATCTGTGAGATGGGGGAAAAGTTTATTTTAAAGCTGCATTTTTCTTTCTTCCAACTTTCTATGTCTCACAAGAACACAGAAAGTCTCACACACATTTCCTCATGGAAAATGACTTTTTCACTGTCTTTGATACAAAGCTGTAGAACCACAAAAGTTATTTGGGTGTAAAGGAACATTTAGAATTCATAGAATGGCATTGGTTGGAAGGGACATTCAAGATCATCTAGTTCTAACCCCTGAAGCTCATCAGTTGCATCTGTTCCAAATTCTTGTGCAAAGCAGGGCCAGTTTTGAAGCAGGATCTGACCTGGAAACCAGAAGCATCAGAAGTTCAGAAGGGTTATAAATCACATGAGCATTGTCTGTTACAAATCTTTTAAGTCCCATAAGTTCTTTCTCCTTTTGATATACTGACTTTTTCCTCCTGTCTGTGCAGTCTATAGGAATGTTCATTCTGGGCAAAGCATGCAGGAGAAGGTTTTGCCACCTACGCTGTACCTCAGCCCCAAATTTATATACATTTACTGTAAGAGATATTAAAAAAAAAAAAAATCCCCTTTGCCCAAGCCAATGAGTTCTGCCAGCTCTTTTTTAGAACTTGAGCTAAGGAACCATTGTTGATATCTTGTATAACATTTGAAAATAAATCTACTAAAATTTGGCTGAAAGGCCAGTGGAAGGCTATATTGAATACAACAGGAATTTTTATGCAAAAAAAAAATTTAATGGAAAATATAGGAAGTTTAGCTTTTGGTATTGTTGTGACTTTTCAAATGAAAATTCTTTACTGAAAACCAAATGTTGAAACAAGTTCAATACCAATTTTTTAAGTTAAATAAAACTTTAATTTCTAATTAATAATGTCCATCAACAAGATTCATAATAAAAGCAAGACCCAAGGTGTGGGGCCAATCTAGGATGCAGTCTTTGGGAATTTTGTCTCTTAATGTATCCTTAGATCATATTTATAGATTTTTATGTCCTCAGCTGGTTTAATGTTCCAAGGAATTCTATGAAAAAAAAAAAAAGCATGATGATGATTCTGTGAAGATAGTTCTACCTTTGGCTCTTGTTATTTAAAGAAAACTTTAAAAAGTGAGGGAAGCAATGAATGATTTATTTTGGTTTTTTTTAATAACCCCAGGAGTTGAAGGTGTAAATCTTTTAAAGGGAAAACATCCCCTCATGCAAGATGCGGGTTAAAATGAATAAAACCTTGGCAGCAGTTTGAGCTCAAAGTGCTGCCTATACATTTCCTGGATACAGCTGAGCAGATAAACCCAGCTCCTGCAGAAATGAATAGGAGCTGGCACATGAGTACCTGTAAGAATCCACACCGCTGCCCATGATAAAACATCTGGTTTATCATCGGCAGCAGAACCAGTAGAATTAAGTAGTTAATACTTCAAAGTGATACAAAATGTAACTGTAAATTCAACAGAGCTTTCTACTGGAGACCATGTAAGAGCACCATAATAACAGCAAATTGATTCACCTAAACCTTTGCTTTGCATTTGCTGTAAGACAGGATTTTCAGTAAACTACTCCAGCTCTCCTCTGTGTTAATAATAACTACCTCACTGGCTGTTGAATGAGCCACACTTACATACACAAGGGAAAAAAAAGAAAAGAAAAAACGAAATGCTGCAGACATGAAGGAATGTATTCCTTGTTGGAGCTCCCATTTTTTGCGGCTTTATAAAGAGATAGAACTTGGGTTAATTTAATACAGCAGATCCATATAGTGACTTAATACTATTGTTTTTCTCCTTTACAGCCTGATGAGATATAAGTAATTGAAAAACTGCTCCATTAAGACCAAGTATATGCATTTCCTCCTGGCTTTACTCTTTCCTCTCCCTAAAATGACCCTGACTGGTCTCAGTCTCATGGGAGAATTAACTGTGCAGGTTTTATAAAGATCATTGCATCAGACACTGTCACTACTGTGGTTAAGGAGAGGAAGTTCTTTTTGCACAATCCCCTCCATAAGGACGGTATGTCACTTGCAGAATAGCTCCAGACTCACAGGAAACCTGTGACAATGTCTCTTCCCAAGGGCAACAAGCACAAGGACCCTCCACACCAGCTGCCTGACAGAGTTCAACAAGTTTAGACTTATGCTCTCAGACATTTGGTGTGATTTTTGGTGGTGTCCCATGCAGAGACAGGAGAATGGTTGTGTTTGATGGTCCCTGTAGGACCCATCTAACTCGGGAAATTCTATGGTTCCATCTATGGTTCCATCTGAGCCCCTACACCTGCACATATACACAAACCATGCACATCCATCCATACAGTGTTTTCCTCCTACCAGCTGCCTTTGCACACATGCTGCTATATATCTTCCACAGGAATCTGCAAAGACAAAGACTACATTTTACTTCCATGGCACTTCATAGCCACCCTTCCCTATTTGAAAAGACTTAATAATGGTACAATTAGAAATTAATGCCAGCAGATAATTTCTGTTTTCCAGATCTTGCTGGTCACTTCTGAGCCATTCCTGCAGCACTCAGTTCCTTGATGAGCTGTGAGTGGAGCTGCTGCAATCTAGCTTGTAACTGTGATCAAAATTACAGCATTTCTGAGGTTTTACATATTTCACACAAAATAGATGTAAAAATAAAATCAAAAAACCTGAACTGTAAGCTTCACATTTCACAAGGTTTTTCTTCTGTTAATAAAACCATTTACCTGCATATGAAAGGAGGTAAATTCCTTTCCTCTGAAATGGCCTTCTTTGGGTCTCAAAATCCCTAAATGCATTAGATGGAAGATTGGAGAAAAAAAAAAAGGCAGGAATCTCAATCTTTGCTGCAAAATATTGCCCTAAGGTAAAACTGATCCACTCTGCTGTCACAGAAGGCAGGACAGGTCAGTTGCTAATTCTCCAGATATGAGAAAAAATAGAGATTGCTGTGACAACATTCACAACATGCTCAGTTTTGTCTTCCTATAGATTATTATTTCTCTTTATGTCATGCAGTGCAATCTCTTTTTAAAATAGGGTTCCTACATCATGCAGAATCTGCTCAATTAGGGGTAAGATCAGGCCTCATCATCTGCATTCTCTGGTCCATCACTGCAGTCAAAAGGCAAAGCACAGCAGGATGAGAGGGAGGAGACTTTTTCTGTACCTCTGCCAGCTGCAATAAAATGTGATCTGTCTATCCTTACTCCGGGGTGATAACAAGGTGCTTGTAGATCTTCATCTTTTCACTTTCTGCTGCAGAGCTGTAAATCAGGAGAGGTGCAGGGCTTGACTCTTTCTACCCCCCTGCCATGCCTCTTCTGTAATTCAGATCAATCACTTAAAGTGTCCATAGAACCAGTTAACTGCCCCAGATGCTGCCAAGCAAATGAGTCATGGGCAAAATTAGGGACATTCGGTCACAGGTTTGTATGATGAGCACGACCCCATATGGTGTGGGATGTCCCTTGGGTCAGTCAGGGTCATTTGTCCCAGTTGTATCCCCTCCCCTCCTTGTACACTCCCAGCCTCCTCTCTGGTGAGGTGAGCAGAGGAAAGTCTTTGTCTTTGCTCAGCAATAACCAAAACATTCCTGTGTTATCAGCAATGTTTTGGTCACACAACTGAAGCATAGCCCATCCCAGCTACTCTGAAGAACCTTAAGTCTATCCCATCCAAAACCCGTGCACCTGGCCACATGTGTTCTGAAGTCATTGGTTTAAATAGACATACATTTATTTAGAATAAAAGTACCATGCCTGGGATGGAGTAGCAATGCAGGAGTTATGCATTGGCCCCTCTTGTCACAACTTTCTGCACACATATTAATTTAGTTTGTAAAACAGACACCAAGCAGCCATAAATGCAAGCAAAGCAGTAAATTCCTTTTTTTTTCATATATAAAGGGAGGAGCTTTATGAAAATAACTCTGTGTACCTGATGTCCCCTGTCTCTCCTCAAGCTTTAAACTTCAAACAGACAATTTGGATTTCCCCAGATCAGTCTGGGCTATGAATTTCAGGTGGGGCAAATAAAACATATTTAATTGCAATATTTTCATTGTAAAGAATTTACCAACTTTCTTTAGATGGCAAACAATGGCTCAGCTCCTGGAAAGAGCCTGTTACCCTTTCATTTAGGACCCAGATCTGCTGACAAAATCAGCATTGACTGAGAAATAGGTATTTTGTGTGTCCACAGATGTGAGAATCAAGCCTCAATTCCAATTAGATTTTTTTTTTCTCTCTTTTCATCACACCCGACAGACTGAGCATACTGACTATAGCCAACTTTTAGAAAGGTAAGAAAAATAGTTGGCTTTGTCACACTCACCAGTCAACCAGTGTTCCATGCTATCTATTAATGTTAACCTGGCATGTCCATCCCAGACGTGAATTTCTGAAAATTCATAGATCCTGGCAGTGCTTCCTCCAGATTTCTCAGCTAAGCTGCTGGAAATACATGCTATAAATTAAATTGCAGTGAATAGTAGGCCAGGACTTTGGGAGTTTGCTCGGGTCTATCAGAATATTTATGAAGCACAAAGATGTTCAATAGTTCTCAGGCTTTATATAAATTACCACTGAGTCCAACATTCTGGATTCAAGCATAAGCATGGGATGTGTGTTCCCACAGCCAAAGAGATAATGATTCCAACTGGAAACATGAAATCTGCTCACAGAGTCAGATGCTCAGCTGCAGTAAAGTAAGGTCTCTCCGAACAACAGAGTTATGCTGTTCTGTATTTCACGACTTTAATATTTGTTAGTATAACATGATAACAGCAAGTGTCTCTGGGCAGCTGGCATAAATTATTGTAGTTGTAACCTTCATAGGATCTGTCTTGTGATGTAGTTTTTCTCTAACTCACTGTACAAATGCACTGCAACTGAACAGAAGTAAACAGGACTTTCATCCTGGTTCCCATTTTGCCAGTGACATAACCTTGCTCTCACAAACCTTCTTCTCACACCCTGGGTAACTGATATAGCTAGAAGTAGCATTGAAGCAGAAAATCTGTTTAGTGTCTAGTTCCAGGAAGAGTTTGCAAAGCCAGCATCATCAAAAAAAACAAAAAAAAAAAAAAAAAAAAAAAACAACCCCAACCAAAATCCAAACCACAACACCCCAGGTTTTAACTTGTGAACTGAGCACATCTCATATGTAATTAGGGAATGAAAATAAATTAACTTTGTAACCTAAGGGTAACATTCTTAAAGATTATAAATCTGCCTGAGATCTCGAAAAGATGAAGACTATCCCAGTATAAGAGATGAACAGTTTCCTCCCTTTTATATGGAAATATTTAAAAACAGAAACACACTGCTGTCTTCTTTTGCAAAAAGGTTGATCACCAAACTAATAGTTCTTCCATTCTCTTGATTTCCTGCTCAAAATCCTAATCTCAGAATAGTGTGAATCCACAAAGGTGTGTGTTTTATATGGTTATAAGATTAATATTACACTCTGACTCCCTGAATACCATCCACTTGCTTACCTTTTCTTCAATATAATAGGAAATTACAAGCCCTGAGCAAGTCATTATTCTCTGATGATTATGAATTAGCTGACCACAGGCTACAGAGAAAAGCAGCATGTTCTAGCAGACCACAAGGTCTTTTAGTCAAGTATCATAATGTTCTGATCTGTAGCCGGACATTTCTGCTAGCTTAGGAGTCAGGTGTTTCATCTTTCCAAAATAGAAATGTTCGCCTAAGGAAATAAAGAGGACATCTCTTCCTCCACTTAGCAAAGCAATGTTATTTGCTGGAGGCTATCTGTGCAATCAGGGCTTTTTTCCTCTTCTGCTGACTGACATAATAATACTTTCTAATGCAGGAAATACTAAGTATTAGTATACTAAGCCCATTTCAAGTATAATGGAGCATGGACTAAATCAAATACTGAGTGTTCCACCATATAAATTCCTGTCTGCTCCCAGTGAACAAGTAAGGAGCTGCCAACATTTCCCTGAATGGCTGCAGGGAATGCAAGACAGCAGCAACAACATCTCCAAAGGAGAAGGAAGTATCTCCATTCTCCCCTCCTTTCTACTGCTTCTTCTCACTGCTTCTTCTTAGTGCCTCGACCATTTACACCTTGAACATCCAAATCAGTCCTTTCCCTACAAAACCCTCCTTCCAGAGTTTGGAAGTGACCAAAGAAATAAAACCTGAGTCTGAAGCAGCCCTGCAGGTTTAACCCACTTAGAGGACTAAAACCTGCCCCGTCTCCATCTACTCATATTTTATTAATCTCAGTTAATGAATGTGTTTCTGTGTCTCGCAGGCCAGGCTGCAGCAGCTGGCACAGCCCATGCCTGCGTGGGAGGGATTGTTGAGGATCTGAGCAGGGCTGGGCTGGGCTGGGCTGTCAGACCCAGCACATCAAAGGCCCATCTGCCAAACCTTCCCAGGAGACATTGGTGAACACACACAGGGAAAAGGGGGAATAGAGGTTTTCCTTTGGCACCACCTTTTCTAGGGATTTCTTGGTGTTTTATAGGAGATTTAAGGAGAAATGAGTCTCCTTACTTGAGGGAAATGTGGAAATGCTTGAAACAGTATTCATTGCAAAGGTGGGGAGTAAAACTGTGAGCACTGTTATTTCAGAAGAAAACCTTGAGAACCCCCTCATGGCCCAGGAGATGAGAAGTGGGCTGGATACGCCTTCTCCCTCCTAATTCTTTCAGACAGAGTGGAGGAGAGATTACATTTACTGTGTGGTTGCTCTAAAAGTGTGGGACACTGAGATGCCCTTAAGATGTCAGAAGTTGACTGCGTGGTATTTTGTGGGCAGATGCATGGAAAAGATGAATCAGTTCCACTGCAGAAGCTGTGTAATGGCAAAATAAGTTTATTGTGCTTTGCTGAGAGGCCAGAAACTTCATGAAGGCTGGATGCACTGGTTCAGGGTCAGTGTCCTGCTGTCGGGGACACACAATTGGCTGATGTCAAGCACAGGCAGAGTGTCCTGGTATTTGTCCATAATGTGGTGTGGAGAAATATCCCATAATGGATTCATCTCCTGGAATGTCAATGAACAACAATGAACCTGCTGGAGATATAATTGGAGGCTGGTAAAGAGCAGAATTTATTGTAACAGTCACTAATTTGAAGTAGTTAAAACTTCCACCTCTCAAAATGAGTAGTTTCCATGTGTTTTAGCAGTTGTCATCTTGTGCAGGTTTTTTAGTTATAGCTTTGCACCTGCTTTTGAAACTCTAGTTCTCTTACTATTTAATCTGATTTTGCAAGGTCACCAATGGGTCTGTCTCAGGTCAAAGTCACCATTGCTTCATTTTGGGAAGCACAGGAAGTACAAGGAAGTTGGAAAGTAGTGGTAGTCAATATTTCTGCATCATTAAACTAAACCAAAAAAGCAATGTGTTTTCTGCAGCATAATGCCAGCCTGATTTTGCCACCATTTTTAATAATCTTCCACCAGTACTGAGAAGGCCTGAGTGAAATTAGTTGGTTTTATCCACGAAATTTTAAGTAGACAGATGCCAAGGCATGAAAACAACAATCTGATTCAAGAGAAGCCATCCCTGAGTAAAAGGCATAGCAGATAGGCCAGAAGGAAAATAACGTGGGTCTTTTTCCCCCTGTTTTCTGTAACAGGTTTGAAAAACAAGTCTGCATGAAGAGTAGTCTCAGTGGACTTCAGGTCAAGGAGATCAGGGTACATGTTTGTCTACATGTAAGTGATGCCAATAGGACCAGAAAGGGTCACTGTGGACAGTGAGGAGCCTTTACCAAAATTGTTCCAGGCAGTCTTTAACACTCTGTGAAGATGAATTACCATGAGAAATTTGCAGTAAGCAGCATGGCAAAGATGGGGTTTCAAGAACCCATTTTCTAGATTTCCTGCCATCATGTAGGATGTGTCCTTCAGGTAGGACATTATCGGGTCACTGCCATGATGTTGGAGGGCAAAATACAAGAGATTTGAAATACTTTCTACTTGCAGAGATGAGGGTGCCCTAAAGCAAAACTGTCTATCCCTTCTCTCCAGCCTATCCCTTGAGTTATCAAGCTGAACCAAACCACCCTTGCCATTTACAGAACAAGTTGCTCTTCTTAAGAAAGAGATAGTATTTAAACACACCTCCTGATAAAGAGGTTCCCACTGGCTCTCAATTACTTCCAGTCCTTCCCTTCTCCAGTGTGTTATTCCAGCTCCTCTGGTCAGCTTTTGCCAGAATTCATGGGACCATGCTCTAAGTGGGAGCAGTAAAATCAAATTATTAAGTGAGACATGGAATTGTAGCAATATTCAAATAGGAAGCAAAGTGAACTCATGAGGAATGAGGATCCACTGCTCACTGTGGATCTCCACTGGGTCTGCAACTTTAGTTGGGGCACTCAAGGAAGTCACTCTGATCACCTCTCCCCAAAGTAATAATAGCAAGCGCCTCAACCCATACCTGCTTCACACAACTTGCTCATCCTAAACCTATTGCAAAAAGACCCCAAGCTCAGTTGGAGTACTTAGTAATTCAGCTAATTAATGCTAATTTTAGTCAGCTTTTCCGGTGTATCCTAGAGAATGGAGTGACTATTCATTAGCCTTGGTGTGTACTTTGAAAACAGATACAAATTAAAACTCTTTTAAAATGCAAAATGTTATTTGCCTACGTGCTGCTTTCTTTGAGCAAACAGAAGTTAGGGGCAAGGATGAAAGCAACTGCTGTACATAGGCTGCATAAGGATGAGATCTGAAATCCAGCTGCTGCAGTGCCAGTCCTCCCAGCCTGCCTGACTGGAGCCCTGTTCCTGTTGAGGTGGCCTTGATCAACAGTGTGCCAGGTACAGACTGAGCAGTGCAGTCCACAGTGTTTTGCTATAAAATTCAGGTATTGATTGAAAACTTTGTTATTTGATAGAGTGGCACAGATCCCAAGGAACACAGATTCCTGTGTAACATGCCAGTTCAATACAGCAGTGCCTGTGATTTCATCACTCCATATCCTGGCTCTAGGAAAGATGAGAAGTGGCTTCTGCTGCATGGGAGGGATGTTACTTGCTTTCCAGGAAAAGAGAGTGGTGATCTTAGTGTTGCTGGATTACACTTCAATTCCTAGAAGTAAAAAAGGAGTTGACAGCTCTGTCCCCCAATGTGTGGCACAGTGAGGGTACACTTCCAATTACTTCTTAAATCAAAGCCCAAGTGTCTCACAAACTTGTATGAAACCAGGTTTGAGTCAAGGCACCGGCAAAACAGGTGACTGCACAAAAGTGTTCTGCTCTTACCATCAATTCTCAGGTTAGAAAAAAGGTGCTGCCAAACAACTGAAACAGCAAGAGCAAATAAGATTTTCCACAAAGCCACAGCCTGCTCTCTTCTCACTTTTTTTCCCAGAGAGCACACCTGATTGCAGGCAATAGCAAAGCCAGGCAAGGAAAATAAATGATATGTAGAATCCCTGGCATGCAGCTCATGAGGTGGGTGGAAGTTTGGAAATGTGCTTGATGAGCCTCTGAGTATGGCAAGACCTATAGAAAAGGAGGCAGAAGCAGTTACCAGGGCGGGGGAATGGGGGTTTGGAGTGACAGGCTTATGTAAGAGCTACAGTGGGGATAATTTTGTTGCGGAACAGAACAAAACCTGGAAATGCTGGTGGCCCCTACCTGTAAAAGAGTGCAAGGAAGAAGTCACAAAGAGTAAAAAAATAACAGAATGAGATGTGATTCTTGACCTGAAAATACTCTCTCATTAAGGCTGTTGGCCCAGGAACTGAGAGGGACTGTTTTCCCTATTCCCCTTTCATAGAGGAGAAAGCCAGCATCACTCAGAGATTCAGGAAGCAATGGTACCAGAAACAAAAGGCTCTACCACCCAAGGCATCTTTATAGGTTATAAATTAAATTAATCAAATCAATCCATATACCTGAAAAAATTCTCCAGCAAGTGCCTATGCCACAGGGAAGTAGTTCCAGTGACACCCAGTAACTTCTTTACAGCACATGACAAAGTGATCTTCCAGAGTGACACACTTGAGACAAATTCACTGCCACTTGCCTCTCTTACCAAAGCCCAAAGAGTTTTTGTTTTGCAGTGTATCCCTGTTTGGAAAGACAGCCCTTTCAATGTCACACAAGCTTTGGAAAAGACCAACAGAGGAGCTGCCTCAGAACCTCCAAGTCTCCCTTGCAGCACACATTTCTCTTCTGGAAAGACAATAAGGTGTGACTCACATTAGCAGGGAACACATCAGAGGACCTCTTATTTTTCTGTTTAGGTGGGGACAGTTACCCTGTGTGAGAGCAGAAAGAAGAATCATATGTGATAAAAATCCAACCCACAAAGTGTTGTACCCAAGGTAACCATCTTTACTAAGTTTTTGCCACCAACACAACTCACAACCTCCATCCCAGAGTGAGCTTCAGCCCAAGCTGTTTGAAAGTCTGCCAGAACTTGTTCCCACCTGCCTGTGTGTGAACATGGCACATAGAAACCTTCCTACGCAGAGTCCACCTGAAGTTTGGGGAAATGAAGGCTGTAGTTCGGAGTATTCTTTCACATATCTGTATCTCATATTTATGAGAAAGTGAAATCTGGGAAGGTGCCATGGGTAAAATGACAACATTTCATGTTTAAAAATTTTCTGAACTATAAGTAGCTGTACATGGAATTGCTTACTTTTTTTTTTAATCCCACCAAGGATTAACTGATTCCTTCACACAGACTTATTTTTTGTTTAGAAGTTTTCTGAAGGAATGTGCTGGAGGAAGTGATAAAGGAAATATTTTTTATCTGCCTGGTAGCTATTGGTCAGAAAAAGTAAAACATATTTTAGAATATGTTTACTTCTAGGAGTAAGGGATATTCATCCCATTCACATGATCTACTCTCAGATACAGCAAGTATGAGATTTTAAAGAACAAAAATATCACAACACCATTAGAAACAATATTCACCAATTCAAAATAAAACCCTTCAGTACTGCTTAGAAGTCAGATACTTAGTACCACTGTAAAGCAGAAAAGTCCCATTACAACATGATTCTTTTTAACATCCTGGTTTTGTTTCTTCCCTGCTTTGTATACGTACAGTGTTTGCTTGTTTATAATGTCAACAAGATAGATCTCCTCAGGGAAAAGAACGTGGAAAATACACCAAATCTGGCACATCAAATCTTCCACATACATATGCATCTAGTTAGCCCTGTGGGGCAGGAATTTTCTGATGGGCAGAGGACCATGAGTTACCTCAATACTTTGAGAGGAGACTTGGAAGTCGTTCTCTGACCATTCCTAAGGCAACAATTCAAATTACTATTTTATCCTCACCTTTATTCCTTCATAATAATTTCTGCCTTTATATGGTGATCATAAGCCTTCTCTAAGTTCACCATGTCAGTCTCAAAAGGAAACCATTCCACTCACTAGCTGGAAAAGCAAGGAAGTTAGTGGGGCATTTTTTGAGGAGAAAACCCCTTCTTGAGCAACTGCCCAAAGGAACAGAATTATACAGATCTTATTTATAAAAGTGATGGTTATGTGTGTGAAAATGCAGTAGTAGGACAAAACTAATTTCCCAGTTAGCACCAGTCTTGTTTCTTACTCTTGATTCTACAGGGGAAAATGTACTCTCATTGAAGAAATTGTTTCTCAATGTGCAGCTAAGTGCCCTGATGCCTCTCAGGAGAAGGAAGTGTACAAGGCCCATGAAACTGATGTAAAAATGGTATTTATAGAAGCACTTTTTACTCATGTCAACTTTATGAGCCATTTAGTTTCACCACAGACCCTTTTTCACTGCCTTACTGGTAATTATCTAAGTAGCAGCAATACTGAAAGTCTCTAGGACAGGGAGCAACAATCTACATGACCAAAATTAAGCTCAGGCATTGACCTCAGTGCCAGTTAATTCCCACTGGACATAGGGATAGGCAAAGCTCTGGGTGAGGCTTATACCCTCTGCCTGCACTGCAGGTCACAGAGATTTCACCTATTAATAAAGATTCCTTCAGAAGATGATGAAGACCAGGGAATCAAGCCAAACATATGCATATTTTCTTGTCCCTCTCTCACCTATTATTATTCTTCTATTGGGAGCATGGTACTTTCCCCAGACTGATGCCTCCCTAACCATCAACTTATGCTGGCGCTCTGTTCCACCACCCTGGCAGAAATGTCTTTCTCTTCTGAAGCAGGATGGTGGGATAAGGGCCATGAAATTACTGATTTAAAATGGGGAAATTTTCAAAGGTCCCATATGTTTCCCTCTGTTTTTCTTCCCCTGTCCTACTACAACTAGGCCTGCATGTTCCACCAACTTCTGATTTGAAGTTGAAAAAGGTTGGAGGTTTCTCCTGGAAAGAGCTTAATGGCACTCACTGAACACATTTCACCTCCCTGGGAGGGGTAGAGCAGTACCTGAAACATCACAGAATAGTATTTAAGCTGTATCTATGGCTGACCAAGACCTGTTGGATTAATCAGATGTGATAGTAAAGACCCTTTGTATTCCCAGAACATTTTCTGACCTGGACAGGAAAACCTTGGACCCTTGGAAAGATCACCCTTATGATTGTGTCCTGATGGATTTTTGAATGTAAAGTTTCTTCTACTCTCAACCATGATTTATCAATTCCTTTCACCTCACTTCTGCTCACTAAGCATGGCAAAGAGGGGCAGGACCACATCAGATACCACTACCTTGATTAAGGTTCCTGATGACCAACAGCAACTCCACAAATATATCTTGCTGGAACTCAATACATCCCTCCGGGTGTCCAGAGTTGCTGAGGACCCCGTTGCGGGGCTTGGAGACCCTGGCATGCAGCCCAAAACACCTGGGGATTTGATTTTGACTGCTGGAGCAAGTTGCCAACTTTGTATAAGGACCTGAAAGTCACAGAGGTTTGAATAGTGTCATAATAAAATTGTCACAGGGTGAAAATGTAGATTTTAGGATTTTTGGTATGGGGGTTGTGGGGACAAGATGGAGGAACTTGGGCGTACCCAGCCTTTCTTCCTCTTCTTGCTCTCCATTTTCTGCAGCGATGTTGGCACTTTGGGATTGGTTTAGAGTAGAAGTTCACTGAGTGCACTGTCTAACATAGGTGATAGGTATTAGGAATTAACTGTAAATATGATATTACTAGTTTGTAGTATAAAAGGACAACACTGCCTCAGGGGCAGTCAGAGTGCCTGTGTCTGCCCTGCTGAGCAGATCTCGGCTGGGCAGAAAGAAAATTTTATAGATAAGAATTAATAAACAACCTCAAGACCAAAAAGTGAAGAGTCCAGACCCGTTCTTCAGTTGTGCAGGCCAAAGCAGAGATATCCTACGCATCTCAGGGCAGCAATTAACAACAGCAAGCCAAGAATATCTGACATTTGGAACATTTCTTTATTCACTGCTAACCTTCAAGAAACTTCTTTGTTTCTGCCACAGTGCTTGTGTGTCCCTTCTCTTGCTATCCACATCCTTTACAGCAAGCACAGGCCCAGCAATTTACCCAGTAGTGCCTGGAATTGCTCTCCACAAAAGGAGTTTCACCATTGCGTGGTTTGCTTTAATCAGAGACTTCAGCGTGAAAGCCGACAGAAGCCTCCCTTGAAGCTCACAGAGGTGCTGGGAAACTCATTCCATTCAATTCTCTGAACATCCATTGTGGCTCAGGGCTGTGGTCAAGCATCCTTAATGAAAATCTGTTTGTGCAATACATTTCCTGCTGATCACGAAGAACACCTCCTTGGAAAATAAACATGCTAAAATAAAAATCTCAGGAAGCTTTCGAGTTTATAGACTCTTCCATGGTAACTGAACTTTGAAAACTACAAACTCCATCTCAAAGCAGCCAGAAGACTCGAGTAAATGATGACTGAGAAGTGTCTCTGATAAGACATAACTGTTTGTGTTGAGCAGCTTGTTCATTTTTCCAGTGCAGAATAGTTTCCAAGCATGGTAAAAGAAAAAATGTTTCCATTTTACTTTCTCTCTTCTCCCATGCCTTTCAATAACCCATATCACAACTCCCTGACTCCAGAACCAGCACTGAGTTTCTCTGAGCTGTGTCACTTTCTACAGCAGTTTCATGCACATGGGCTATTGAATGTTTTGCTTAGCCAAGGGGAAAGGATGTGATACACACTCATCCGAGTGTATTCACTTCGAGTTTCATTGAAAGGGAAACATTATCATATGTGCAGTGACAAGCAGAAATCTTCCTCAGTCCTTTACAAGCCTTGCAGTTTGCCTGGGGTGCCAGTGCTAGAACAGCTTTCTGCCACGACATCCTCAGGAAAATGCAGCACAGTGATGCATAGGGACCATGGATTTTGGCAATCAGGTCATGTTAAAAAGTGGAGTCTCTACCACCCTATGACTAGTCAAACCTTGTTCTTTCTTAACTCTCAGGTTTCATGAGAATACATCCTTTTGTCTTCAAGAAGCTCTAAGTTACCAGAGGCCTTCTGAAAGCATAAGAGGAAGTTCTTCTAATGAAACAATTTCAAAACTTGAGTCACAAGTTTCAAAATACACTAAAAATGGTGTCCTAAAGCTGAAAGCAAGGGTTGTGTGTCAGAAAGTTCATAAACCTTTGTTCCAAGGTCTCCACTGTGAAATATTGCCTGGAGACTGGAAAGACTCATCCTCTCCTATAAATATCTCCTCTAACTGCCAGTACTAAGGATATACATAAAAGGATAAATGCTCCTGGGTACTTTAGACAATAGTCCTGCATCACTAAAAGCTGGTCAAAATGAGCAGTAATAGCTTTAACAACTGGTTTTCCTAGCCCAGGCTTCATAGCTGGTTTTTCAGATATAGAATAATTTTCAAATTCTTTACTTAAATGATGCAAAATTTTTCATGGAGAGAAAAGGAGGAAAAAAGGACTGGTTTTGAGAATAATATTGCCACTAAAAACCATGAGAGGGTCAACCTGCTACACTTGGTGAACTGTCTGTGAGGAGCCTGGCCATCGAGAGCTGGAGTGCATGGAGTAGATATTGCTGCCTTTGCATCCAGCTGTGTGCCCATAGCTCTGATGGCACTGAGCATGTTTCACTCCTCACCATTTTACCAAGGGCTTTGCCTTCAGCACCTGCTTTTCTTGCTTCTAGGAAAAACGGGTTTTTTTCCACAAACTTCTTTCAAACTTTTCTGGATTGGACTTGGTCTTAATTTGCACTGTCTCAGAAGGGTATATGTTACTACTTGAACTGCTGGGAAAAGGGCTTGGAGCTTTTTTTGTTTAGGCTTCCTGTTGGTTTTATTTATAATTTTACACTCCTTAGTCTTTAGCTATTTAAAATTCTGCTGTAAAATCCCTTTGTTCTTCCTTGTTGCCAACAAAAAGAACTTGAATGTCGACCAGAAACACTGCAGACATTTTTTGGCTTGCTTGACTCCTTGCATGGTTTGGTTTGAAGGGAGGAAGGGAACAGTTGGACTGCAATTACCAAACTCTGGCAAGTTTTGTGTTTTGCTTTCCTCAACTCCTGAAATGTAACTTCTGAGAGAAGTAATTTATCTGAGAGCTTTAGATCTGTAGAACTCTTTTACTCCAAACACAAATCTCAGTATTTAATAGATTGGGTGGGGTTCGATCTGCAGAGAACTAATTGAAGGAGCTGCAAATACAGACATTCAACCCTGATTAATTAGAAGAGCAAAAAAGAACACTCTAATTCCATTTCCAAATCAAACCAGTTGTACCACAATTATCTCAAGTACCTCAGAGATGGTTGAGTTAACATTTAGTCCCTCCCTCCCTTCCCTCAGGAATGGATAGCCTTGTGCACAAGGAGAATCGAAATGCTTTGAGCTCTTTATTTGCTGAGTTCTTTGTCTCCCTCAGGAATACAGTATTTTAAAAGGATGTCATTTATATTTTGCAGTTTTCAAAGGTGCTTTGTATACATGTTCAATAGTGTTCAGCACATGGAGAGTTCCAATTTACCTGGAAATCTACCCACTTTAAAAATAGCTAGTAAGAAAGAGTTCTGCAAATCTGATTTTGATAGGTGTTTTGAAGATGGGGTGCCTCAGAAGTCTATATAACAATTTCTGCCTTCCTCAGCTCTCCAAAAAATCAGGGTAACAGCATGTATAGGATCTCCAAAGCTAGAAAACTTAGTAGAAAGTAGAAAAGATCTCATCTCCTGGAGATTCATCTTGTTCCTTGAACAATTCCCATGTCTGCCTATTTCTCCAGCTGGAAAGTTTTGGTACTGCTTTGCTGGTTTAACATTTAACATTTCTGACATAAGGTAAAACAACTGGGTCCCTTCCTGACCACACAGTCATTCTATGTCTTGTCATTCTGGGTTCATCTCCATCCACCATCAAAATGCAGTTGTCTTTGCATCAGACAGCAGCTGTTTTAACAAGGCTGCAAACAATACACAAAAGCTCTGAAAAAGAAAAAAAAAGAGCAGTTTGTAACTGCAACAGGAATTTCAAGCCAAAGGCAAGAAATGTACCATTGTTTTCTAGGTAGCTCTGCAAGCCGGTCTTCAAACAACCACAACTGGCCAGGCCTCTCATTTTGTGTTTCAATTGAAAGACAGCTGTTCCATTTTCTAAATGGGAAGATAGTTCACCTTGATCCTGGCTTCAGCTGCTGCAGCTTTTTACCATTAAATATAATTCTAAATAAATTATCATCATGGGGAGAAGACAGAGAGTGTTTGAACAAAACAAGTCATCAATTTTCTACACAGAAGAGAACAACTCTCATCCCAGAGACACTGCTGTGCTGTTGTCTGAAACTCAATTTTCACGTGAAATTGTACAAACCATTTGAGAAGTAATTCAAGTTCCTCCAAAGGGAGGACATATTGCACACAGACAGTGGTGGAGGGATTCAGCACCCACAACCATGTTAACTATGTGTAACCAATTAGAAGTGTCTTGTTTTAATAGGTCCTAATTGCAATACCTTTTCCCAATATCTCATTTGCAAACACCCCAGATGTTCCACCTCTTTAACTCACCATCACCAAGCTTCACTTTGTTAATTCTGCTCCAGTGGCATCCCTACCAACTTGCCCATTTGTTGTGGAGCTTTACTCACTCATGATCTAAAGTCAGGAAAACATCTGCCAGGAAGACCTCCAAGAAAGAATCTGTCTCTGAACACAACACCACCAAAAATGAGGACTCCCACATTCAGAGTGTTATGACTGATGTGTTAACAGCTCTCTACACATCTCTTGGCATGGCCAATGTTTTAGGACAGATGGTCATCAAACTAGAGGCCAAGTTGGAGAATGCATCAATCCTTGCCCACAACATAAATACACACAGAGCTTTCCACACTCTATATTTAGCATTGAAGGAAATAAAGGGGACTGGAAGCCTAGAGGTGAAACTTGTGAACAAGTTTGCCCTGTATTTGACCTCTCCAGTGCCTCTTCCTCTGAATCAGAACAGCCTCCTTCCCACACAAGGATGGCTGAACACCCCACCTCCACCCAGTGCAGTCACAGGCTGATGGGGCTCCATGCCAGCCTCTTGTAAATAACATGCAGACACGATGCAGAAACTCCTCCCTGCCAGCTGTAGACTGTGAAGTGCCATTTCTTGGCATTCTTTCCTGAATTTAGTTTGGGAAACCATCCAGAACTGTCCATCAAGTGCCACAGGAGCAAAGGATCTAACCCAAGATTGCTGTGTAAACACAAACTATATAAAGTAAAACCAGATTTTTATTTTGCTTTACCTCAGTATCTCCAAACAATGTAAGATTAATCTGAGTTTCATTTTTGTGGATGCATGTGATCAAAACTTTTGTGTTCCCTGCAATGCTGACATAAACCTGTAATTTTAAAAAATCAGAATACACTATATATAGAGTGATAGATGAACTTCTACTACAGTATTGCTTGCAATTTACTTCTAAAAAAATTTCCAGGGTTATTTTGCCCTCTGAATATCAATCAAGCCCAGGAGGAGAAAAAGGAAGGAGGATGGATGAGGAAGCAATTGGAGTAACAAGCCTTTCTACTGTAATTTCAGTAACAGATGAGATTGCATCTGCTTCTTTGCTGGATCCTAAGCAAGCACAGGGAAAAGATGGCTCCTATAGAGTCAAGCATAAACACTGGGTTTGTGCACATGAAGACAGCAACAGGGTAGAAGGCAGCATGTGAAAGACAAATTTTAACAGCTAGCTTTGGATCTGTCTTAGATTTCAGAAACACGTTAAATATAAACTTACTGAAATGCTTTCAGCCCAGCCCTGGTTACACTTCAATATGCTTTCCATTAACTGCTTGGCTGTAAAGATTTTTTTTCCAAATCACCTTAATCATTTTTAATTCAAGACAAGGTATCTTTAGTGAAGTTAATTATAAAATAATGAACAGTCTTTTTGTGGCTTAGGAAAGGGTTTATTTTGGTTTAAGTTAAATTAGCATGGAACAGATTTAAACTATATTGAAATAAGACATTATTAAATCAGAACAGACACCTACACTGGAGTTCATACAGACATAATTAAAAAGAGCTGTACATGGCTACATTCTCATGTGGTCCAAGCATCTGAGTTATATTAATCTAACAACAGCAACATAACATGATATAGCCTGAAACATGAGAGGCACAAAGCATATTAAAAGGTTACTTAAAACAGTGGATCTAATTCTCTAGGAGAGAATTTGTCTATTTTTTTTTTTTTTAATTACCCCTTACCTCCAAAATTATTATGAGCACCAAACCTAAGTGAAGCAAAACTGTACTTGAGCACCTCTCATGGCCTAGAGCCAGGTGCCAGAACAGACACACAGAACAGGACAGACACACAGAAGGACAGCAGAGTGCTGTGGAAGTGGCACTGTGTCCATCATCACCCAGCTAAACACAGAATGCTGTGAAAATGCTCTCCTGTCTCCCACCACCACACCTCCCATGGCTTCCTTCTATTGAATTATATTGTATTTTGTCTCCCAGACACCTGGACAAGAATTAGTGCTGCCTCACTGCACCTATGTGCTTAGCCAAGCCATCTCAGTATTTCCAAGGTCAGTGTCTACACTCTTCGAAGGCTGTTGATCCTTTGGTTTGTCTTTGGAGAAGCAGGGGAAATAATTTCCCAAAGCAGAGATAAAGGACGAAAAAAGAAAAAATCAAAATACATGTCAATTTTAGATAATCAAAAAAACAGGCCAGTTATCATTGGCTGAAATGCACTGCCATTGTTCACATCAAAAAAAAATCCAAAAAATAACCAAACAAAACTCCAAACAACAAATATAACTCCACTGTATATTTGGTGATAGTGGATTTGTTGGTTTTTTTCTTTTCTTTTTTCTTTTATCCACAATGCAGACAAGGACACCTGCTAGAGAGACTTTCTTCCCAAAGGCAGTGACTTCATAATTTTAGTCTGAGTAAGCTTCTGCTGTCTCATCCCATTCATTTGCACAACCACCTCTATCCTCACAGCAATAATGAGCTCCAACTGACCTGCTGGTAGTGATGGAACAACTTGGATTTGTGCACTGAGCAGAAACTGATTTTCTTTTTTTTGTGCTTCTTTCCCGTACTCCATCCTATGCAGACAAAACTGCACTCTGGTTCACCAACCAATTGCCCTTCATGGTTGGTGTACAAAATCACAGGGTTAGCCCGGCTATTTTTGCTGTCTTCTGCTTTTAGCCTTGCAAAAATCCACAGGAGCAGCACCATCTTGAGCTGGTCACTGAGTGGTGCTGGAAATCATTTGCCATGAGGTCTTTAAAACATTTGACAGTTGTTAACTGCTTGGATGTCTGGTGTTTACTACTGTGGTGAGTTGACCCTAGACAGCAATCCAGTAACTCACTCTCTTCCTTCCCCTCCAGCAGAACGCAAGAGAGAGAATCTGAAGTACAAAAGCTGAAAACTGATGGAATCAGACTGTTCAATAAGTGAAACAGAGCTGTGCTCAAGAAAAGCAAAACAAGCAAAGCATTCATTGCTTCTGTGGAGTGGCAGATGTCCAACCACTTACTAGAAAGCAGAGACTCATCACATGTAAAGGATTCTTGAGAAGACAAATGTCATAACCATGAATTTTCCCATCTTCCTTCTTATTTCCCCCAGATTTGTTGATGATCATGATGCCATATGGTCTGCAATATCCCTTGTATCAGTCAGGGTCAGATGTCCTGGCTGTGTCCCTTCCTGACTCCTTGTTCCCCCCCAGCCTTCTCATTTTCTGTGTGAGCTCTGCTGAGCAGTAATGGAAACATCCCTGTGTTACCAACACTGTTTTGGTGACAAATAAAAACTAAGGCTAACATCCCAGGCAGAACCAGGGTAACAACCATGTTTGTATCTGTTTCCTCTCCTTTTTCCTGTTCTGCTTGTTTCATCTCAATTTTATATCTCTGCTGTTTTGGACAAGGTCTGTCTTTATCTGATATTTGCCTGCAGATGAGTCACACAGTACAAAAAGCTGACAGTGGCAGAAAAAATATTTAAAAAAAAAAAGTTATTAGGAGAGCGATGACTTACTCTCCTTTATTTATTTGTTTTATTGTATTTTGTTTTTAGTGCATGCAGACGTGTCTGTTAAGATGGGGAACAATGTTGTACTAGGTGATATAGAAATGCTTACTAAGGAAAAGTCTATGCCTCTATGCAATTTTAATCTCAGTACACAACAGGAGAAAGGTGAACACAGCAAGTCATTCTGCAGAAGCTCTGCAGTCTCAGTTCATTGCCTTACTCAGTGATCCATGCTGCCTCTGCGTTGAGCTGTGAGGTAACCTCTGCCTTTCCCAAAAGATGCCAGTTTTCACACTTCTTTTCCAAAGGTCTTTGTTATCTGGAGATAAGGTTTGGAAACTGTTTCTATAGAAGTCACCAGAATGAAGAACTCTGCTTGAGAGGCATTTAAATGTCAGGTGCTTCCCCTAAGAGAAAATAAGACACTATGTTTGAAAGAATCTTTGAGGATTTCTATTTATAGTCAGCCTTGCCAGCTAAATGAAGACCTATGTACAAATATTTTTAAGAAGTCCCATGAACTCTACTAGCAGATAACAAATCTTGTCTCTTTCTTCTCATGGAGATGTGATTATTTTTTTTTTCCCTGAAGCAGGAGAAAACCCTTTAAACTTGAGAAAAAGTTGATTCATAATAATGAAATGGGGAAAACATAGTGTATAGTTTTTTCAGTAGCAGAAGTGTAGCACATTGGCTGAGTTTGACTGTGGGTGCTGGTTTTGACTGCAGATTTACCTGAAAAAAAAAGAAAGACATGAAGCCAGTAAAATACTTAGAGCCACATTTGGAGCTTTAATCATGTGAACAGTCTCCTCTAAGCCTTGGAGTCGTCATCCTGCACTTCTTAAGATAATTGGAGTTTTATTATGCTGAAGGAAATTGAGAATACTTAAGCATGATTTAGAGATCCTGACTGTGACTTGGGAATCAGATGTATTTCTTCCTCCTGATTCCATTACCTCAGTCAACTCACTGCATCTTTTGGCTTTGCACCTCTGAAAATGAAACCAGTGAGCCCTTCCTTCCTTCTCTGGAAAGAGTCTTTCTAGAGGAAAAATGGTGTGTCAATCTCCATTGCTACTCAGGCCTGAACTTCTGTTAGAAAGCCACCTGTAATAACTTGCAGTACCCATAATGTAGAATTTAGACCATTAGGACCTGAGCTGAGACCACCAGTTCCTTTTGTGTAAGCTGTCAAAAAGCTGTCAAGGCGACCTACTGCAGAGCAAAACTCTGCCAGTGCCAGTTTCCGGGGTCATCCCAGCTGTCTGTCCCCTGCCTCCACCCAGGTTCCACTCTCACTGCTGCATTTCTGGGGTTTATTTAGCAGCTAGACAAGAAATGGGACTGTGCTTTTGGGCAATTTCAAAGTAGAGGAAATAATACCAAGGAGAGGCACAATAACTATCTGCAGATAGAGAAAAGAATGTTGCACCAGAGGACGGGAAGCAATTATTATCATTAGTCAGCAATGATAGAGAAAGAAGTAATTAAACTTCAGCTGCATCAGGGAAAATTTTAGACAGAATATTAGAGAAAACAGCTGTAAAAAAGATATGTCTGTGCTGCCAAGGAAAGTGGTGCTGTCACTCTGGTATTCAAAGTCACATTTCATGAATGCCTTTCTCTAAAGAGGCTAAGAACACACTATGCCTAATTCAGCAGTCTTGGGGGCTGAGATGGGAAAACGTCTCTATTCACAGGAGTAGCTAAACATGCTTAAATCCCATTCACATAATCTGAAAAGGCAAAGAATTTAGGTAGAACTGCAGCTATTGAAGGGCCCTGGATGACAAGGGAGTAGATGTGAATCATTCTCAGGCACCAATATTTTTCCCAGTACAGGAGGACTGGTGAGTATCAGCTACAACGACCCTTCACCTCAAATGGATGCTTGGAGAGCCAGACTGTCTGTTCCTGCCCAGACTGTCACCATAGAGTTGAGACTTCCTCATGACAAGCAGGAGGTTACAGAGCAAAGGGAACAGAGCCCCCATCCCAGCACAGTGTAAGGACAGGAGGGAGGGAGCAGATGTCCCCTGTGGCTGTGGCAGAAGAGAGCAGCCTGATCATGAGAGCAATGGGGGAGACTCTTTCCTCTCTATCACCCTGCTTTAGCCTTGCAGAAGGAATTACCCTTGAGGGTTACTCCAAGCAGAAAACGAGTTTATATATTCTGAATTCTCTCTGGAAGAGCCTCTATCCTCAGGAAAAATACATGAAAGAGAAGAGCAAGTCCTCTTCCCCTCCTTCCTGTCCTCACCCTACCTAAAGTCCAGGCAAGGGTAGGTCACAGCTTTTCTTTCTGTGTTTAATTCCCTTCCCTGTTGCCGTCCAGCTCACTGCAGCCCTGAGTCCAGTCCAGCTGGGGGGAGCATGGCAAAAATAGAGGGATGGGAATGATGGAATTGCCTGAAAAATAAAGAACTTTAATAGCAAAATAACAAACACAGAAACCACACAATCTGAGAGGCAAGATCCAAAGACAGGGGGTGTGGTGAATGTAACAATATTTAGGGGCATTCTGAGGGCAGGGCTGCAATCACAAATGTAAACTCAGAACATGACCTTACCTGTGACAGGTCCTGAACCAACTGAGAGCAAGGACCAGAAACACGACCTATTATAGAATAATTTCATTAACATACCATTAACGTACCATTAACATACTAACTCCCATCACCATACTCTTCTCTCCATGACCTGACCAGATATCTCCCTTTCAGTGTCCCACTTCCCATGGCCTCAGGTTGATGCCTCCTGTATGTACCAGTGAGGCTAAACCACTACTCATCCTAGCAAGTTGTGGTCCCACGCTTCCCATTTGGTGGATGAGGCAGAACAGAGAGACAAATTAGTAACTAAAATTAGTATTTAGAGTAAAATCAGAAAGAAGGAGAGAGAGAGAGAATGCAGACCTAATGACATGGTTTCTACTGCCCTAGTGTCTCCACATTTCATTCATTTTGCTAAAACACTGGAGAAATGGCTCACTGGCAGGCAGAATCTTGAAGTAGCCATTTAAATTTGCTTGATGGCCCCCAAGGCAAGTCAATTTTCAGTCTGACTGGCTTTAATCCCAGCAGAGAGCCCTGCCATGCTATTACATGGAACAGCAGGAGTAAGAGTGGGGAGGCAATCACATTATAGCACCATTCCATTTAGCCATAATCTGTAAGGATCTCATGAAAGCATCAACCATTATTATGATTCCTGATGTCCTTCAGGCAAAGTCTTTGTAGGGAAAAGGAAGAGAAAGAAAAAATATCCACCTGTCAAAAGGAGACAGGCCCTTTCATTCAAGGGAAAGGGAGGTGAAATGTAAAAGTGACACAATATTATTTAAACATCCTATTACTAAAATTACAGTTCATCTATATAAAACTGAGCTATAGGACCTTAGTCTGTCAGCCAGATCGATGTACCTGCCGTGGTCACAGAGATGCAACGAGCTGAGGAAGCATTTGGGAGACAGAATTTGCTGTAAAGGCTTCCAGCCTCAGTCCATCATGCCTAGTGTCCTTCCCATGGCACTAAATAGCTGCAGGAAGCGATGCTGAGGAGGGACAGGATGGCTTTTCCTCAGCCCATTGCTGCTACATTCACATCTAGAGGCTTGAGGCAACTTTAGCATAACCACAGCTGGTTTGGGGCCAGCAGCTTTATTCAGAATTCTATTTAAAATCCATCTCTGGCATGTGACTCTCTGACCTCTCATGGCAGATGCAGGCTGATTGCACTCTGTGTGTGGAAATAGCTGGCTGGCATCTGTGGCTGCAAATCTGCACAGCTACTCATTAAAGTGGCCAGCTCCAAGACAGAGTGCAGATGAACTGGACAGGGTATTTGGAGAATTGCTCCTAGTTTCACACCTGCTTTTGGATATTTGATGAATCAAGACAGATTTTTGGCCTCTGTTTCTGTGTTGGTAAATGAAAATTCCTGCCCATGTGTGTAAATGGACTAACAAATGCAAATGGTCACAGGTGGGATCATGGCAACAACATGTCATCTGACCATGAGGCAAGGGAAAACAGTCCATTTCTGAGGGCTTTTTATCCCTTTTTTTAGCAGCAATATTTTGTGAACTGGCCCAAGGAATATCAGAGAGGCAAGCAGAACTAAGAAATCTCAGTTTGGGATGGTGGCATACAGAGGGAAACCAGCAGGATCCAAAGAAAGAGAACAAGGAGTGCATCCATGAAGATGACTGTTTTCCAGACACGCAGGACAGGCCAGGGAGAAACAAGAATGACACAGTGGCAGGACTGAAAGTGTTATACATTGGCATCTAGCCTGTAGGAGAGGATGCCAAGGATGGCTGTAATTCTGAGGAGGGCATTGATCCAGGAGATGATGTGTAGTACCAATGAAGCAGCTGACAGCAGTTCAGGGCATCTGAATTGTGCTGGGACTCCTGATTCTCTGGGTAGGATGCACATGAAGCAGGAAGTCTAGGCATACCAGAGGGGTCATGCTGGGGATGCTGAGACTCAGCTCACTGGCTGCTGGTGGCCTGGGGTCCAGGGGAGCTCAGTCAGAGCAGTGAGTTCACATGGAGGAGAGGCCACGACTCCGTCAGTACCATACCCACAGACCTGGGTGCTGCAACAGATATCTCTGGCAAGAAGAAGGCAACCAAGGAAGGAAAGGCTTGGATAACTGGGAGAATTCAAAAGAGCTGGAGTGCAGATCTATCTCAGAAGGAAAAGGTGTTAAGCTTCCAAAACTGGGAAAAGTCACAGAAGTCTCTCCTCTTATACAGCAGTTCTGGTTTCTGCAGCGGACTCAGGAGTGGGGCAGATTAAAAAAAGGTAGAGGAGGAGGTGATGCTCCCCTGCAGGAAGGCAGAAATAAGAATCCATAAACAAACAGTGGAATGGTGTGAGAGAAAAACCAGATGAGGAAGAAGGTGCTGGAAATACTATCTTTAGTCTACCTATCCACTGAAGGGATACAGGGGAGGCCAAAGGGGCTCAACCTACAGACACCTGTATGGATTTTGTTTGCCTGCTACAAGTGGGTCATGATGTGCCTGACCTGCCCAGGTGACTGAGAAACAGGATATCACACCTTCTGTGAAAAGTTCAGGCATGCAGTCCCCGGGAAAAAGCAAAATGAGAACCTGGATGGATGCAATACTGTTCTTGCAGCTCACTGAGAAGGCAGCATCTCAGACCATGCAGGGCTTTTCTGTTGATAAGAAAAATATACATATATATATGTAACCAGAGATTTATGGGGAGAAGGGGCATGGAAAGTTTCACCCCCCTGCTGTATTTTAATGTGGCACTCGAAGACTTGTAATGGAAAAGATCTATTGTTTCTCCAGTAGCAATAAAGTAAGGTTAAAACAAACTCAAACATAAATTTTGCAAACAACCCCATATAAACGCAGCTGTTCAATGAACTCATAGGACTAGCTGCTAGCTGAGGACTGCCCCTAATGTTATCATTTCATGGAAATGTCCTTTACAATGTCTTTTATTAATAAAACACCATTATCATGTAGGACAGTGGACAAAAAAAAAATCATTTTGAGATTAGGCTAAATTTAACATAAATGTAGCACTGATATTAAGAGATGTTGTTTTGGCTTGGCTGCCTACAAAGTAAGTTATTTTCTACATCATCAAATAGCTGATGTTTACAAAGACGTTTAGAAACTGGTTGATTTTTTGGATTTGTTTTTTTTTTTGGGGGGGGGGGAAGCTTTCTGTGGTTAGATGAAGTTTCTTGGAAGGCATAGCTGGGAATTAGTTCATAAACACCTCTTTTTTGTGAGAAAAATCAGCCTGAATGTCCAGCATCTGAGACAGATGGATCTCACTCACAGGCTTCCAAATGTTCTGGTGCTTCTCAGAGCCTCTGGGAAATTGAATTCCAAATGGACAGGATCTCCTGGGGGTTTCTGGTGTCTTCAGCCTCTTAGAAAAATTGGAGTCTCCTTTCGTCCAGCATTTTTATATCAGTCCATACATAAAATTCACCTTTCATACTGTTTTAGAGTACAAATGGTTTGTATAGATATCCAGGCACATATTTCTGTGTGGATCCCAGAGGTGCAGCATCATGGGAAATAACTCGTAAATTTAAATATTGGCTTTTGCCCTGATGGGGAAGATTTTTATCCCTTTCAGTCTTTTTGTTTAGGATGAACTGATCAGCTCCATGCCCTCATGGTGCTGGAGAGCACCTTGGCATGCTGAGCCCAGTGCAGGGCTTTAAAACAACAGGAAAGTGCATTTCTCATCACTCTCCACAACATTCATTGCTTTCCAGGCTTGTGCAAGCCCTTGTTCATTTTTTCCCCCTGATGGCACCAGTTTTAACCTTTTATCCTGGTCTGCTGGTGATTCTCACCCAAGTCCTCTTTGCTCCCCTTGTTGGCAGGGTCCCCACCTGCAGCACATCCCATCACAGCCCATGCAGGCTGTGGGGTGCACAGGGAGCCAGGTTTGAGGTCAAACTGTGGCACAGCTCTTTGCAAGAAGGCACCAAGTGACAGATCTTGCTCATGGCTCGGGCATTTATTTTCCCTGATGGGAGCTGGCTCTGACTCACCTTTCCTGAGTCACTCTTCCTGACACTGTCATACCTACCTGACAGCATTAAGTCCCCCACTGTCACTTTACCAAATTCTTCCACTGTCATTTGCCTGGGACAGAACAATTTTCTTTGGGGGGGCTATTTTTCATTTTTCCTCCTCTTATTGCTGCTTGACAGGATGCCATCTCCTGTTGTTCTGCTCCAGAATGTCACCTGTCTGTGGAACTGCAGTCTCAATTTGCCTCCCTTCTTCCCAACACCCTGTTGTTTTGCCTGACTTTAAAATGGCAGCCCAGCAGACATTATAGAATCCTTTATTTATTTATTTAATTTTCTGCACAGCAAAATGCAAAAATATAAATATATATATAAACATATATAAACATATATATATATACATATATATATATACTATAAATATGCCAAAAATTAGCATCTGATGTGGGAATAGGAAGAAGTTTCAAGGCAGACCCCCATGGTTTGAATTAATAAGTCTAGAAGCAGAAGGAAACACTGAGGTGTTGACTAGGTAGATAGATAAGGTAGTTTTTATTTAAGAGCTCTGCCTATTACAGCTTAAAGGCAAGAGCCTTTATGCAGATGTGAGGTCTGCTGCCATTTCAGAATGGATAAGGCTATGTGCTCTAAATTACTGCAGGAAACAGAAGCACTGTCTCCTGGATCTGGACAGATTCCCTTTTTATTGTCACCTGCCTGACAGCCAGGCTGCTGCTGCTTACTAAAACCTGTCTGTAACTGCAATCCCTAGGGTAATAGGCTCCCTGTGAAACAGGTTCCTAAGTGGAAAATCTGCACATCTTCAGATTGAATCAATAACAATTAAGAATTCTTTGAAATCTAATTGGAAAAGCAGCTATTTTGATCAGCACCATGATGTTATCTGGAAATTGTATTTTGTTTATCTACTGCAGAATGTTTTCTTCTTTGTGGGATTGGTTTGCCAGCCTCAGACACATCCTTTGATCTCTGAGATGATACAGTGAACTGAAACATGGGGGCAATCAGAGGGATTATCACGGGATGGGGAAATCATTTGATCTATTTTTAAAAGTAATTTTTATGAATAACTTTGGGGGTTGGTTATCATTAAGAAAGGAAGAGACGTCTCTCCCATCTTTAGCAGTGTTATATTTCTCTGAAGAAGACTGATTCATGTAGTTAATAATACTTAGCATTTATATAGTGCTTTCTAACTTCAAAGCACTCTACAAATACTGCTCACTAATACTGCACACAAAACTTCTGTGTTATTACTTTCAAGAAGGAATGAGTCTATTTGATGTCTCTCATATTCCTGTGGATGGTTTTCTGTTCAGGGCCCTCTTTAGCTGCCTCAGGTTAACTGGGACAGAAAACCCCAGTGAGAGAAGAAAAAAGACTGAAGTTCTGGTCAAGAATACAGTGAGACTCTTTCAAGAACATCATCTGAAAAATCTCATGCTCATCTTCAGAAGGCCTCCTACACCTTGCAAGGACTATCCTCCCAAGTTAACTGAGTTCCTAGTGCTTATTGTAAGGACAGAACCTTTGTCTGAAGATATCTAGCAATAACAATCCTCAACAAAAGAAAGAAGGGATCATAAGAACCAAGAACAGGAGACTTACTGCGCTTTGTGTGAACCTATCCAATATTTGAAACAAAACAAAATCGAAACCTTTGAATGAACTTAAAACTCTAAAAGGTTGGTGAGGGTTTGGTTTTTTTTACCCTTGAACCTAGTTTCCTTATAGTACACATTCATGCCAACAAATAGCAGATGGTGATGGCAGATATGTACTAAAGCAGCTAAAACTGTGTTCTTTGCAGGAGCATCTATCATGCTGATAGGGCTGAACAGTCTGTACTGGCAGCAGTGTCTGCTCCATGCCAGGAAGGAAAGATCAAAACCCTTCTCAAGATTTCACTGGATGTTATTTCAAGTGGCTCCACAAACAAAGGTGGAATTGGTCCTGTGGTGCCTGGGCACTGCTCAAGGCAGGAATGCAGCTGTGTTAGCCATGCGTCTGCTCTGAGAGGGTGGCTTGGAACAAGCCAGCATCAGGGATAGAAAGGAGGGACCCTGGGTCCACGGTGCTTCCCTGCTCTGGCAGGGCCTCCCTCTCGTGGGGAGTTGAAAGCAGCTTTGCTGCCCTGACAGCTGCAGAGCCTGGCTGACCCAGTGCTCCTGCTTGGGCTTACTGTGGGGCAACCTTTCCTCCTTTCCAGAAAGATCTCCTAAGAGGTTTCTGAGTTTTCAGGTCTTTGTCTTCTGTCTGGTTTACTGCAGTCAGCTGTGACAATGTTTTTTGTGTGCAGAAATCTGTTTACCAGGAGCTGGCATAAGACCCATTTTGGAAAGGGTGCTAAGACTGTCATGGATAAGAAAGAATTAAGAGAAGCTTAAATGTCCAAGGAGCTCATCCAGAATTACAGTTGCCCTGGCCTCTAGGAGATCACTCCATCTGTGCCAACATATTAAAGAGGGACTTTTGAGGGGTTTTCAGATGCTAAGATTTATCATCCCTGTCTCTCAAAACTTCAAGTGGCACAGACCTTGCCCTTCCCTGTCATATTCCTTCTCCAAATACTTTTGCACAAGACTACAGGGTAGGATTATCTTACAGGAAGAGCAGGTGGTCTGAGAGTCACAGGTCCTGAGCTCTGAGCAGATCTGTCTCTGGTTTGTGTGTGGTCTCAGGCCAGCTGCTGAGTGCCTGGTGTTGCTGGACACCCACATCTCCTGCTGGCTCAGGAGGAAGCATTGTGTGGTACCTTGGAATCAAAAATTCTTGGCAGTCTGGATTCTTTGATGTTTGTAATGAAAAGATGTGATTTCTCACACCTACCTCCATGGGGTATTGTGCCACTTCACTGATATTCATGTGGCACTGTCAGATATAAACACTGTGAAAGAAGCTACAGTAACCCCGTTATGTTCCTCTCAGTGCTGGTGTAGCACAAAGCCTTGGCTTTGAGGAATTGGCCAGATTTTTCTCTGCAGCCCTCCAGGCACCTCAGTGAGCTGATCTCTCATATTTGACAGAGCTGGCTTTCTCCAGGCATCCTGGCTGGTGATTTACATGGCCTATTTGTAGTGATACTCATTTCCCCCTATTCACACTGCCTACTGATGAGCTGATTTGAAGTTGCCTCTTGCTCATAGGTTCAGTCTCTTGTTCAGTCCCTTTGCACTCTTTTATCTGATTGCTGAAGCGGAAACTGGGCCTTGCTCTTAGGCATAAGCAAAGTCTCAAAGCAGCACCAAATCCTGGCATGCAGGTCCAAGCTTTGAAAAATGCAAGTGTGTTGGGCTCTAATAGAAGAGAAGGCAGATACCCTGTGCCTGCAGGGAGCTCAGCCAGATCCAGCATTTTTCAGAGATGCCCCATGCCTTCATCAGTATGCAGATCCATCTGCGCTGCTGAGATATCTGCATAGTACAGACAGGGAGTGGGGGAATACATTTATAAATAGGATCACTTCATCTTTCCCTTTCCTGCTGTCCCCACTCTCCTTTATTCCCTACTGATGGAGGTACTTCACTGCTGAGGGCTGCCAGTCCCAACCTGCCTTCATACCTGCTCTCATGTCACCAAACTCCTTTGCATTGCAAACGTGAGAGGAATGGATGGAAGGAGAGGGAGGGATGGGCTCCAGTGGCTGCTAGGACTCTAAAAGTAACTTTTACCATTCAATTAACAACAACAGGTACTAGAAATGATAAGAGTCTGACATTAGAGTGGCTGCCTGCTATTTGTAATAATTTTTTTTTAATTCAACAGCTGAATTCTTAGAAAGGTTGCACACTATCTACCTACCTGCACAGCACTGCAGCCTGCATCAGAATACTTCAGAACACCAAGTACAGCTCACTCTTCCTGCTCACTGTGCTAGAAGGTTGTTAAATGTTGTATGGTCACAGAGAAATTAAACATTGCTCCTACTCATGCTTACTCACAAGAGAAGCTGTTGGAGCTGGAGTCACACTGAATGCAGCAATCATGTTAGTACATCACAGTAACAGTTGCTTGGAAGAAAAACACAGGAAAAAACCCAACTATATGAAACAGAGCTCTTTTGCAATTGGGTTAAGTTTGTTTTCTTTTTTCCTCTTGGCATCTCAGTGTGATTTTCTGGAAGTCAGAAGAATTCCAGAATCCAAATTTTCTATTCCTGTGCCCCTACACATAAAAAACTTCTAGTGAAGTTGTCCCATAAACTATTGTGGTTTGGCTCCATGACCTTCATGTGCTGTTTTTTCTTTCCTCAAGCTCACACCAAACGCCCTTTGATAAACAGTTTTGTCCTTGTTTTTTCTGATTGTAGATGTAGAAACTGAACTTGACCCTCTGGCATCAGAGAACCCAACCCAAACTCCTTGGGAGAGACCAATATCCTTTAAAAATTTAAAAAAGTCACATTTTCCATTTTTTTTTTCTTATTAAGGAAGTAATAGAGAAAATTCTACAAATTTGATCATGTGACACTGAGGATGTAAATGTTCACAGATAATGAAGCAATGCTTTCAGAAAGTTACTTTTGAACAAAAGATGAAAAGGACACTGAAGGAATTTAGCCTCTAGACAGATGACTGACAGATTTGTCAAAAAACAAAAGGTCACAGCAAACACTTGGGGCAGTTCTACTATTTCCCCTGGAAAATAGATGTCCTTGCAATTGTTAAGTGATGCCTCTCGAAACACATAATTCATGTACATCAACCCATGCAGCCATGAAAGCAAGGGAGAAAAGCAAGCGTCACATGGACACAAGTGTGGAGAAGCTCCATGGATTGGCAGGACAGTGGCAGTGACATCTCAGTGGCAGATTTGTCCTTGGATCCTGTTATGATTCAATCAGAAAAACTCTGAAAGGTTTGAGTACAACTTTGTGTAAGATGAGACTTTCTCCTTTGGAAGACAAGTCCATCTCCCAGGACCTTCCCAAGTGCCCAGTAGGATCAGCAGACCTTTTTTCTCAACTGCTGTCTCCCAAAATGCCCATGAAGAAACTGTTCCCACTGGCAAAGAGCTGCTGACCTCAGCAAGGAGTCTGGGACAGCAAAATGAGCTTGCATAACACAGGGACACAGTCCATTCCCAAAATTATTCTCCCAACAGAGAGGGGCACAGATTGTCCCTCACAGACAGTCTAACTCAAATATAATGCGGCAGAACCATGTTTATAACCAGCAAGGTACTTGTTACTGAGAGAAAACTCAGTACACACTGTCCTCAAGGTGGCCTTGCAACACATCCCTGGATGTCAAGTGCCCAAAACTGCTTTGGATGGGATTATCTGGCAGAAATCAATGCCCTGCCTGGTTTCCAGCCCAGGAAAGGGAGAGAAAGCAGGCACAAGCAATCTAAGAAGGGAGAAGCAAAGACACACATGAAGGAACAGTAAGATGGAAGGGAGAAGAAATCTGGGAGAAGAGGATTGGATAGGCAAGCAATGACAGGAATAGGAGATAATGGCAAAGATGCAATACCAGATGTCTCAAAGGAGAATTTAACAAAAGGGAGCCCACTGGATTGTTGTATTTGTTGTACCATAGCTCATGAGCTTCAGCCCTCCTGCACTCTTGTGTGTCTGCACTGCTCCTCATGTTCCATCCCTCTTTGTGTTTCCTTCACCTTGGCTGATGGAAGCCACCTCAGCAGCCCAGCTGGCCATGAGCTCACTGAAGGACATCTACAAGGCTCTGTGTCTGCTCACTGTATCACAAAAGGTGCTGCTCTCTGGGCAGAGTAAATTTAAACTCAGGGTATGTGCTGAGCACCCCTACAGCATGTGCCTAGCATGACAAATTCCTCCTGGAGGGGCCAGCTTTTGCTTCATATGTGTTTGCAGGGCACCCAAATGGCATTTGCACAGATTTACATCCAGGAAAACCCAAGAATAAGTATGGCACTCGTGGGCATTTGCACTGCAGGCTGACACTTGCAGGATGCAACAGAAGGGCTGGCTGCCCAAACACTGCACAGCCTGCATGTGCTCACTGCTGACAAACCCTGATGGAAAACATGGCAGTGCTGTGGCAAGACCAAGCACACAGAGAGCTGTTGTGGCATTTGATAATGCTCTGCGTTAAAAAGTGCTTGTGGACATTTAAAGTAATAGAAAATAAAGTCTTTGAGTCTTTATATGTAGAAACTTAGACATCAGTAAATGCAGAACTGGAAGTTTTCTCAGCTGATACCTGGCTCTGGAACAGCAATTCACTCCATCAGCACAATTGCTACTCTGGTGGTTCTGCCCATGCACTTTCTCAAGCATTAAAGTCCAGCACAGACACACCCTGACACTATCCCTGTGAAGCAAAGCAGCAATGATATGAAGATTTAGTTGATAACAGGCTGTCAGGTCTGGGCAGAACTTTAGGACTTGCTGACACACTGCTTTAAGTCTACCAGTACATTTTCTGGTTGGTAGCCAGATCTCACAACTTTGTGGTTGTCACAGTAAGATAGACCCTACAGATCAATCACCTTGCTTGGCAGTGTCATGTCAGATTGGGATGACAGTGGATTTCATCAGAACCTGGCGTGGGTGCTTTGGCACTTACTTCATATATAGAAAATCTCATCTATTTTTGCCAAAATTTCATGTGGATGATCTGGGAAGGGATGAGGAGGTGTAGAAGGGGAGAGGTGTGATAGCAGTGTCAGTCTGTCCCATTTCTGACATTTGAAAACAAGGGATTTTCATTTCCTATTCTGTGCTTAGTCCTGACCAAAAAGAAAGCTGCAAAAAAAATTACAGTGTATTACAAATGGAAAGTCTGAACTAACATGTTGTGTTCTGAAAAAAGTATTTAATTTCTCCCTGAACTTTTCATTCATAGAACTTATCAATATTTTTGTTGGGTTTCATTCTGACTTGGAACAAACCTGGACTTTAAAAACCGTGTTCCTCCCTGAAACACAGTTCTCATGGTATCCTCCTGCAGTGCCAAACCAGCGTGGGCTCAGGAGGATGGCACTGCCAAGAGCACAGTTGCTGACTCCACTTTTATGTCTTGGTCTCACCTTCTGTGTCAGAATGCTAATTTTAATTCTTGTATAACCCCTGAATATTTCATGGGCTAAACTAAGGAGGTGTGGTTACAGATATGAGATTTCTGTTATGCCAAAATCAGATAAGACAGAGGGTGTCACAAGTCAGGGTAGCTGGAAAGCACCATGGCCACCTCTAACTCTGCTCATTGCCACCTAGGCAATCCTGGACATGTCAAACTCCAGGGAAGTGAATAAAGTAGAGTTTAAGGCACAAATAAAGGGGGAAGCAAGCAGACAGCCAAGAGGAATAAGCTTGACTGATGAACAACATCATGAACAACAAGGATGTGTGCTGTTCTTTCATGTGGAACAAAAGGCAAACATGAGACTTCACCCATGTTCTTTCGGCCTGAACAACACTTCTGACTGCACATTGCAGAGGTGAAGTTAGAAGTCAAACACAAGCCCTCAGTCTTCTCTTTTACAACCACAATCAGCCACTGACAGAAGGGGATAAAAAATGCAAATGTAGAGATGTAGAGCCTTGCTAGAGGGATCCTAAACACAAGGAAGGGACTGTAGGCATTTTGTAATTTTCATGTCCTCTTGGGTGTTTGGAAAGAAATTGCTGGAGGGAGAAACTATAAATCCATGAATTACTGAGTCCATGTTTACTTAGACTACCCAAGTATCTCCTTTCTTTTTTCTCTCTTTTTTTTTTTGTTTTTTTGGAAGGATGTGTATCATTGTTTGAAGTCAAACACTGAACAGAAATAGATAGAAGCAAATCAAGAGATTCCAGCTGAGTAATGGCTAGGAGAGACTCTCCAGATAAGTGATGGTGTACAACACTGCAAGTCTTTCAGAGCCTTTCATGACCTGATGAGAATCAGTCAGCAGCCCACAGAGACACTCACAACACAGTATTGCATTAACCAGAATAACCAATAGGCCAAACTGGGTGTAGGAGGGATCTTGGTTCACATTTTCTCTTTCTGGCTTACAGCACTGGACTAAGATCTGCCTCTAAACTTAGTTTCCAGATGGTGTCATTACTTTCTTGGCTTTTCTGCACCTTTCTATGTTTCTCTGATTTTGTTCAGAAATATTACCTTAGGATCTGCTCCACTCAATCACCTAAGTTCTAGGGGAGCAGGAAAAAAAGAAGTCATTTCTGATGAATTTTAATTTCTGAATGGAAAGCTAAAAATAATTCCCAAGTAGCTGTAATCAAAGCAAAAGTATAAATCACACATGATTCACAGTTCAGCATCCAGTGGGAGTTTCTTGGGAGGGATTGCTTCCCCAGGGCCCTGGTTGTCAATGTGACACTGATGTGTTTGGCTTCTCTCCCACTTCTGTAGAGCACAAGTAAGATTCCAGCCTCAAGACTACTAATTCATTTGGGATGTTGACATCTGCAATCAAGCTGGATGGTTTAAAATGGTTCCCTTCATCCCCATAGGAATTCATTTATTCAGTCTGTGGTAGGTGAGATACCTTTCCCTGTTTTGGCTATTACAAGAAAATAACAATAAAACTTTCACTTTTGTTTCTCTTTCTTTCTAAATTTTCTACGTGCTTTGAGCTCTTATGGACTTGAGAATTCTCTGCTAATGCAGGCCCAGGAACATCTCTGTATCTGTACCCAGAGATTTCTTTTCCTTTCCCTCCACATTTCACTATGTGTCTCGGGTATTGTTCTACTTTCTCAGTTGCCAATGACTAATTTAAATTGTCCCAGTTTTCAACTCCCTCCTGTTAGCCTCCCCCAGTGATCCCAGAGGAATTTCCAGAGACACATCCCCTCCTTTCTTTCTCATACTCTGTCTCCCCACTCAATATCTAATAATTCATGTAAATTAATTCTTCAGTATCAAAACAATATTGAAGGGAGAAGGAGGATCTGACTGATCATGTGGACAGCTCTGGGAAAACAGTTTTTCTTTAAATCTCTATATCCTGCAATGGATCACCTAGAAACTGCTTTAATCAAGACTGTTCCTGTTAGCCAGTGATACTTAAACAATCTTAAGGTAATCATTTTCCGGTGAACTGCATTTTCCAGGCAGTAACCATAAGTCACTTCCTGCAGCTCAAGCCTAGCAGACCATTTCTAGCCCTTAAACCTAAAATGATCTTGCCTTATAAAACTGCCCCTTTAAAAGAATACAATCCCTTAAAATGACACTTTCCACAAGTGTGTTTCTACATGTTCCAGCAGTATGAAAACAAAGATGGTTTGTTGATGAATCTATGGCTTTTGCCAACCCGGAAGCTGTGTAATTGCCAGAAAAGGGTTTGTCTGAGGCACCTGGGATGCCACAATTGCTTTTCCCCACTGGCATCACTGCTATGAGTGAGTTGTTCATTTATTACAAAGAGGTTCATCTATTTCACTATCTCCTCTGGTAGTTTTAAGTTGTTCTGTATTCAGCTTTTATGCTGCAGATATATCGGGCTTGATGAATGCAGACAGGAATTTTATTTCATTATCTTAAAATATTCAAATTACACATGCACAATAAATATTGACAGGGAGGTGAAAGGAAGACTTCACTGCATCTCACAGCAAAAGTTACAATGGCAGAAGGGAGTGGGTAGGGTGGGTTGAAAAGCACAGCAGAAAGCCTTGAGTCTTTCACTTCTTTCACTGGGGCACTGAGTGGGGACTGAAGCTGCTAAACCCCTGAAGAATCATGCCCTGCAAATGAGCCATCCTCTCTTAAGATCCATCTCCAAGATCCTCTGGGGGTGTGGGATCTTTTATGTTTCTGCACTCATTAGCAATGCCAAGGGACCAGTAAGTAATTGCATAAATTCTCTTGCTCATATTTTGGTACCGTTTCACTTTAATTGGTACTAGAAAATAAGAAGGGAAACATAAGGTAATTCAGCCTAGAAAAGACCTCAGGAGTTCTGTAATGCGGCCTCCTACTCAAAGCAGGGTCAGCTCTGGAATCAAGGGAGGTTGTTTGGGGTTTTATTGAGTCAGGCCTTAAAAACCTCCAGGGATGGAGAATGCACAACCTTTCCAGACAGCTTCTGCTTCCAAAACTCACCTTTGCTTGCAGTCTTGCATCTGCTATAGCTGCAGAAATCTTCTGTTTGTTTTTTTTTTAATTTTTCTTTTTCAGTTCCCGGAAGCTTCAAATAGTCAAATAATATTTTCTAGCTGAGGACCTTAAGCAACTTGCAGTCTAAAAGCTGCCATTGACTTCCAACACTGGGTTTCCAAAAGCTGTCGTACTGCAAGCCCTGGGCAGCCCCCACTCCCTGATGTGTGCGAGGTTCTGCCACAGGTCCTGCTGTAAGTCTGCAGGCACACTTGGCTCGGATTTGCTGCCTTTTTCATAGTCAGGAAAACCCATGTGTAGAGAAGTTTGTGATGTACATGTTGGCAGTGTAAAGTCTAAAAAAAATGGGAATTTCCATTCATTGCCCTCAGTGCCATTCTCTACATTGCCTCTCTTGCTGTCTATGCAAACTTCAGCCCAAGTCTGCTCTTAATGAAGTGGATTTATCCCATATGGGATCCACAGTCAACTCTTTAGCTGCCACTTGCTTTTATTGCCTCATCTTTTTTACTGTATCTATTTAAATTTAAAGTTAATTCATAGATCTTGTTCCTAATTTTGATTCTGTCCTCCACAAAACCATCATTCCCTGCTTTTCAAAGCTTTTCTTCACTGTGTTCTGGGCTGGCGTGAATCAGACCAACTCCAAGATGCTGCCAGGGGCAGCATCAGGGTTTGCATTTTTATGTGCAGTTCTGAAATCTGGCAATTAAGATGCCAAGAGACAAAGTCCTGCCTCTGGCAGCCCCTTTGCCCTTCACAGCAAGACATCTGAGCTGCTCATCCATTAGGCTCCTCATCACTGCAGCCATCAGCATCACACTTTACGGAAACTCACTGCCAAGTCTGCTCTCCTTAAAATTCTGCCCTGTGGTCCTGGTGCTGTTTGAAAAGTAGTTTAGTTATTGGTGAGTGGGATGAGGGTAAAGTAGGGCAGTTTGGGGAGGGAGGAAGGGAGAAGTGAACTGGCAGTGATAACCTCATCAGCTTCTCAAGATAAGTTGCCTCCTCTCATCACTCAGGGTCTCTAATCACAAAGGAAATGCAAAACTCCTTCACCAGAAATAACCCTTCCTTTGCAGCTGGCACAGCACTGCTGCCCATCTCCATGTAACAGGGGTCTCTGTTATGGGAATATTTCTTCTCTATGAGGAAATTCACTAATAAAATTTATTTCAGATTGATACCATAAAAGGTAGATATTCTCACTGAAAGTAAATTTTCCTTTCCCACCCCCAAAATACCTTTTTTTGGGGTGATCCACAAACTCTACTTGAGCCAGAAAACCAACGTTTTGTTTTCAACATCTTTATTACATGCCACAAATTACTTTAATTCACTTTTCTTTATTTCATAAACTTCCCCTCTAGAAATTTTTGTTCCAAAAAGAGAGAAAAATGTGCCCTGATATGACCGGCATTTTATGAGTTTTCTCCAAAATGAAATCCTCATTAGCTGATCTAATTTCTATAAATATTTTATCTTAATGGAATCATATATTTCAAAAGGAACATGGTTCATCCCCATGTCTTCTGAGTTTCTCTGTACTAGTTTAAAGATACTTATTCCAAGCTTCTATGACAACTTTGTTGGATTTTGCTGTAACATTTTCATGGACCACGCAATGCCAGCTGCAGGTGAGTACGATGGGAGATGCCTTACTGACCACAATTGCCACTCCAGCCTCCTCATGTGTTATTTGCATAACAGGGGGGATAGGAGCTGCTTTGATTTCCAACAGGTATCCAAACTTTGCTGGAAGTAGGAAGGTTTAATTTGTGTGAATTCTTGGAGCCATGCACAGCTCTGGCCATGCCGCTGTCGCCAGCGGGGGCTCAGTGAATCACAGGGGCCCCCACAGCGAGCTGAGCACGAATTTCCCCCTGAGCTGCCTCTCTGAAGTGCTGCTCCAGCTCAGCCCTCACAGGCCATGGGCAGGCTGACATTTTGTCCAGCTCCTCTTTGGCAACCAGGCTTGAAATAACAGCAAAGGAAGATCTTTGACCCTGGCTGATATTGCATATAACTAGATGCACTTCTGAAAATGCAGAGTTTTCACTGGCACAATATTGGAGAGGAGGAGGCAAGACAGAAAGAAATTTTTAATATGAAAAGGACAGGTATTTGTTTGAAATACTGCATGGGAAAGAACATTGTTTGTTTGGCTCAGTTCTAGTCCTGAATCTGTTTGCTGTGACATTTACTGTTAAATCACTACCAGATTATCTTCACTATTCAAGGAAAAGCTAAAATCCACTTGTTTTATCTCAGGGTAATTAGTTTGAGGGCTGTGAGGTTGAACTCATTATGCTCAGCTTGTAAAGCTAGTGTCCTTTTCCAAATTTTCTTTTCTTTATGTTGAAGCTGTTACTGTTTGTAGCCAAAAATTACTTGTTCTCCACCCCCATTTCAGCACTGTTATATCCACGCTCTTCTACCCCAACTAGCTGAAACAACTCTAATCACCTATTTTTACTGTTTGAGTTAGGCAGTGTTCACAGGACTCATTTTGCCAGAAGAGCTGAAATGCTTGCAGAAAGGAAAAAGGGAAAGGGATACAAACTCAGAGCTGCAAAATAGCAGCTGAACATGATAATATCATCAGCTGGCACAGGCGGCTGCACACTGAGCACCTGTCTACAGGCTAAAATGACTGTTTTGTTTGGGGATTTGTTTGTTTGTTGGTTGGAGTTTTGGTTTGTTACGCTGCAGGATCATTCCTAACTGCTAATACAATTAAGAAAGAAACTTCAGAAAAAGATCACTAAGTCCTGTGGTTTTTAATTCCCCATTGGGTTTTAGGAAGAAGTAGTTTGTGGCAAACAAGGAAGACAAACCTGAATCCTTTGCTGCATCCTTCCTCCTGTTTAAGAAGATTTGTGATTCTACATCTAAATCCAAGAACTTTCCACGTGGCCCTGGTAAGTTACATAAGCTAAACTTTTCACAATTTGATGTCTAAAACTAATCCTTTAATCCATATTTAGGATCCTGTAATTAACTCGTCTTAAATGTTATCTGCAGGTGCTCAGACATACTGAAAAATTGATAAAGTGTATGCTTATTCTTACTTAAGGCATCCAAATTTGAATTTTTCGACCATAATGACTGCTCCTAGGTGTTAATGAAGACTTTTATATATTGAAGGGTTCTTCTGATTAAGAAATTTTAAATCACACTTCTCTGTAACTACTGAAAATTATGCTTCAAGCACCAAAAGAAGTCCAAAGTGGCAAGAAGCAAATTCTAGCAATCTTTTCCCTATTCCATGAGAGGCATTTTTAGTCAATGTTCTTTTTGCAGTGTTTGGGGGAACCTCTCTCCTCCCATGAATTCTGTATAGGACTGGGTGACTCATATGTTTAAGAGAGACACTTGCTGAAGGTCATGGCACAGGAGATGGGGGGGAATAAGAGATTCTGGCTGAACTCTTGGGAAAACAGGTTTGTCCTAATAGCTAAGGTGAATTAATTTAACTCTTTGTTCTCTGCCTCGTGGATTACAGCTACAGAGGAAACTGTTTTCTGAGAAACTTAAGCTTTTAAACAAGCTCCCATTAGTTTAGAAGTAGCAATAGATTCTCACCTGTCCAAATAGTCCAAACCTCCTTTCCCATCTATCATCATCTCCTTCCTCCTAAGGTTACTGGATTGTTTTCCTTTAATGGAGAAGTAACTGTGGGATTTCAACATTGCCTAGTAAGTAGGAGACAAAGGGGAAAACAGGATAAAATAAGTAAAGGTGTGGTGTGTTCTTTTATCAGACTCTTCTTAAGGTTCCTTCCCTCCATTTCTGTAATAGAGGCACCAGCCTGACAATCCCTGTCAGATGATTTAGGGTGAGTAATGAGGGTCTTGGTTACTACTTTTCTATGGACTGATGCACAGGATTTGTTGAGGGGTTGGATTTTGGGGTAGGAAGAGCCAAGTGGGGTCTCAGAGGCTGCACTCCTAAGCACTGGCCATTATCTCTTTCCCCAGGGCTGAGCCATAGGACCAGGAGCTGAAGGACAGGTGTGTCACAGGCTTTTGTTTCTGGAACAGAATTTCCCCAAGTGGCTGATAATAGGCTCAGTCTATTCTGTGAAGGATGTCTTTAGAGCTTGCCCTGATACGTTTATTATAAACAAAAGCTAAAGAACGTTAAATTTTGTCTCTAACAAAATGCTGTTCTGGCTATTCAGATAAAAACAGGTTTGGCTTGGGGTTTTTTAGATGCAGAGCTGTCTTTGCTGTAGGAATTCTCACGTATTAAGGAAAGATCAATACCACAGCTAATGGCCTAAGGTATCAGAAAACCTCACTGGAGGAAATGAGAATGTTGTCTGGAAACCAGATGATGATAATCCTCAGGATAAATGGATTTAGAGATTTCCAAAGCTGTTTTAGTAAACAGAGGACAGACTTAGGCAGTTATTTCAACAAGTTCCTTTACAAAAGAGAAAGAGATTGCCATTTTCCTGTTTGGTTTTAGTCTTGACATTGATGAGTTGCAGCGAATACTTATTAACCTCTTAGATGCAGAACCGACCTTTTAATAAAGCAACCTCTTCTTCTTTACAGAGAAACCTTAACACCAGTTATTTTGTCTTGCAAACATTGTCCTTGCACATGCTGTTTACAAAACTGGCAGAGAGCCATTGGTTTCCCTGGAGTCGAGCAAAGGCAGGTGGAAAACTCATGAAGGACTTAAGGCAGAGCTCAGATGTTGGAACCCAAGAAATTCCTCAGGGGATGCCCTGGAGGGCTCAAGCCCCTACCCTGGGGGGCTCTGAGACCTTGACACAAAGCCCAAGACACCTCTGACTTTGATTTTGGCCCATGGAGCAAATTACCACCTATATATGAAAAATTACAAGTCAAAAGAATTTAAGCAGAATAATAGTTAGTTTGTTACAGAGTGAAAAATAGATTTTTGAGGTTTTTAGAATAGAGGCTCGGAGTCCAAAGATGAAGGAATTTTGGCATTCCCCATCCTTTTTCCTTCTTCTTCCTAGCCTATATGTTCTAAGTGATGCTGGCACTTTTAGATTGGTTTAAGGTAGAAACTCACTGTCTAACATAGATGATAGGTATTGGGAAGTTATAGTAAATAATGTACATGTAGTTTTTAGTATAAAAAGATAACACTGCCCCGAGGGCGGCCAGTATGCCTCAACCCAACCTACCAGACCTGGGGCGGATCAGAGAAAGAATGTTATAGATAAGAAATAATAAACAACCTTGAGAACGAGAACAGAAAAATCCTGACTCCTTCTTTGGCTGCCAGGCTGAGAAAAAGAAGCTTGTACGTATCTCAGAGTCACTCTGACCAACAGAGATTCTGAGACTCAGACAAGCGCCAGGAAGCAGAGGTGCCTTGACTCTGTTCTGGGTTCATGGCTGTGAACCAGCAAGAACCAGAGCAGAGCAGTGTTCAGAGTAGTTCAGTGTTCACTAAGTCCATCCAAACCAAAGCCCAGGTGCCCAGGGTCAGAGGTCCATCCAGACCACCCCACTCCATTCATCCTCTCTCTCACCACCCCTGCAAACACCTCTTCCCCAAGACAGTGATTCATAGCCTGGGTCATCTCTTCCCCTGTGAAAGCTATTTAATGATTTAGTTCACATTTTTTTATATTTTTAACATTTACTGCTTCTTCTATGAGGATAAAAACCCCCAAATGCAGCATCTGAGATCTGCGAGCTTGTGGTTCTTCTGCAGCTGCTTAGCAATGTGCTCTGCACTGCTCACTGTTCTTTCCTGTATTTTCTTTCCTGTTACAGAGGGCTGAGCTTAAGTGTTTCATTTTCTCGCTCTTTGAATAGAAGCATTTAATCTGCTTTTCAGGTTTTCAATGGATTTTGGTGCATCAGCTGAACTCCCCAGGCTGTGTGCAGAACCAGATCATCAAAAAGGTGAAACACAGAGGTTTAAATCACTCAAAGTGCCAAAGCAGTTACCTTGCAGTCAGAGCAGGGTCAGCTACACCCACTGACTCTGCCCAGGGAAGCTGTGGCTGCCCCATCCCTTGAAGTGTTCAAGGCCAGGTTGGATGGGGTTGAAACAGCCTGGTCTAGGGGAAGGTGTCCCTGCCCATGTCAGAGGGGTTGGAGCAATCTTTAAGGTCCCTTCCAATCCAAACCATGATGCTGTGACCATTCCATGTGCTATATTTGGTCCAGCACTGCCATTTTCCACATGTACCACATCCTTCTGCTCACATGGTTATTGGGGCAGTAATAACCTATCCCTCTGTCCCATGGGGCCTCATTTTCATCAGCCACTTTGTCTGAAAAAGGTAATGTGATACTGTTAAACTGAGAGCAGTTACACCTTGCCCTACCTCGTTTCTCATCTATTTTCTCTGCTTGAGAATTGTAGAAGGGGCTATGTGCATGGAAACTCATCTGCTTTTTTCCAGGTGTCTCTGTTGGTCTAATAAATGATATTACTTCTCTACAGTAACTTTTCCTTTCACACATCCTTAAAACTTGGTAGTTGTAAGAGTACTATCACTAAAATATGTTATTATGGCTATTGTATTTCTGACTGAGCTGTAAAATCAAGGATCTTACAGTCATTAAAAATCCCCCAACACTCCTCACGAAAATAGACATGTTAGTTCAGGTTCCCTGGCCCAGCGAGCACAATCTTTACATGATGTTTCAGCTGAATTGTGGCTCCCTTTACTTTCAGTTGTAACTGAGGGTTGTTAAACAGCTGCCATGATTCCCTGTGCTCCCCCAAGAGACCAAGCTGCAAATGAATTATAGATGTAACACAAGCAGCCTTTCACAGGCGTCACCCAAAACCTCTGACGTGGCTCAGAATCATACGGCTATTGTCCTGTCAGACCACTGAAACAAAAATCCCTGGGCTTTGTGAGAGGACCCCAGTGCATTGATTGCTACAAAGGAGACAGAGGATCTTTGACTTGAGATAAAAAGATATCAGACATCTGTGATTAACGATTAGCAAAACTTGAGTGTTGTAGAGAGAGCTTTTAATTGATTCTGGTAGTGTTCCTCTCTGTCTGCATATTTATGCACCAGATGCGCATATGCAAAGTGTTTTGATGTGCAGATCCTACATGTGTGACCACAGATAAAATCTGTGAGAGGAATATGTGGCAGGGCTACAAGAGTCCCCACACACCAGGGTCTGGCTGCTGGCTCAAGGGACCACCATGGGTATCTCAGGTTGTGTCATCCTGGATCCCCTCACTGGGTCTGATCCTTATCCCCACCCACAGGCACATCCCAGCCTGGATGTGGCCAGGGAGGGGAGAGGGGAGGGGATTCTGAGTTTTCACAGTGAAAAAAGAAGACAGCAAGAGAGGGGAGGAAGGAGAAGAGGGAGAAGGCAAAAGAAGGCAGGAAGAGGAGGAGTAGGAAAGGAGATGGGAAAAAAGGAGAAAAACAGAGGAAGAACTACAGAATACAGTGCAAATATCTTCTTACAACTACAATTAAATGTAGACTCCTCCAAAACAAGAAACAAGGAGATGACAGTGAGGACTGAAGCTTGGACTCTGTCCAGATGCTCAATTGACTTTGTCATTCCTGTCCTATTTTGACCTTTCCATTTTTCAAGGGTAATTAAACATTCCAGCTTCAGATTAGATCTTGCTTCAACTAGTGATTCACCTCCACTGACAAGGTAAAGAGCTACACAGGAAAGGTCCAACCTGGCTGCCCAAACAGCCATGTCCATATTGGTCTTATTTTATGTGAAGATAATGCCACCAAGTAATTAGCAATAAAAATACTGTGCAAGAGCAGTGTGTGACATTAGGTTTGAGTAATTTGGTCTTTAACCCATCTAGCAGCTACTGCAGGATGCACTAAGTGACTGAAAACCATATATCTCATTACAGTAAATATTTTATAGATGACATCTCAGCCCAAATCACCTTCCATGACATTGTTTTTAAATCCACTGGCGGGTGATAGGGTGATTTCAGTGCCTGGTCATTGGAAAAGAAGTCTTCTGTTGCCACTTTAAAATGAACCCATATTCATAACAACCAAGTGCTTTCATTTGGTGCGTGTCAAACATCAACAGTGCAATAAACTGGTGACCCTGCTTCAATTTCTGTCACTCAGAGGACAAAGGATCACTTTTTCCCCACCCTGGGTGCCTATTTACCATTTCTCACCCTTTTGCTGACGCCTACTTGTGAGAAAGCTCTCACAGTGGACATCCTGCTATATTTGTTTTGTGGAGAGGCAGAAGAATTTGCTATTTAAGGCTGTAAATCTGGCATTTTCACAAGTGCTGAGAGTCACACCTTTGCATTTCCTGCTGGATCCCTGCTACATAAGGTGAGCAAAGGTAACCACGCTGCTGATATTTGCAGTAGTCCTTCATCTAACTCCTGTTGGGACTGTTCCCATGCACATAAGTACTCCTCATCTCTGACGTCTGAAGGCAGCTCTTTATCCATTCTTATGTGGCTGTGAGTGACAAAGCACCAGAGAAAACTTCCCAACTGTGAAATTTATTAGACAGGAGAGCAAAGTCCTCTGGGGGAAGTGTTGGAACAAAACTCCCTCAGAGGAGGTTTTGGAGGGGATAAAACATTAGGGAGGGAGGTGTAGTGTTTTGGTCCTGCAGTGACAACAGTTGAGCAGGTTCTTAAAACTATTTTTCATTCCCAAAAATAGGGCAGAACATGGGAAAAACCTTCCCCACTCATCAGGTGGGCTCCTTTGCCATTGTGCTATATGATATTTTTCATTAATTAAGTGTATGCTCTATCTTTAAATCACTCAGGATTCTCTCCACACCCTCCAAGAAGGGGGATATCTGAGTGATTAAAGCATCTGGGTCATTCATTCAAGTGCCTCCCCAGACATGAGTAGAAGGCCATGCTTCATCCTCCTGTAAAAGGGTGATGACTATTCAGACAGGAGTCTCAAAGGCAACCTGAAGAGATGCTAACCAAAACATGTGAACATTTAACACACCAGATGCAACTGATCTCTTGGGCTCCTAGAAAAATGTGAGGCTGTTTTCTTCAAAATTAATAGATCTATTTGTACAAATATAGCTCAGTCAAAGCCAACCCATGATGTGTAGACTATCCCAGGGTCTCACTCTCTTCATGGCTAAAACCTTTCTTCTACTTATCAACTTAAATTTATTCATTCTCAGTATTCTTTTGTTCTTCAGACAAAATCTTTCTTCACACTGCTCTTGCTCTTCACTGGTGTGTATCCTAGTGCCCATTTATAGATCTCAGCCGTGTTCCCTCATCCTTAATTGTGTTAAAATTAACAAGCCAAGCTGTCTTGGTGTAAGACAAGCACTTCCATTTCCCAGATCACTGTTAGGGAGAGAGCAATGAACAAGAAATTATTGCTTATTGGCTTTTTAAAAATTAGAATTAGTGACATTAGAGGAATTAAAAAGGATCAGTTTCCAAAGGAGTAAAAGCTGATGTTTCTCCCACATCTTGTGTTGCAGAAATCCCTGCTGCTGCAGACATGCTGAAAGTCAGCTGAAAACAAGGGAGAAGAAGAAGGTATGGAAGGAAATCCAGCAGAGGAAACAGTTGTTGGAAGACAGCAAAAGCAGAGATAATGCCCCTTGCTCAGGAAGTTTTAAATTGAAATTTGCTGAAGACTGACAGTGTTTTGGGGAACTATTACTCATGCTTATACTATCTTACACTCTTTGTTAAGCTTTTACTCCTGCTCACCATCAGAAACACTCCATTGCACTGCAAATGCCTTTAGTCTGATTCTTTACGGCTTTTCTTACCATAACTAATAGTTTTTTACTGAATCTCTCCCAGTCTGAGTGCATTACTCTTGCAGGAGTTTAACTAGCATGGCAGTCAGTATTCCAGGTGAGTTTTCAGGGAGTCTAGCACTATTAAATTCTTCACTCTTCCCCGATGAAAATATCTTCCCTGACACAACACAGGCTTATGTTTGACTCATGATTTCCCTATCAGCTGCCACATCCATGTCCTCTTTCTCCCGTCAAGTCACATCCCCAACTATTTCAGAATGGACAAAACCAGGTGAGTTTGCATTTTGAACAGTTGAACTTCATCCCACTGCTACTTCCCCAACACTTGTGATCACTTTGATTTCCTTGTGTGATATTTCCACCTGTTTTGAACACCTGCCACCCTTGTATGATCAGATGTTTGTTAATTTGTAAAACTCTCTGGCAGCATCCTCATGGGGTACTGGGGGATGGAGTATCACCATCCCTCACACCCCCTGCCACCCTCAGACTCAACACAGCCAATAGGCAAAATGGTGTTTTTTGTCTGAATTAAAATTAGTCAAAAACTAAAGCCTGTGATGGCAACTTTCAGGTTTCCTTGAAGAATATAGTAGAAGTAATTGCTCTGATCTGGGAAGTCCCAGCCTATAAAAATAAAGCTGGTATTTGTAACCTAGACTTCCTAAGTCAGATGGAAATTCTATTTCTGTCTGTTTGTTCCTCTGTATTTTTTGTTTGAAACTTTATGCTTTGCTAATTTTGTCTTAGCAAAGATCAATTGTTGGAACATCAGATTTTTGCAGGCTACAAAACTCATTTCACACCTGATTTTACTACTTCCTAAACAAGCTGAAGCAGGATTTTTCATAACAGTACATATAAAGATGCCTTATAAAAACCAAAGCAACTGTGGCTTCTTTTATAGCATTTGAATTATTTTTAATGCACCCTCTACTTACCTTTCCAGTTGATTTCTAATCTATTTTTTAATCTATAGCCCTAATAAACTTCTAACTTTACCCATATTTTCTCTTTGTGTCCTTCAAAACTATCATTAACCACATGCCTGAGTTACTTTTTTGTTCAAAAGAATTCATCAGAAAATGACAAGTTAAGTCTAATCAGTCAGTCTTTGCTCCCTCAAAAGCCTCCAGCTGTTGTTAAGTAATATCTCTTGTCACACTTTAGATAGCCCAACAGGCCAGGGAAAAAACCCAAAAAATACTTGTTATAACTACAATGATAAACAAAATCTGCTCTGAAGCTCCTCTAATTGCCTTCAGAGTCCAACACAGCCCTTGGATTGACCTCCTTCTGGGGAAACATAACAGCCAGAGTAATTATTAAAGTATCAACCCAGACTTAAATCCAAACACAGATTTCCAGCTGAACATTAAATAACACTTGGTCTTTGAAAAACTGGGCGCTACAGTCTTCAATCAGCTTCTGTCCCTCACCAGCTTCACAGCACCAGGGAAATAAAGGACAGGAATTTCCTGGACACACGATGTCAGCAGCTGGAACCCTGACCTGTGCTTGCAGAGGCTGCTGCCCTACCAGGCAGGGCACCGGCATTAAGGTTTTCAAACTGTTATCACTCACAGGAGTTCAAAGGCTTTTCTTTTATTCCCATGGAGGTTTCTTTTACAGTGGGCTGTGCCTGCCATTTAAATGTTTTCACTCTGGATTTATTGCTTATTTTATCCGGTCTGCAGACGAGGTTTGTTTTGGGTTTTTGGGTTTTTTTTTGCAATGTGAGCCTCTAAGCTTGTTAAAGCAGCCACAAGATGTTGTGCTGCATTTTATCCCAGAAAAATGTAAAATGTGTGATATTTCAGCTGTGGTAGGGTTGGTAATAAGGATACCATAAATTTAAAAAGATGAGTATTAATTTTAGACTTCATGCAATCCTTTGAGGAAGCTCTGCTAAACGGAAAGCACCATCTCCTGCTTCAATTAGACATATTAAATATTCCTTCTCTTTTGAAATCAGTTTAATAATTAGATATGCTAAAGGATCAAACTGCAAGTTGCAGTTTCCCATAACCCTTTGCCATTCCCAGCTGTTCCTCACAGACACTGGCCCTGAGATGAGCATTCAGGAGGGGTTGAGATTAAGGGAACATGCCTGATGGTTTCTTCCTTGCTTCCTACCACAGCTCACTCATTCTGCAGCCTCAGAAGAGGCTCTGAGACACCACTCTGTACTTTCTGTCTCTCAGACAAGCTCAATCAGCTCACCCAAGTATGAGAAGCTTTCCTAAAGAGGAGCCCTATTCAAGGCAAAGATTACAAGTTCCCCAAGTTAGTTCCCTTTTCCACTGATCACTGAGACTTTTGGAGCCAGGGAAGCATTGCCTCCATTTCCTAAGCTTTTGACTGACATCTCAGCCTGGAAATAACTGCATTCATCCAGGTGAAATTTGCTGCAAGCACAGATGTATGGGCACATGGACGTGTCTGCCCAGCAGCCAGGGATGGTGTGCAGCCTCAGCTTCTCTGCGCAATGCTTGTCTCTGCACAGACCTGGTCAAGGACACAGTCACCCCTTTCCTCAGAGTGACCAAGACCTCAGGAGAGGCTGTGAGAGAGAAAATTCACTGCTCAATCCCATGCTTCTGCAAGGGAGCTGCCTTCAAATAAATAAACACATTGCTGCTGCTGAGCTCTATTCTGCAGACAGTTTTGGGCTGAAAATCTGTTTAGAGTTTCCCATACTGATTCTGGGTGTTATCTAGATGGAGGGGAGACACAGGGGGATCCCATATTTACAGGAGGACAGTGTTGGCCTTTCTGATACAGTCTAACTTCTTGAGATTTTTAAAGCAATTGATACTATTCTAAAACAAACAAATAAATGGAAGGAATATAGTTCTGAGCTTTCTTATAGATGAGAGAGAGAGAAAAAAGTGTTCTTCAGAAATGTCACACTATTTTCAATCACATTTAAGAACAGGAAACCAGCCTGGCCTCCTCACTTACACCTGAACATGTGTACACAGCTCCTGTTGAACAAGCTTTTAAACCTAGACAGAATAACAACCTTGAATTCAGGAGAACAACTATTTCTATTAATCACTGTAATAAAAAACCTGCAAACTTGGCAACACAGCTTCACTCAAATGCCTCCTCAATACTCACTGGCAACACCACCCCCAGTATTACTCAGACATTATTATTTTATCATTGCAGTGTCTCTTAAACTCTTCTTATTGCCTCACAGAGGAAACTAATGAATCAAAGTATGAATGTTCTTGACACATATCTTTTAAAAGAAATATTAGCTCAGAAGGTACTGGTGGCCTTCTTTGGCCTAGAAGTATACTCCTGTTTGGAAAAATATAAAAGCTGAATATCATAAATAAGCTTTTAATTTGTGTTTAATGGAGGCCATCATTTTGGGCTGCTGCATTCGACTATTAAAGAGAAACAGAGATTTTAAATGGGATCAATTCTGCTGTCACATAGTTAATAAAAATGAATAATTATTTACCTATCAAAGAAATTTTGTGGGGAATTGGCATATAACAAGGTGATTGGAAGTTCCATTCAAAGATGAATTTGGATTTTAATAAATAATTTATGAACCTCCAGTGGTGGATGGCTAATCCAGAAATGCAGTCTTGGTCACTGCACATGAAGCAAGTAAATTCACATTTAAAGATAAATTCTGAAACCTGCATCCTGAGCACTTTCCTTGCAAATCCCATTGCCTAACACATAAAACTAAAATGAAATGCATGAAGTCCAACTTGTTGAAGGACTAAGCATATTCAATCCCTTCTAATTTGAGCTACCATTTACATCAATCAGTCTTCTGGAAGGAAACTAGTTTGGAGTCACCTTCCTCATCCTTGTTGTTCCTTAAAGGATTCTTTTAATTCGAGGGAAATTTCATGGATTTCAATAGTAATGCCACTAGAGCTGCTATTATCTCTCTGAGCAGTAATACAAGCAAATACAGCCACTGCAAAAATAGAAAAAGAATTCCTACATGCATCTCATGCTTGTTAAATCTCATCGTTAAATCTCATCATTAATGCTGTGCTTAATCACTTGCAGAGAGTTTTTTAATTCTTATTTAAGGATAAATATCTGCATTTCTTCACAGTAAATAAACAAGCTTTTGCACCACCTCACTTGTGACAGAAATTAAAAATAAGCCATGAATTGATAACAGTTAGTTTTGTTCCTCTTTGGATCAGACATTTCAGAAACCCCATGCCAGCTGAGCTGACCATTCTTCTCACTCTGCATTTTTGTTTGATGGTTAAATTTATGTACAGATTAGTTTTCAACGGCTTTTGGCCACATTTTAAGGACTAGGTCTAAATCTGTTTCTGTGCATATAGGTCTTGATATCTGGGATGTGTTTTTTAATAAATATCTTCCTCCAAGTAGCCTGCCATCCTCATCAATTAATGCTTTTGAGTAGAAAGCATGAAGCTTGCTTGAGTTCCTACATGCAGTCCCCTCAAATGAATGTTTCAAGCAAAAAGGCAGAGGAGAGGAGTGCAGCTAGAGAGAGAAACTCATTTTTGCTGTTGTGGTATCCAGAAAAGTGCACTGGGCTGATATAGGGACAATGGTCACTATTGTTGTCTGTGTCTAATTACTAATCATGCACTCTTTGTTTAAGAAAAGGAAATTAAAATTTTCTTTCATCTTCTGCTCCTTCCTATTTAACTCCTACATGTCACTAATAAAGTATAATATTGCACAGTATTACTCCAGTGGTAAAACTCCTATTTCCCTTCTCCTAGCCCCATGTTTCGCTGCAGCTGTGCTGCTCTCCCAAATGAACATGCCAGATCTCTGGGATTCTCTCTGCTGTCTCTAATTCCTGATTGTTTGACCTCAGAGCTGAGTGATGAAGGTTCTATCCTGACACCCACCTACAAGAGGCTCTTCCAAGGAGCTGTTTAAAGTAGCGTGAGCCACTGCACCATCAGCAGGATGGCTGTGGGCAATGAATGAATGCTACAAAATGCTGGCCCTGGTTTCCATTTCAGGGCCATGGGGGAAGCCTGGGGTGACAGGACAGGAGCAGCTGAGCAGCCTGGGTGACTCTGTCCAGGCACCAAGTGACAGAGAGGAGAATCCTCCCTGAGAAATGCAGCACAGCCCACCCAGAGTATTCTGCAGACGAGAGGTCTCAGAGGCTCTGCTGCATCTCCCTGTGCGGTTCAGCAGTGGCACACAGGACAAAGTCACTGTGGCAGTCCCAACCCTACTGAGAAGGAATTAGGAGCTGTTCTGATGGCTGCATGGTGATCCAGTACAGGAGGTCACTTAACAGGTTGTTCCTTTGCCATCTTCAAATTTGTGGCACTAAATACGACACTGAGTTTTCTTGGGAAACTCAAAGAGGAACAAAAATCTGCCTCCTATCAATTTCCCTAACTCCCCCTTCCATGAAAAAGCCCTTTCTGAGCTGTGGATGCAGCATCCTTGGAGCCAACAGAAAGTTTTGCTAAATGAAGGACTTTAACAAAGGACTTTGTCAGGTAGTCCCACCAGGCATAATATTTTCTTTAACAGACACGGTGGTTAGGAATGCCACAAAAACTGTGCACTTTGCCCAGGCAGGACCAGCCAGGGTCTCTGCTCTGAGCCTTTGCTTTGGCCTCCAGCCCAGGGGAGCATTTGGTCCTGGGTGCTGCTGGGTGACTCTGCTGATGCCACCATCAATTCAGGAAGGGATTGCAGTTTTAGTGAGATTCCTGCTGGATGTTTGGTAAAGCACCATCCACAGCATTGCACAGCTTATGGAAATCTTTTCTTTGGATCACAGTCTCACTTATATATTATTAATTTTTTTTTCCAGAGGATAAAACAAAGGTATCATCATTTGCTGTGAAAAAATATAGGTTAGAAATGTGTCTTGGGGTTTGTTTTTTATTTCATGCTATTTCTCTTCCCTTTTAACATCCAGGAGAAAGAGTAGTCATGTGAGTTCAGCTCCTCTGCTCTCCTGTAATCTACCCTTTGATGTAACTAACTGGCAAAAACATATTTCTAATCAAATATAGTTTCTCATCCTTAATCAGCTCAGCTTTAAAATGCAGATCAATGAGATAAGAAAGAGCTGATTTAATTAGCCCAACCTCAGCAATGTTACAGCATATTCTCATTTACAGAAATAATGGGGAGCAAGAGGAAAGAGATTCATCATCATGAAAAGACTGGAGAAGGCAGAGGAAAGCAGGATATTTCCTATGTTAGCTAAGGGTGATTTTCATTCAGGCTAAAGAGCCAGCACATGTTTTATGAGCCATTTAAATAACACTTAGGTCTTGTGCTTCGTCCTTTAGCCTGAGGATGAATTTCCTTCACTAAGCAGCAATACCTTTGGAAATCATCACTTCTGGGTTTAATTGATGAGCCAGAGACAGCTCCCACCACTTGGTGAATAAAGAAGAGGAAATATGGCAGGCAGGAGCAAGGCAATAATGCACATTTATGGAGCAGCTTGGGAACACTCTCCCACAGGAGTGCCAGGCCAGGCACTCTCACCGGAGAGGCTTTAATGGGAACAGCACAGGCTGTGCTCCCTCACTCTGCTGCTGCCTCTTGAGTGGCCACAGGCAGGTCACCTCACCTCTGCATTTCTGGGGGTGTGTTTTGTTTTTCTTTGCTTCCTTCCTCTGTCCCACTAGGATTTGGAATTTCCTGCAGAGTAAATCTCTTCCTTCCCCCACAGCACAGGTCCCCCCACAAGGCAGGACGGTGGCACACCTGGAGCTCTGTGGGATTGCTCTGCAGCTGCTCAAAAAGCAAAACCAGTGCAAGTTCTCAGCTTGCTCTTCCTGTTTGGTGATTTTAAAGCAGCAGAACACTACCTTACCTCCAGCAGCCCTGTCTAACCTGAGTCCAAATGCTCCTCCATCTCCCTGGAGCAGGGGACTCACTGACTAAGGTCAGCCCAGGTTTGGTCAATGCAAGCAGAGAAGTGCTGCCTCCTCCACAAAGAGCACCCAGAACATTTCCATGGCCACACCACTCCTGTAGAGGCCTCAATAAAAGGAAAATCAGACCTGTCAATGTCTAACAAGACTTTTCAGATATCCTCCAGCTGTGGAATTGAGCTCAGAACCTGAACCTTTGGTGAGGTACACCTTGACATTTGTGCTGTTACAAAGTCAGGCCAAATCCACACAAATGAGGATATGCCAGCTCCTAATTTGAGTTCTGGGAATGAAGTTTGTCTTCGTTCCTGCCCATCCATCATTTCAAATGGAGCTATCTTGTGACAGCCACATTTGGTAGTCTCTGCCTGGGAGATAATTGCTCATCACTGAGGGGAACTCACACAGCTGAGATAACCCTCAGGCACTTTCTCTGCAGGGATGGGAGCACCAGAGGCAAAGCAATTAACAGAGCAATTAAGCCACTAGCCAATCATATCTCTTTTATTTTCCCTCATCTCAGATTTGTGCCACTCTCCAGTGCCTCTAAAAACAAGCAAGGAAAGGCCCTGCTCTCCAGAGGCATAATTCCCTAATTCCCTCAGGTGGGCTGGGGCTGAGATTCAGCTCTAAACCCCATTCCTGACCCTTACTCATCATCATTCTGGGCTTGTGGGACATGGTTTGGCTCCTGCAGACAGAACCAGTGGCCATTTCCTTTCCTGAGAGCCGAGAAACAGCAGTGGTCACTCAGAGCTCTTCCCTATATCCTGCTCCTTCCCTCCCCCAGGCTTGTTCTCCAGGCAATAAATCAGTCTTTTCAGAAGTATTAGATCAGGTATCCAGACTCTGTGGTTTCATGAGAAAGTTTTGCAGAAAAGATATTGGGACAGTCTCACATGCACAAGGGTTGATAAACTGCATCCATAGGTGATGGCATTCACCTTTGGGGGAATGTAAAAACACAAGAACAGAGAGGAGAGAGACATGAGAAGGAGAAAATTCTGCCACAGTCAGGCCCTCCCAGGTCCTCCAGAGTGTTCCTCCCCCATCTCCCTGTCCCAACCTTTCCTTGGACTGCAGCCCTTTGGGAGCAGCTGCTCCTGCTGGGGCTCTCCACAGCCACAAATCCTGCAGGAAATTGGACTGTGGAGCTCCAATTGATGCAAAGGGCCAGAGCTCCCTGGCTCCGTGGAGTTTGGCAGTGTTGTAGTACCCTAGGCTACAATATTAAGATATACTCTATTCCCATCCTGAAGAGCTGCTGAAACCAGGAGGGGCATTGTTTCTTCCTTATCTCCTGTTAATGGGCCCATCAATGCCTTGACTCAGAGATAACTCCCCCCAGGAGCCATTTCTGTTTAATGGACCCACCTCATGACTCATGGAATAATATCAGCCAATATGCTCTGCCTAGGAGGAAGGAGCTAAGCATCCCCACCTGGATATGATCTGGGGTTTGGGGCAGCACAAACAGTCTTTCTACTGGCTTCTCAGAGGAATGGCTTCTTTTCCACTGTATCTGCAGAGGAAGACTACACCCTTCTACAGGATCCCTGCTCCAACAGAACCAAATCTGCCACTCTGGGAGGACTGCAGACACCAATCCAACTGGAGTGCTACCAACACGCTGACCAACAGGGTGTCAGGTTGTATTCTGACTTTGCTGGTGGTTTTTCTTTTGTATTATTGCACATATTTTGGTTTTCTTTTCCCTTTTCATAATAAATTGTATTTCTGACTTGGGGTCTCTCACTGGTTTTGCTTTCAAACCAAACCAGAACACATGGGCATTACAGCAGTGCCCCCCACCTCATCCAGCAGCTTGGTTCTAAATGATTAGAGCCTGAAGGACATGGGGCTAGGCTGCAAACCCTAGCAGGAGACTGCATTTGTTCCTCCAGAGAGCCACTTGAACTGCTGGAACTTAGGAGCAAGTCACCAAACAGCAACCAAATAAAGATCACCTTCTCTTTTCAATGCCTTGAAATGAAGCTCTCCATCAGTGACTCCTCATCATCAAGAAATTTTCAGAGTAACACTCACCCTGTCCCTGACACCTGAAACCTGCACATCCCTTCATTTAGAGGATGCACAATGCTTTTGTTAATTAGAGCCTTAGTTTAATATGAGCTGTCAAAGTTCACTTAACTTCAATTAATTGTTTCTCCTGAGCTTAATTTCTTTAGTTAAGTATTGATTAATCATTGCTTAATTATGCTGAAGTCTCACTGGGTGATATTTCAGTTGCATACCGCACCAATGTGCTGCTTTCTAAAAATACTTAGAGAATCATCAGAAATTTTATGTATTGCTATTATTGGGATGTCTTTTAATATTTATCTTTTCCTCCCTTATGTTCCAAAATGTATATTTAACATTTTGTGTTCACTTCCACTGATTTACAACTCATTTTTCTCTATGTTGGTAGGTCATACAACAGAGTCTTGCTCTGCCTGGTGAGGGGAGAAAAGTTTTGCCCCTGGCATCCAGAGTCTTATGCCAGGAAGAGTAGGTTAGGGAACACAAGTAAATGATCTTTACTGTGGCACAATATAAACAACAAAAACATTGATGGCATGGTTTTTTTCTTTGAACATTTACTTTAAGTGACATGCAATGACTTTGGCTCAAATATTATCTGTATTTCCTCAAATCCACAATGCTGGAGCTCTTATGAATGTGGCCTTCAGACCAAGGCGCTTCCAATCTGAAATCTCAGTCTGTTCTGAAGTATCAGGAAGAGAAAACTACCTCCACCTCTCTGTAGTATTTCAACAGCTCTGTAATGTCAGGTTGGATAGCAAGTATCTTAATTTTCACAGATAAGTATAATAACTATTACATTTTTTCCAAGGTCTCTCTTGAATTTTAATATTTACCCAAATTAGAAGTTAAGTTTGATCTGTAGTGAGAAATTAAACAATTACCTTTTCCCCCACAATAATTTCCCTGGAGTCCATTTAGGCATTTCATTTTACCTCCACACAGAAGCATTTTTTATTATTTTTCTAGACAAGAAAGAGTCATTCCCCAGGGAACACTTCTCGGCTTGACTCGGTTTTATCACAGTCAAGTTTTAACTTTCTCCCTGTGGTACACAATCACTTTTTCAGAGATCTCTCAACCTACTACTACTAAAATATAATTTTGAACGTGTTCTGTGCTGTAGGAGTACTCAGCATTATTTACTACTGTCATTCCAGAATCTCAAACGAGCACTGGTAGGAATATGCTGTAAAGAGAGTAATCAAAATGACATCCTTTTCTACTACCTTTCACCTGCTCAGTGGTGTAAACATCTGGCACCTTGGGAATGCACATCTTTGCTGCGTGAAAGGCAAAATAAACTGGTGAATAGACTGATTGTTACATAGATCATGGAAAACACTTCTGTTCCCTTATACTGAATGACACAATAGACTGAATTTTCCAGAGAGGAATGGATGAATTAGTCCAGGATAAAAAAGTACTGACTAAACCCTTGCTCAGAATTTCAACAAGTGCTAATCAAAACATTCCCAGAGTACAATTAATCTGTCCTTTGTTATTCACTTCCTATCACAACTCTGTGTTTCTGGATTCTGATCAAAAGCAGAAACCCCATTCCTATAGCACTGCTTGGTTGTAACAAATTTGTACCAATAGATAATCAAGAAACTGAAAAGCAAGTCTGTTGTCATGGCTCTCTTTGCATCTTCATCTAAACTCTGTCTCCTAGTCCAGGTCATTACTGATGCAGGTGCTGAACAAACACACTCCTGCTCTGACAGGCTCACTGGAAAAGAAGAAACAAAGAATTGGAAAAAGGAAGTTTTACCTTCCCTGGTTTCTGTAAAGGAAACTGCAGCACTGAGACACAACAAGCTGAATTTCCCAGTGTGATTTGGATCCATATTCATTAAAATGATAAGTCATTGATCTTAATTACAATCCCCAGGATCCTGCCACATGCAAGTCAAGCTGTTTGTGGAAGTGTAGCAAAATCAACTTGATGCACATCCTCAACTTTCTTATGCTAATTCCTAAAGACAAAAACATTCCCATTTTGTCAGCTTTCTCGGTGTCAGCCACAATTTTACAGCTCAGCATTATTTATTTATATTGTAACCTACCTAAACAGGCAGAGTCATCAACCACAGTTGTATCAGGGGCTTTGCTACCAGGAAACAAAACTTCTAATCCAGGTGTGAAGATGAGGCCACAGAGATGAACAGGCAGTTAAAGTGGGAATTATGAGTTTATCAGGGCAATCAGCCTGGTCAGAGGGGACCAGAGCTCCTCCAATCCCCTTCTGCAGACTGAACCCTGCCTGAATAATGTTAGGAGAGATGGCTAAATCTATGTGCCTATGAATGTTTCAAACATTCCAGTACTCTCTAATAAAGGAATACACACAAGGCTTGCATGAGCTTTTCCATCTGTCACATCCAAATTGCAAAATCAAGCACGGCACCATGCAACTCTATACCCAGTGATCTGCTGGAGTTTGCAAGTTTTCTCTCCCGCTACATTAATAATGTGACATGTCCCCATTAAAATAATAAATAAATAAATTTAAATGAAGGGAGCCATGGCTTATTTCTTTCAGCACACCTTCAAATGCACAGAATCCCTGGGTCCCCTGGCTGGGCTGTCACAACCTCCTTTTTGTTAAGGTCTCTTAAACACTTTTTTCATCCTTCCAGCTCGTCTGAGAAAAGAACAGGAGGACAAAACATTCTTACAACTGCCTGTGAACCTATACACTGAGAGTGTCCTGTGGGAAGTCTGCTGTGGATTTCTGGTCTCTGGGACATGTGGTCTGTGAGGCTGACTGCATTCAGGATACGACACCTTGTAGAGGAAGGGCTGTGATTTGCTGTAAAAAATCGTTCAGGCATAAGAGGAGAGAAAGAAGTTGTAAAAGTTAAAGCAAGATCCTCAAGAGGCATCTGCACTGCCAGTGTCTATGAGTTCAGTGTGTACCCTCTTTTCTCAGCACATTTGCTTTGGGCAAAACTATAATAATAATAATTCATCAACTGAAGTAGGTAAGTGTTCCTGTTAACATATCTATCCTAAAATACTTCTGTTATTAATAAACAACCAAGTAAAAGCTGCAGGTCACCATAACTTTATCAGACTTCTCACCCTAATAATCTGTTTCCATTTTGAGTTACACTGTGCAATTGACTGCACAGTGCTTTCTTGCTTTTCAAAAATTTCAGTTTGCTTCCTTGCTTTTCAAAAAACCACAATTGCTTCATTTGGATTTGCTGATTTTTGATAACTGAATTGGCTTTTGTACTGTAATAATTTCTCCTTCTATTTCTCCATCTTTCACTTTACAGGCGCTGTAGTTTGGTTTTGAATCCTGCTCTCCTGGTACCAGCAGCATTTTCACAAGGGCTGAAGCTCTTGTGGCTGTTCTCATCCAACTTGGTCGAGCAGACTAAAAGGAAAAGAAATGCAGCTAAATTCTGAGGGATCAGGTTCTACCCTTCGAACATATTATGCAACTTTTCATCCTTTGAGTAGTCTTATTGATTTCAGTGGAAGAATTTGTTATTGCAGAATGTGAATAAGATGCCAGAATTTCACCCTAAATATTTCACTTTACAAAGGAAGCCATGATGCAGAAGAAAACACACCCTGAGCTGCAGCAGGACACAAAATTTGCAGTTACAATAAAAGCTGGGAAGCCTTTTTCTTCTTTGTGATGGTGGCCTCCTATTGAAAGTGCTTAATAAACAGAACCAGTTCTGTGTGAATAAAATGAAAGATGTTCATAAACAAACTGAGAGGCTTCTAATCCCTACAGCACCACAAATAATTCAAAGAAGTCTTGAAGTGCCACGATAATGGCACAAGATGGTTATCTCTGTATTATTGGTTTTGTCTACATCAAAGAAGGCTCTGTAGGAAAAAATAATGTTGCACAAAAAAACCCAAACACATTTCTTTTTTAAAAAGCAGACAATTAAAATTATCCAGAAGTTAAGGAAAATATGAACTAAAAATATTTTTTCTTTGAAAGTCTGTATTACCCTTAAAACAATTTTATGGTGGATATTGCAGGCTCTGGATTAACATAAATGTCTGATTGAAAATCTTTGTAAGGATGTTAAGATTAAGTACACAGCTCTTAAGTTCTACAAATACAAAACTGATTTCAAAGGAATCAAGTGATGAGTATGGATGTCCATGAAACAAATATAATGTATTCATAAAGGCTTTTTCCACTAGTCAAGACATAAAGTGACAACAACTGGACTTGTCACCTGCTTCTAAAATTGCTTAAATTAAACACTATGGGCAACACTGAAAAAGGAAAGAAAGAATTATGAGCCAGCTGTACCTGTGGTGTGATAACATTGCCTTCAGGATGGACAAGGCGCTGGTTGGTCAACTTCTATGTTGGTAATTTTGGATGTACATGAAGTAAAGAGAATGTGGTGCTGAATGAATGGCCAAAAACTGTACAGGGCAAATTCCACCTAGTACAATGTCAGCAAAGCCTGGGGACTTGTGAGGAGGGAAGGGAAAGAGAACTCCTTAATCTACATGACATTATAAAACAAATCACAAAGCTTGGCATGCCCTACACCAGTGGAAGCATGACACACCAGGCAAGAGAGTTGCCCCAGATGCTCATTTCTGTCCCATAATATTCAACACCTTTCACAGATGTAGAAATTCGAGTTCCTGGTGAGTCAGGGCCTCCTGATGCTTTGCACAGTCCCAGGAGCACTTCACGTAGAGGTGCAGTGGGACTGCCTTTCATTTCTCCAACAACCAAACCAGTGGACAAAGGAGTGGGCAAAATCCAGAGTGTTTTGTGCCTGCCTTGTTGTCAGGCACAGAGCTGTGTGTTTGCCTTTGTCCCTTTTGCACGTGGGGTCACACCCCCATGTCACACTGCAGCAGAAACCTCAGCAACAGTCTGTGACAGCCTTTACTCCACCAGAGAGACACTGAGCTATGGCATCCACTTATTTCCTGTCCTACCTCTAAATCAAGGCTAAACGAGGTGAAAAGCAAATAGATTTCAGCCCTTGTATGTTACAGCGCCTGAGTGGGTCGCTGCTGGTGAGAGAGAGACGGTGAATCTTGTTTCTTGATCAGAAGGCTGTATTTATTGATATATGATATAAAATACATTATGACTATACTAAATAGAATAAAAAGAGAAGTTTGCAGATGCTGCTAAGCCAAGAATAGAAAAGAAAGAATCTAAAACAAAGTTGTGCCCAGGGACTCGGTCCCCTGGCTTGCTCTTGTGATTGGCCCTCAATTATAAACATACAAACATGAGCCAATCAAGGTGTCCCTGTTACATTCCACAGCAGCTGATAACAATTGTTTACATTCTTCTTCTGGGGCCCTCAGCTTCCCAGAAAATGCAGAAATCTGAAAGAAAGGATTTCTGTGAAAAAATGTCTGCGACATCTCACCTTTCTAAATTGTATAAAATAAAAAAAATGCTGATGTGGAATGAACAGGAAATTTCTTCACCTGTAAAATATACAATACTAACAAATCACTAAAACAATCCTATAATCTAAGAAAATGCAAAAAACAATGCAAAGAGAATTCAAGTCCATGCAGCTGAGTTTCAGGAACAGTCCATCAGCTAAAGTTGTTTCTTTTGGACATCTGAGAGTCCTTTTCGGTCCTGAAAACAAACTTGCTGCAAAAGGAATCCCATCAATAGTTATCAAAAAACCATTGACAGTCATAACACAATTTTAAACAGTTTGTGGAATGTCCTTTCTGGCCCTTCAATGCTTCAGAGCTGCTGCCCGCTATTTTCAATCTTTTTTATTTAATTTAAATTTTTTTTTTTTTTTTTTTTTTTTTTTTTTTTTTTTTTTTTTTTTTTTGATTGAAGAGCAAAAGAGCAGAAGCCGAGCAGAGCAGTGCCAGAGAAGGAAAGGCCCTGGGGGCCCTGGCCCATGCTGGACCAGGAACCCCAAAACTGGCTCACAAAGGGGGACCAGGGCCTGTCGGATAGACCACAACCCCCAGAAACATCAGGAGGCCAAATGCTGGCCCTGGCCCAGAAACTTTCTCAGCCCAATGGCCCAGGCCAAACCCATGACAGAGGCTCTGCATTCCCGCAGGCCTGAACCCTGCTGCCAGCACAAGGGCAGCACGGGCAGTGAGATGCTTCCTTTCCCCAAAACCACTGAGGCATGCCAGCAGTGAGGAAATAGAAGCCTTCCCCAGCAATGCCATCTGGGGTCTGTCTTCCATCCGCTTCATGGCATCACCCCCACCCCCTCCGGGCTGGGGATCAGAGGCAGGGCTCTCGGGATGCACCTGCCCCCCCATGCCACTAGGACGCAGGAGAGGCGGCAGCCTCCATGGGACAGCAACCAAAACACCACCCCCCAAACCGCGGAGAACGCTGATCTTAAAAACAGGCAGCTGGACTGCCGCAAGAGTCAGCTGGCGGGCAGCCCCCACTCCACTGAAGGAGTGACCCCCCGCCGGGGCAGCTGCGGGGGCAGCCGGTCCGGGACGGTCCGGGCTCGAACCAGCCGCCGGTGCCATGGCAGTCTCTGACGCCGACACGGAGGACAGAGCCTCCGACAACGCCAGAGCCGCTGGAGCGGCCAGTCCGAGCGGCGAGGGGGGGGCCGGAACTGGGGAGGGAACCGCGCTGAGAGTGGGATCAGCCGCGGGCTGCTCGGAGGGTCCCGCAGGTTCGGCGCCGTTTTCAGCCCCATCCTGAACAGGAACTGTCTCGCCTTGAGGCGGCGGGGATGCGCGGGAACACGCTGTTGCTGCGTCCCTTGGCTCTGAAAGCGGCGGCAGGCACGGCACAGGCAGCAGCGGAGCCGGGAGAAGCGGCGGAGCATCGCTGTTGCTTAGCAACAGCTCAAGCACAGGAAGTGCTGTCTCTTCTGCCTTCTCCGACGCTGAGCCGGAAGCTGGAGACGCATCCTCGTCGTTGCCTAGCAACAGCTCAGGGGGCGGGGAGGCCGGTGAAACCGCGGGCGGGACAGCCTGGAGAGGCGGAGACGGGATCTCCTGGAGTGACGGCTCTGGCAGGACCGGAGAAACATCAGAGACCGGTGCCGCCCCCATGTCTGAAGGCGGAGTCTGAGAGGCCGGCGCTGGCTTGAGCGGCCACTCCCATCCCCCCGGAGAGAGAGAAGGGGGGGAAGGAGAAAACTCCATCTGAGCATGCTCCGGAGCAAGAGTAAAAAAAACTTCTTCGCCCAGCGAAGTTTCAGCCCCCCCCGCCGCGAAGCAGGGCGGGGGGAGAAGCCCAAAGTCATCACCCACCGGGTCTTCTGCCAAGGAGGGGGGAAACGGTGCCTGGCCATAACAATTAGAAATCCATTGGAAACAAGCTGCTCTGCGTTTCAGAAGTGGGAAAAGCTGTATAAATGCTGGGTAGATAGAAGGCAGGACACGTCCCTGGCTCCAGACGAACTGGAAAATGGAGTCCATGCACTCCCAGACAAAAGCATCTAAAGCGTACAGGACATCAGTAAAGAACCCAAAAAGCTTTGCCCATCTAAAGAATTTATAGAGATCTGTTTCTGACAAAAAGCAACCATCTTCTCTAGACCAATGGTTCCAGAGGGCTATAAGTTTCTCCTCTGAAGGGGAGAATTGAATCTCTTCTGGCAAGGCATGTGTCTGCCATACAAACAGCCACAAGCTACGAAGGGCTGGTTCATCAGGGATAGAAAAACCCACAGTACCTTTTGAAAGAGTCCAGCTTGCTCTGGCCAGCTCCACAGGTCTGCTGCTCTTTTCCATCATCTTTCCTGAAGGTTTTCCAGAAGAAGGTTCTCTTTGTGGTCACTTCAAAGCAACCATCAAATGCTACACATACAGGATTTTTACCCAGTGCAGCAATTTTGCTCCTCTGGTCTTATCAAATTAATTTTTGCTCTGACACGAGGGGTCACCAGATGTTACAGCGCCTGAGTGGGTCGCTGCTGGTGAGAGAGAGACGGTGAATCTTGTTTCTTGATCAGAAGGCTGGATTTATTGATATATGATATAAAATACATTATGACTATACTAAATAGAATAAAGAGAGAAGTTTGCAGATGCTGCTAAGCCAAGAATAGAAAAGAAAGAATCTAAAACAAAGTTGTGCCCAGGGACTCGGTCCCCTGGCTTGCTCTTGTGATTGGCCCTCAATTATAAACATACAAACATGAGCCAATCAAGGTGTCCCTGTTACATTCCACAGCAGCTGATAACAATTGTTTACATTCTTCTTCTGGGGCCCTCAGCTTCCCAGAAAATGCAGAAATCTGAAAGAAAGGATTTCTGTGAAAAAATGTCTGCGACACTTGTAAACTCACGGGGCAAGCTGAATGGATAAACTAAGATGTTTCACCATCATATATCACCCTGGTGTGTTAGAGTTGGCTATGTAATAGGTTCATGGCCATCTCAAAATGAGTGGAAAGGTGAATGCTTCCATTGTAATTACTTGGCTAAAAAAATACATGTCAGTAATCCCTCTTCTGCCCTTCACCATTTAATTGTGGTGGTTTAAGGTTTACAATGAGAAAATGCTATATACTTTTCAGTGAAAACTGACTGGGCTCTTTTTTAGAGATAAATTACTTAGAGCAAAAATAATATTCTATTGAAAATGATTCCTTAAGGTCCATGTCCCTGTTGGTTCAGGTTAAAGGATGTATGGGCACATTTGCACAAAGAATTGCAGCTCTGCAAGGCTGTGACTGAAAGAGAATCTCAGCTTCTCTGTGTGAAGCTAAAGGGAAAAACTGTGTAGGAAATTTCAGTTCACTTACTTGGCTGGGATGAAAAGTTTCAAGAAAATAACCAGAGTACATCTGCTAATGTGCCTGAAGGCATCATCAAACTGAGACAGCAGCTCAGATTAGGGTCACCTGGCATGCTCACTTCTGTAGGATCCTAAATCTATAAGCATCTGTCCTCAGGGGCCTTTAAGGAGCTGGTCCCTATCTTCCCTAGCAAATGGCTGTGAAAGGAAAGAGGAAGAGGAGGAAGGATGCAGGAACTGATTCCCTTGACAATGAGAATTACTGAGCTGCCACTTCTGCCTTCTCTAAGGTTCAGGATGTTTCTCCCATCTTTTTAATCAGTGTGAGGACCATTTCAGTGGGAAAGCATAATCATAGGGCAAAAATAATCTCATAGCCACAAAGTTATTCTTTAAATGTGGGCTGAACTGCTTATGAGGTTAAGGTGAAGTTGTATTTTTATGTCCAGTGTGGCATTCACATTCGCTGAACGTGATTCCTTTGCCCAAGGTTTTTCTCCTGGGAAGCTGAAAGGCAGCGAGAGGCCTCAGAGAAAAGGAAACCAATTCTTACCTCATTTGCTTCTCCTGTGTTGTGCTCATGTGGATTGTGTTTTGAGATTGTTTACCCAAGGTGATTGCCTGATTGAATTCTGGTGTGAATTGTTTTCACCCATTGGCCAATTGGGGCCAAGGTGTGTTGGGACTCTGGAAAGAGTCATGAGTTTTCATTATTATTTTTTTTAGCATTCAGTAAGTATCTTTTCTGTATTCTTTAGTATAGTATAGTATTCTTTAATATAATATAGTATAATAAAGTAATAAATTAGCTTCCTGACAACATGGAGTCAGATTCATTGTTCTTCCCTACCACGGGGCTTGCCGTGAATTTACAATATTAAATATTATGAATTTACAATTTACAATAGTGCAGCTCTGCTGTTTGGCTCCTGGAGCACCCTTTGCACTGATCTGGCTGTGGTCCACTTGTTCTGAGTGCGACTAAGGAGTTGAATGAACTTTTCTAGTAGAACCAAATAATGTTTTTCACTCCTAATGCATCTTGAAGAACTACCAGATTCATTATAGAAGTTGCTCTTTTGTTCCTTGTCTCTACAGAAAAAAAAAAAAAAAATTCAAAGCACTTTGGAAGACAATCTGTCCCTATGTTCTATCTGCCTGTTCACAGGATCAGGAGCATCAGGAAAACCTCCTGGCTTTTCCATTCTCCACTAATACCACATTACAATGTGCTGGCCATTTTTCCCTGTCATGTTTTGAGCAGTTTCAAATGAGGTAGATTAAAACCTTTTCATTTATTTATAACAGTTGCAGTAAATTTTAGGGTAAAGCAGGAGGCTATTGGACAGCAGTATTTTGTTTCATTCCCTCCTCAAGTTAGGGCTATGGAACATGGGGAGCTGATATTAGGTTCTGGCAATTTAAGTCTGTTTAGCAAGGTTCTTAATAATCTCTGCATGTATATCACAGAGAACCTTTCACATATTGCTTTAAATAATTCAAAACTGCTCCAATATTGTATTAAATAATTCAAGAATCAGACAGGCTCTGTGATTAATGATGTGTACCTGGAATTTCTGCAAACACAGCAAGGAGTCAAAGTGTGCTCTAGATAAAAGTGTCCTGGCATAAGATCCCATTTACTCCTTGCCAAGGCAATAGTATGTATTAGAAAATTGGAAAAGAGCCTGATACTCACTGGAAAACTGACTGAGGCCAATGGTTAATGTGGCAGCTGCTGAAAGAGTTTGTTCTTCCAGACAGACAATACTAATTTGGCTGAGAACCTCTATTGTCTTCTGACTTTCATTCTTAATCTTCATGAACAGCATTGGTGCCTGATGTGATAATTAAATGGAAGTATAAATATTTCTGCAGGACCTGGACGTTTGTCCTTGTATTTTACCAGTCTTCATTTGAGAGCATGGAAAGGGTTTGCTTTGTAAAGCAAAGCACTTAAGCTTATTTTGCAGCTTAACTTAATCCTAAAGGGCTGGCTGGGAAGTTGCTGTTCTTCTCAGCTGGGCTTGGGTCTGTGATCTTGAAAAGTACCTGGAAGTCTGCTGTTCTTCTCTATCACTGTCATATTTTCTTAAAAATCTCTTTTCCCAGGATTTTTCTCCTGGGAAGCTGAAAAGCCTAAGAGAAAAAGGAAATCAATATTATCTCATTTGCTTCTCCTGTGTTTTGCTGCTTTGGAATGTGGTTGGAGATTGTTTATCCAACATGTGAATAGTTTTTACTTAATGACCAATCATGGTCAAACTGTGCCAAACTCTGAGGAGAGAGTCATGAGTTTTTCATTAGTATCTTTTACCCTTCTGTCTGTATCCTTTCTCTATTCTTTAATATAGTTTAGTATAGTATAGTATAGTATAGTATAGTATAGTATAGTATAATATAATATAATATAATATAATATAATATAATATAATAATAAATTAGCCTTTTAAGAACATGGAGTCAGATTCATCATTTCCTCCCTGCTATGGGGGACCCCAGAAACACCACACCTCTCCATTTGCTTTTATGGGCAGATGAATGTGGAGCAGCATTATTAAGGCAAAAAACCCCCCAAACCCTAAATGCTAGAATTGCTGAGTTTTCACCCTGTTGTACCTTCTTAGTACAGATGAAACAATTGTGGTTTAGACAGTACCAGCAAGAGTTTTTCCTAGGAAATGAATAGATTGCTGTAACCTCAATGTATTTTTTGGTTAAGGGATTTCTTTAAGACACAAGGAAAATCAATGCTTTATTGAGGTGGAAATAAAGCAACCAAATCCTTCTAAATAGCCTTTAAAAAAAAAATAAATGATATGCTAGTGAGCAAAACGGAATACCCAGGAAGGAGATTACAATTATCAGCATTATTGGAAATGCTCTGCAGATATCTTTATGGGAGTCTGATATTGGACTCCCAGCCCAGCCACCTCAGTTAGCAACCACTCACAAACATCAAAAGGACCAGCTGATTTTATTGGGTTTTGGATATTTGCAATGAAAGACTCCACAGGGGATACACTGATATGTGTCCAGCATTAATATTTAAACACATTCAAGATTTCTAGAGGAAGAGACAGAGAAATAAAGAGAGCTGCTGGTGTGGCCAATGCATTTGGCATGCCATCCATGGCCAGTGTATTCCCCTCTATGTACCTCTCTGCTCCAGCAGCAGCTGGTGGCCTAAGGGCCATTTGGATAAGGTGAGGCACCAGCCTGGATGAAATAAATTTTTACAAAAGCTGCACAGGGAATATTGACATTAGAAGCACAAGCTGGGGAGAAGATTGGTGGGTTGGTTCTTAGGTTTTTTTAGTTGTGGCTTTTTGTTGTTTTTGGGGGTTTTTTTGTTGTTTTGATTTTGGTTTTGTTTTTTTTTTAAGAATGTGCATCTCAGAGGGAATCACAGGTATTTACGGGCAGGGACAAAACCCAAGGTGTATCAAATGACTGATATCTAGAACAAAGCTATGTACACACATTTGCATTTAAATAGTAGAAGCTATTGGAAATTTCCCACACAAATCTTTGTTTCAGTAGTTTAGAGATCCAGGTTACAATAAACTTCAGCATTTTTACACAGGCTGTCTTCAAAATGCTGCCCATTGTTATCTAATAAATTGTAACCTCAGAAGGATGACCAATTAAGGTGTCTCTGTAAAAGTCTCAGGGATGAAACATCTTCTTTAAATAAAAGGGAAACATGCTAATTTTCCATCCCTGCAGATTAATTGAAGGAGCCACAGTATTCTTTTTGTGTTTCAGAGAAGAGCAGGGTAGAAGGGAAGAGAGAGGACATTGCAGGTCGGCCACTTTTGGATTTTGATGGAGTCTGCCTCCTGTAAAGAATGAATAATTCAACCACCCACGCCCCATAACCATTGAAATTACAGCCTCCCTGTTATTATAAAGCAATGTCTCAAAGGAATAAATAAAGTTGACAAAAATAGTCTTCATAAGGGTTGACACTGATTATATCAGACTGAACACACTCACTCATGGGGCTCGTCCACCTTTAAATGTCATCATGAGATGACACCTGTCTATCCTGCTGTCATTCTGAACAGAGAATAAGCCTCTGTTCCCAGTGGCTTCTCTTCCTAACAAGACCAATTCTAAGTCATAAAGCACAGGATGACAAGTCCTAAACCAGCACAAACTGAATGGTTTCTTGTTACTCCTACTCATAGTAGGAGGGGGGAAACCACTGAGAAGAGGAGTGAAGGGGAACTTCATGGCAGATAAATTTAAAATTGAAAAAATGTTGGATGTTGGTTCTGTAAAATTAACTTCTGCAGAAGACCATGTAGGAGAATGAAGTGACTGATATTAGACAGAAATTCTTTTCTTTGAGGGTGGTGAGGCACTGGCACAAGTTGCCCAGAGAAGTTGTGGACTCCCTTATCACTATAGGACATGAAAGAACGCAAGTGCACACCACTGCTCTCAAGGTGAAGAAAAAAGGGAAGTTTATTTTCTGACTCCAACATTTATAGTTTTCCAAAAGTGACAGTGGATTGGAGGGTAACAGTGCCACCTCTCTAATCACACTGGACAAACCAACAGTCCATCAAATTTCTCCTCCTCCATAAAAGAATGCAAAACAATGAGCTATTTACAGAAAGTGTGTGAGAAAGTTTGTTACAAGAATGTCAACATCAGAAGGGTTAGAAAATCTTAAAAAAATCAGGGTGACACTCCCTGTCCCTGCAAGTTGAAGGCCAGGCTGGATGGGTCTTTGAGTAACCTGGCCAAATGAAAGGTGTCCCTGCCCATGGCAGGGCCATTGGAACCCTTTGATCTTTAAGATACTTCTAACCCAAGTCATTCTATGATTCTGTGACAGCAAACATTGTCCCTGCAGTGCTTTGGGTTAATCAGCAGTGGTAATTTAGCCAACTGCTTATCAAGGACTGCTGACCTTGTGGCTCTGTACTTCATGAAACTGGTCTGTTGGCACATATTTTATTTTTTAAAATTCATTTTTACTGTTGATTGTTCATCTTGCAAGATAACAGGCTCAGAGAACCACAGGTACTTCCATATCCAGTGAAATCAAAGGCCTAACTAGCCCTGGAGGAAACAGCCTGTTGAGAAAACAAATCATGGCGAGTCTCTGTGACATGGCTCATCTGAAACAGAAATGAGAATGATATTCAGCTTTTATGAACAAGCCCCAAAACCTTTTCCTTAGTCAGAAAATAATTTATTTCCTGATGACTTCCAGTTGTTTTATTAAATTTCTAGCACTGAGGACAAAAACATTCCAAAATGTGATTGTTCACCGAAACAGATTTTTTTCACTATTTTTGCTGCAGTTCACATTTCATTGCAGTACAATAAATTGACATAGTGCCCTCATGCCTCTTTCTCTTTGAGGGTGCCTCAGATATTAACAGTTCATTTGCCACAGAGCAGCTTAACTGGCCTGCCTTGCCCTACAGCACAATGGGGATGGTTATGGACACTCTGTGATACACACTGATATCCCCTAAGGGCAGCACATCCATTTATAATTTAATTCCTATGGCTTATTTCTTACTATTAGGTGGTTCTCTGTGCTGGTAGGAAATCCTAACTGCCCCATATGGACAGCTCAGATAAAGTGCCTGCCTGCCTGTGCTCCTTTTTTCCTGTGCACAGCAAGTTGGGCAGGAATGGAACAGCCTCAGTGCCCTGGGCATGAGAGGGAAGGAAACAAACTCACCTCAGGCTCCCACCTCACAGCTGCTGCCAGGCTCACTGTGGTCAGGATCCTGTAAAAACACACATTTAAACAGACATGCCTACACAAATTCACAAAGAATGCTGCATCCATTAGCTCATGGGAAACTGCAGACTTATGTGATGTGGCTTTTTGCTATTATCCAGTCCCTTTCCCTATGTGTCATTTCACGTCTTTGAAGCGCTGAAGGTGCACTGCAATCCAGATTCTGCAATTCAGAAAGTGTACATATATAAATGAAAGAAGGAACTGGTTGCTCTGAGCTATTTCCAAATCTAAATTAAGTTGCACTTACCAAAGAATGTGTTCAACAGCAGCAGGAGCTGCTTGTTCATATTTTGTGTGCATTAAAAAAGAGCCATCCCCATTTTGTTCTAATAACATGCCATTCAATAACTCCAGGTAAGAATACAGAGGATTAAAAGGGTTTTACATCTCTCCCAGATCCTCAAGCAGCTGTGCTATGCTGCAGCTGCACACATTGCTCAGACAAGATATAGCAGCAGGTAATTCTGCAATCATTGGCCCACAACATACACTGGGATCCAGCAATCCCCTGGTTAGTCTGGGTTCTAGAGGAGAAGCTAAATCCTCTAAGCCAAGTCCTCTTAAGAAAAAGGAAACAAATCTATTTTATTAAACAAATATATTTGACAATAGGATTATCTGAGTTTCTAAGGTTAGCATCCTGTCTTTCTCAGAAAGGCACTAAGCACACCTAATTAACACTATAAAAGAAACTAAACATATTGGTTGGGTACTAAGATTTTCTTTTTGCTCTAAAAAAAGAAATTATCATGACTAAATGAAAAGGACTGATGTCTGGCTTTAAAAATGGAGGAGGGGGAGGAGGTATGGTGAGAGAAAGGAATTACCCATTGATTTATTTTTTTAGTTAACAGCAAAGGGGAATGAGCAATTTAAGGTCAGCAGCATATTGTTCAGCTGGCCTCAGATCCTGCAAAATTACCAGCACTGTGTGTTGCAATAAATTGCATGCTTTTGTCATCCCTGTTTGTTTGAAATATGCGTGAAATGAAGAGGGAAACAGCTAAGACCAGCATTAAGAACAGCCCTGATCTGCCTAGAAGGTGAATGGAGACAAAATTGTCTGTTTTGTTGCTGATAGGAGAGTCCCTCTAATGCACAATCATTCCCACTGCTTTTGTAGCTGCTTCCTTCCCCTCTACCAGGGGCACACACAGCCAGGTGGGTCAGGAGGGCTGCTGGAAATCCCAGCAAAACCACTCCTCCCATTTCTCTCCCTCTGTACCCCAAAGGGCTCGTGTTTGGCTCTGCACAAAGTCTGTGTGCTGTCCCTGTAGTGCTGCAGGCTGCCCAGCCATCATGCCTGCATTTACTCCTACAGTCCCTAAAGAGTTCACCCTGTGCAAAAGGGATAAATTGAACTCAGAGGTGTGGCTCAGCCAAGGCACTGCATCACACACTGAGCAGGTTACTGACAGCCCAAGTAACTTTTCACACTAATGACTCTCTCATCAGTCCAGGAAAACAGGTCCTATTGCTCCAGAAGGTCATGTTGGCCTTTATTTTCCTCCTGGTGATGCAAGCACTGATTATAGTGCAGTATCCAAGACAGGCAATTTATGTCAGAATGTGGAGAAAGTGGCTTTGCTTATTGATGTGTTGTCATCGCAACGTTCAGCATCGCTGTTCTCAGCTCTTCACGTGAGTTACAGCAAACAGAGCCTGTGCCTGGCATTCACCTGCTCCCCAGGCAGCTATTGCTCAAAATGCACAATGGCCTGCAGGACATCCAGAGATTTGCCACTGCTCTATTGACCAGGCACAGCCTTGTGCTGCACTGTGGGATGAAGCAGTGTCAAAATGGCATTCCAGACTGGAAAAGTCAGGAAGCCACAGCCTGGATGTAGCCATGATATTTTTCTGAAAAATCCTTTCCTTAGGATTTTTTCTCCTGAGAAGCTGAGTGGCCTCAGAAATTAAATGTAAACAATTATTATTGTTTACAGTACTCGGCACTGGTGAGGCCTCACTTGGAGTATTGCATCCAGTTCTGGGCCCCTCACTTTAGGAGGGACGTTGAGTTGCTTGAGCGTGTCCAGAGGAGGGCAATGAGGCTGGTAAGGGGCTTGGAGCACAAGCCATATGAAGAACGACTGAGGGAGCTGGGGTTGTTTAGCCTGGAGAAAAGGAGACTAAGGGGCGACCTCATCACACTCTACAACTTCCTGAAGGGTGGCTGTGGTGAGTTGGGGGTCGGTCTCTTTCTCCGGGCAACAACAGATAGAACAAGAGGACACAGTCTCAAGCTGTGTCAAGGGAGATGCAAGTTAGAATTAAGAAGGAAGTATTTTACAGAAAGAGTGGTCAGATACTGGAATCATCTACCCAGTGAGGTGGTGGAGTCATCATCCCTCGAGGAGTTCAAAAAAAGACTGGATGTGGCACTTGATGCCATGATCTAGTTGAATAGTTAGAACATGGGTTGGACTTGATGATCTTATAGGTCTCTTCCAGCCTTGAATTTCTGTGATTCTGTGATTATCTGCTGCTGTGGAATGCAAAAGGTGAATCTGTGATTGGTCTCAAGTGGTTGTTTCTAATTAATGGTCAATCACAGTCCAGCTGTCCAGACTGTCTCTGGTCAGTCACAAGCCTTTGTTTTCATTCCTTTTCCATTCTTAGCTAACCTTCGGATGAAATCCTTTCTTCTATTCTTTAGTATAGTTTTAATGTAATATATATCATAAAATAATAAATCAAGCATTCTGAAATATGGAGTCAACATTCTTGTCTCTTCCCTCACCTTAAGACCCCTGTGAACACCATCACACCTGGACAGGTGAACTCTTTGCTGAGTCAAGAGCTGCCTGGGTGGCTGGGCCCAGAGAGTGGAGGTGCTGCATCCAGCTGGTCATTGATGGTCCCCCAGGGATCAGTATTGGGCCCCTGTACCAATCAATAATCAATACCTTCGTTGATTATCTGGGTGAGGGGAGCGAGTGCACTCCCTGTAAATTTGCAAACAGCAAATTGGGTGGGAATGTCAATCTCTCAGAGGCTAGGAGGGCTCTGCAGAGGGATCTGGAGAGACTGGATTGATGGAATGAGACCAGTTGCATGAGGTTCAATAAGGCCAAGTGCCAGGTCCTGCCCTTGTGTCCCAAGAAGCCCCTGCAGTGCTCCAGGCTGGGGAAAAGTGGCAGGAAAGCTCCCAGCAGGAAAGGCCCTGGGGTGCTGGGTGATAGCAGCCAAAGGTGAGCTGGGGTGTGCCCAGGTGGGGAAGGAGGGACAAGAGGCCCAAGGGCATCATGGCCAGCACCAGTGTGGCCAGCAGTGACCAGGGCAGTGATTGTCCCTCTGTGCTGGGCACTGCTGAGCCACACCTGGAGTGCTGTGTCCAGTTTTGGGCCACTCAGCCCAGGGAGGACATTGAGGGGCTGGAGCAGGTCCAGAGAAGGGCAATGAAGCTGATGAGGGTCTGGAGCTCAAGACTTGGGAGGGCCAGAGGAGGGAGCTGTGCCTGTTTAGCCTGGAGAAACGGATGCTGCTCTGGGGAGAACTTACCACTCTCTACAACTTCCTGACAGGAGAGGGTGGCCAGATGACATCAGCCTCTTTTTGTTTACCAAGTAAAACGGATAGCTCAGAAGGAAATGTCATCAAATTGGGCCATGGGTAGTTTAGATTGGATATTAGGAAACTTTTCTTCACCATAAGTTGTCAAGCAATTGAATAGACTGCTCATGGAAGGCCTGGAGTCACTATCCCTGGAGATATTTAAAAGACACATAGATGTGGCACCTGGGGACATGGTTTAGTGATGGCCTTGCCAGTGCTGGGTTAGCAGTTGGGCTCAATGACCTTAAGGATCTTTTCCAACCTAAAAGTTCCTATGATTCCATGTACATGCTTGTCCTTCCCTTGTATATTCTTACTTTATGGGCACTGCAGCACCTAACAAAGGAAGTGCCATGAAGGTCCCCATTTTTCATTTAGGCTTCACTGGGCAAGAAGATGAAGCCACCCTAATGCTGCAGCTCAACGAGCTGTGAAGCAGTGTGAGCCACAAGGCAGCATGCATGGGAGGGCTGGAAATTGCTGTTTGTTGTGCCTGATCCTGTGTCAGCAATGACTCAAGTCTCATACTGCTTCTGTGTATGAAAGTACTTCTTCCCAGCTCAGCCACGGGAAAGGCAGGAAATATCCTGCATGCAATTTATCCTTGCTTAAAGAAAATAATTAAACCAGCTTTTACTGTGTGTCTTTCATTCTCTATGTAGAAAAATCTTTTTCTTCACTTACACTTTACTAATCAATATATTGTCTCTCAGAGGACACAGCCAGACTCATCAATGGAGCTTTCTAGCCCTGCAGAGGCATTGGGATCTCCACGTGCCTCCAACTCCATACTTACACTAAGTGATGGAGGTGGGAATCCTGAGCTGGAGTCGCCACACAAGTTTTGGTCATTGCTAAAGGCCATTCCTCAGAAACCACCTTTCCCAGTCATTCCTCCAGTCCTTGCCTTGGTCTCTGTGCTCACACACACCTGCCCTCTGTTACTCTGGGAACAGAGGCTGTGGTCCCTTGCCACTGTAAGGATTACAATTCTTTACTTTAGATATCATCCTTTCATGGCTTATCTAGACAAATAACATTACTCTAAATCTCCCAGCAGACAGAAGGAGAAGTTATTGCAACCCCACAACTGAATTTGGTGGGCTGCTGCACCTTCTCCTGGTGCAGTTCCTGCAGGGATGGTGGGAGCTGACTGCCCCAGGAGCCACTGTCTCACCAACACGCAACACTTTGTGCAGCACCAAGCATCACCTGCAGGCACCTATCCAGAGTCCTTGATTACCTGGATCTTTCTTCTGACCTGAGCAAACCCCAAATTCAGTAGGACCCAAGGTCTCCTCTTGGGATCTCTCGCTGGTCAGTGACCCCAAGAGAAGCTGGAAATTCTCCTTTCCCAGCCCAGCACTCAAAGAAGGAGTCAGAGCTCTTCAGTTCTCGGTCTCAAGGCTGTTTATTTAATCTTATCTATAAAATATTTTCTCCTGTCCAGCTGAGGTCCACTCAGCAAGACAGTCAGAGGCATTCTGCCTCCCCGGGGAAGCGTTATGTCTTTATACTAAAAACTTTGTACACAATAATTACAATTACTTTCAAATACCTATCACCTATTTTAGACAGTGAGCTTCTACTCTAAACTGATCTAAAAGTGCCAACATCACAGCAGAAGATGGAGGCCAAGAAGAAGAAGGAGAAAGGCTGGACACACCCAGATTCCTCCATCTTGCCCCCTGAATCCCCATTCTAAAAACCCCAAAATCTGCTTTTTCACCCTGTGATAAATTCACTGTCATTCTACTTAAACTGTTGTGGCTTGCAGGTCTTCATCTAAGGTTGGTAACTTGCTCCATGGGGCATAATCAAAACCACGGGCATTTTGGGCTCTGTGCCAGGGTCTCTGAGCCCCTGGCAGGGGTGTTGGCTGCTCAGGACAGCCAGAGGGATGTCCTGGGTCCCAACAGTCTCCAGCCTGGCACAGAGCAAGGGGCTGTCACCTCCAATGGAAACAAGGTGCTGCCCATCAGCATCCACACTTCCAACCCTACCCTGGCCACAGGTTTTAATTAATGATGCATTTAACTTCCATAAACAATGAAAGTTCCCCCAAAGGTGCTTATGATATTAGGCATGTACATTCATGGAGCTGTGATCCAGCTCTCATTTTCCAGAGGATCTTCCTCTAAAGAAAAACTCCAGTGTTCATCCACAGTTTTGGAGGTCCAGAGAAAACTCTTCTAAGACTACACAAAGTATTTAGCACAGCCCCACTCACTCAAAATGCCACTTGTATAACTGACAGACCTCTGAAAGCAGCTTTTAATTTACAGCAACAGGACCATTTTTCAGAGTTTCTAAGGATTTTGTGCATTTTACAGTGAAAGGATATTTATTGCCACTTTTATGTGCAAGCTGACTACAGCTCCATATTACTTGGGGTATAAAGCAGATCAGCAAAAGGCCTTTAAACTAGTGTTGTTGCACTTCTGATCTTGATTGATGTTGACACCAATTAGCAGAAAAGGAATCTTCCAGATAAAGGAAAAGAAGATTTTATTAAGCCCTAAATGCCAAGAGTCAGAATTCAATGCAAAATTCATTAGTGCTTATGGCAGGAGTCCTACCAGCTATTGCCAAGGGGTTAAAGGGAAATAAAAATTACAAAAATAGGATTTTCAGGACTTTTAAATCCTAGCCTGAACAGTAAACTTGTTTGGGTTATTTCAGCTTACTGTTCTATACCCTGACACATCAAGGCTGTTCTGGTACACTCACTAGCTTTAATCAAAGGAAACTTCTATTGAAGTCAGCTGTATTCCTCTAAATAAAGAGAAAAGTAGAGGTCATATTTTTTTCATTCAGTTCTAAATCCATTTTTGTAAATGCAACATTCATTGGGTAGAGGAAGAGGTCTTCAATTTATATAAATATAGATTTTAAATCTAAAAATCTGTAAATATACACATGTATGTATATATATATGGGATCAAAATCTGATTGAAAATTCCTATTTCATGTACAGACAGTGATAGAAAAATAATGATACTTGCCTTTGCAGACTTTTACCCTTAAACAGTTGCTCAGAAAAATAAAGGAGCTTTGCAAGTTTTCTGATGTTGTATCCCTAATAAATCGTAGTTTGACAAAGCTCTGAAACAAGATTTGAAAGCCTTGTAAAAACAAAGGTTAAATATGCTTTTTAGAACTAGAAATTAAATAGTTTGGACAGTTTGGGGTCTGGAGAACTTTGAGTGGCTGCTCTGTAAGAGAAGTGACACAACTGCCTGTTATTCTAATTCATGGCTCTTACAGGAACTCACTTTTGGAATAGAAGCAAATACTCGGGCAAGTGGAGGCAATTCCTTCCTAAGGCCTCTATTCACAGCACTCAGAAATTTTATTGAGTATTTATGTCTGTCCATGTTCACTAGACCATGTTTTGCCTTTTAACACCAACCTCTTCAGCTCGGTAAGGAAAATCAGAGGTCCCCAAACACCAGGCACTGCCTGCACAGCAGCACACCACAGGTTTTCATTCCTCTCTGCTTGCAGAGTATCTGCTCTTCCAGTTCAAAGGACTGCACACACACACACGAATTCCTTGCAATTCAATTTAGCCAATGATAACTCAATTTCAACATGTCCTGAGACATGTTCTTCCACTGGCAGAGGATCCTGATGACCATCAGTTTACATCTACTTGTCAGAAGCCCCAGGGCAGATGTTGACTCTGAATTTTCCTTCCAGTCTCATTTGCTGCATCAAATGTCATCAGTGCTTTTGACAGCAGCATCCTAGACTCATAGCTAGAAAGTTATTGCCATTTCTTTCTTGCTGTGCACGCTACAGATTTGGTTTGTACATCTCTCATCTTCCAGGGTTAAACACTGCAGTTTTCTATTTCCTTATACTGGGCCAGTGCTGTTCACCTGAAAAGGTTTAAACCAACCCAGATTTATTTTAAAAATCAAAGCATCCCTTTCCTGTCTGTACATCATTTGCTCCTGCCCTGCAACCAACCCTTCCCCCTTCTTCAGCACATTCCTGTTGTCCCCTGCTGCTTAGGGCAGGAGTTCATCCTCCTGTACATTTGAGCTACTTGCAACATAGTGAGAGCTTTTCTCTCTGACTGAGGCTAAGCACTGCTTTTATTATTAAAAACCCTTTCAGGTTGCTTATTAAAAAAAAAATTAATAATAAAATGCTAAATAAAAAAAGCAAGCAAACCAACCAACCAATCAACCAAACAAAAAGCAACAACAACACCAACAACAAAAAACCCAACCAACCAACAAAACCAACAACAAACAAAAAAACCCCACCAAAAGTAGACAACACTGAGCTTTGTTATTAAACCACATGTTCTGAATATTGGTGAGCCTGGAAACTCTGACTGGAAAAAGGAGAATTATTCTAGAAATGGGGATGTGGGATTTTATGGAATATGTTTTGCAGACCCTTACCCTTATCTTATATTATATTGCCTCAGTTACTCTCAATCCTTTTAAACCTTGTTATGCTCTCACAGTATCCCCATGTTCTGTGAAGAAAGGTGGATTTCTGCTCATTGATGGCTGCTCTGTTGGATCTTGGTTGTACTTGCAGCATACCAATTTTATAATAGCAAACCTCCCTGAACTAAACATTTAAATGTGGAGAGGAAGAGTTCCTGTTCAGAGAGCAAAACCCATCTAGCAAAATCTCAGAGCAAGAGCCAAATGACACCAGCTCCTATCAGTCCTTCAACAGCAAGTGACACATTGCAGAAAGCTGTCCCCTCTCCTAAAAGATCTCAGCAGCAAAAAAATGAGACTGGCTAAGACTTAGAGACTGTGGCTGTGTCTGTACATAATCAAAAAAGCAACTGTGAAAAGCATTATGAGTTATTTCAGCTGCTGTATCTCTAGAAGTATCTCTCCTTCTGTGTTCACAGACCTGTGGAGGAATGTTTGAGAAAATAGCAGATTAAAGGTATTTTTGTTCTCTTTTTGTTGCTCCTTGATGAGGAAAACATTGGGAAAAATGTGGCATGGAAGTAGAGCTTGTGAAACTCTCCCACAACTGTGCTGGAGAACTCCTTGGAGGGCCAGAGCAGGGCATTTACAAATCTGAAATAATGGAGCTTTGACTCAGTCACACAATAGATATACTCTCAGTTGGTTAATAAAAGAAGAAAGAATTCTTGGTTAAAAACCTGTTTGCAGGGAGTCAGATCTGTTTCAGTCTCATGCACAGATTCTCTTAGTTCTTCCTCCATTGCAACACAGATGAAAGAATTTCTTGGGATTTCATATGTGCATTATATCAACAAGAATATTTTTAATCAGAGATGCAGCAACAAGGCAAAATTTAGAACTCTGCCCCTTTTCTCACTCTGGAGTTGCCTGTAGCAGCCATGTAGAGAATCGAAAATGGAATATTCTCCATAGATATTATTCTATAACAGGACCCCAGCAGAAATGCTTTTTCACTGCTATCCCTGTCAGAATCTATGAATCCACAAATCCTGCTAAATACCTAATATCACAGCTAAAGATGTGCCTGGATGTGCAAGCTGTCAGTTACCTATAAAGGCTTCTTACCAGCACCAGCACTGACAATAATATCTGCAAGAGCTGAAGGCCCCTCAACTGCCAAACAAGAAACCATCAACCAGCTGTGAGATAAATGCAACTGCCAGGTGTTGTGTCCACAAGCACAATGTAAGGGGATAAACATCCAGGTCACTCAGAATGAACCTGACCAGAGGAAACAACACATGAGAAAAAAATAGGGTCATGGTTAATCCTGATCCTGTTGTCATTGTCAATAGGGGACATCAGGACTCTACCTGGAGGTGTCAGCAGCATTTCTGTTACTTTTCTGTCTCTGCCACCCCACTGAATGGTCAGTTTTGATGGTGGTCAAATGTGGGGCACTGGCAGTAAACACAACAGCTACTGATTCCACTGGTGCTTGAGCACAAGCCATGATGTGTGGAAGTGATAGAAATATGGTCATATGCATATTATGGATCAAGTCTATGACCCAAAATGTCTTCATCCAGGACTGACAAAATAAGTGCAACAATCTGTATCAGGCCTCTGTCCTCAGCACCATTGCTAGATGGAGGGCAGATAATACAACAGATCCTATTAACTTGTGTAACATCTTCCAAAAACCATAGAAACTTTTAGTATCTGTGTTATCCCCGCGGCAGGGAGCTCCACAGCTTAGCTGGAAACTGTGCAAATTGTAGGATGTGAAAAATACAAACAGGATTTTCTTGACCAGTAAAGCTACTTATTAAGTGAGGATATTTTTTCCTGAGCTGACAGAAGATGGAAGTCATGCTCCGGAGAACATGTAGGCATAACCCACAACAGCAGAAAAACACCAGCAATTAGTCAGAATCCCTCTATTGACTGACAAGAAGTAGACATTTACTATCACTGCAGACCAATCTTCTGAGCACTCAAAGTGTGTAAATTATACCCAACGTGCAAATTGCACAGTAAGTGACAAGAATTTCAGAACATTGATTACTTTGAGACAGTCATTTGAGGAATGAATCCTTTCAAGAAATATAAAACTGCTGGTCTTGATGGCATCTGACAACTGAGTAGATGAAATACCTTGGTTGAATGACAAATATCCGAATACTCCAACCATTTACTGTGTGTTGCTGTCAGTGTGCTTGTGCTTGTATCTCCTGGCACTCCAAAAATCAGAGAAAGATACTTCAGAGCCAAAGAACAGTGGGTTGTGTCCATACGGCATCATCTTTACAAATGGCATCAGCATCTGATCCTAATTAAATTAGTTATCACCATTTGCTAAATGGTTCCTAATACCAGAGCAAGCTGGACTGTTCCCAAAAAATCCCTGCTGTCTCAGTGCTGAACATCACTGAGCAGTTCCAAGAGAACCTTGGGAGGGCATGGACAGATACTCTATGCCTGTAGATCCATCAGCAGCTGCTCATGACACTGGAAAAATCTGAAGTATGGTTTTATATGTAATTATTAAATTACACAAATTGATCATCTCTTCGTAGGGCTTGCATGCTGGAAAGTTTACATGAACCATGTGAGAAGCAGATCCAATGGTGCAGGCTGCAATATGAGCAATCAGAAAAGGGGACTTGTACCAACATTTTTGGCATCTGTCAAAATAAGCAATCAAGCTATGATTGTATAAAATCTAATTCATTGCAGGTGACTAAGGCATCACAATCCAAAACTAGGAGTGCACTTTTAAGGACTTCATGCAAAATCATAGCCATGGTGACCTGAACATCCTTCCTGGATATCTGATTGGTGCATCCAAAGCTGACCATGTATGAATTCAGGGAAACAGATGTGAGTCTCTGTGATGGTGTTCACAGGGGTCGGAGGATGAGGGAAGAGATGAGGATCTGACTCCATGTTTCAGAAGGCTTGATTTATTATTTTATGATATATATTACATTAAAACTATACTCTAAGAATAGAAGAAAGGATTTCATCAGAACGCTAGCTAAGAATAGAAAAAGAAGGAATCATAACAAAGGCTTGTGGCTTGGACAGAGAGTCCGAGCCAGCTCACTGTGATTGGCCATTAATTAGAAACAACCACTTGAGACCAATCACAGATCCACCTGTTGCATTCCACAGTAGCAGATAACCATTGTCTACATTTTGTTCCTGAGGCTTCTCAGCTTCTCAGGAGGAAAAATCCTAAAGAAAGGATTTTTCATAAAAGATATCTGTGACAAGTCTCCTCCACCTTTAGACTCAATAAGCAATCTTGCACATCCAAGGTTGAGGTTGACTAGCACATGATCTGTCTGGGTGGGTATCATACTGAATTGCACACTTCACTGGAGGCCAGAGAGATCAAAATGCAAAGTGAGTGCCTTCAAGAGCTCAGTTCCCAAATGAAGGGGAGGGGGAGATGAGGAGGCTGATGGCCACCACACAGTGATGTGAATGGCTGAACACATTCAGTGACACTCAGACCTGTACACGTGCTCTGTGTCTGAATGACCAGGGTTTGCAGGGTTAGATAGGCTGCAGGGGATCAAAATTGCCTTGTCTTAACTAGATATCTTGGATAAGCTGAAATCAGACTGTCTTTCTGGGAGTCACCCTATCTGATATCATGAAAGTATGAGCTATTACCAGAGAATGCACCCTGAATGTTTATGGTGGTGCTGAAAACTTTTCTAGTTGCAGCAGAAATACGGGAGCTGTGGTAGCTACATAATTGACAGAGCACAAGATAATCAGTAAGGTAGTTAAAATTAGCATAGATTAAAAGAAAATAAGAGAAAATAAGAGAAAATTACTTTCCCTAGTAACCTGAGGATGAATTTGACAACTTGGAGACCTTCTCACACACGAGTTAGCTGGAATAACCGAACATGCAGAAATGTGATCATTAAGAATAAACAGAAAGGTGTGAACATAGAGCCTGGTAGAACAATTCAGCACATCATGGTTTGTGGCATCATGGAAGTGTTGTAAATTATCAAGGATTTAGCCCAGGCAACCCACTGGTGCATCTCTTATGTTGACTTCATGAAACCTCTTCAGAAAACAAGCAAAGGACGTGTACCAGGAAAAAGGAAGCGCAGACATAGCTGTGCAGGCATGGAAGAATAAACAACTCTTTTATTCCTTTTCTGCAAACCACAACAAGGCAAATGACTGAAAAGCCTTCTTCAAATCCTACCAGTCCTTGACAGGAAAGAAGAAGTAATGCCCTAATTTGCCAAAAATGGCAAGGAGAGGAGAGCAGAGAGGGCAGAATGTCACGATTACAATTTGTTTCCAATTCATTCTCTCTCTCCAAGGTTCTTTCTGCCCTTTAAGAAATCTGTACTTAAAACATAATGGCCTAGACCATTTCCAAACCAGGATCTTGGTATCATTCATTTTAATGTCACTCCAGTTGGCTGGGCAATACAATAAATCATCACACTGCAAGAGAACCCTTTGGTCCAGACCATGCATCAGACTGAACTTCTGGATCTATGGGGTATTTATCATGAGTCTGTTGCCACACAAGGTTATCATGCTGGTAAACAGCATTTCTCCATCTCCTAAATTTGGTTCTTTCAGCCAAAATGGAGCTATTCAACATAAAAAAATGAATAAATAAATCAATAACAATTTTAAAAAAGCCTATGTTGGTTTTGTCAGAGTCATACAGCCAGAGTTCAATATCCACCATGACCCTCAGGGAAAGCATCAGCAGACAGTATGGTTTCACAAAATATTTAAGATTATCTTTTTTTAGTACAAGCCACTCTTTAATCTCAGAAAGATGCACTGTAGTTAGTTTCAGCTGCACCAGATATCCTCCTCTGCTTTTTCTGCTTAGAATAAGAACCATGAGTAAACAGAGGATTTCTTTTTTCTTAAGGTTATTTCCCTCAGCACACACAAAATAAAGAAAATTCTGCATGGTTTTAGGCCATTTTTTCCCAGATCCTGTGACAAAACCCTTTGAACACACCCAACTTGTGGTCACTGACAGTTTCTCCACCAGGAAACCAAGCCAAAAAGTCCAAGATGTCACAGGAGACATGTCAAAGACCTGGGATCAGAAAAAGTGTCACAACTAATTAATTTGTTTTGGAAGAAACTTGGTACTTGATGTTCCCACTTCATTCATGGGAAGTGTTCTGAACTTCTGACAAATCAAGTCATTTATTCAAACACTTTACTGTGAACTCTGCTGCTGGGAATTGGTGCTGGGAAGTTTAAGATAGAAGTGTAACAGAAACAAAATCCACTTTTGCTCAAAGGTCATTGTCAATAGTGGTTTGTTTGTTTGTTTTTTTCTGGTCTTGTTTTCTCTTCAACATACTTGCATTTTTGTCTATAAGTGACAAGTTTGGCCAGAGCAGCATCGATTAAACCAAACTCACAGACCCACTCAATATTTCAATGATTGAGGATAGCTGGAGGAAAATAAATACTTATTTTCACTTTGTCTTGCATTTCCAGCTAGCAGCAAAGCTGGTGGTGATATAAACCTGCTGTGCAAAGGTTTCTCTATTCTGTTTCCATCCAGAAAACCTCAAGAACTCTCCAATAAAGCCTGTTCCCATGATCATCCCACCTTGCTCCAGTGAGCTTCTGAGGTCTCAAGAGCTGAGTCAAGGTCCCTTCTGGCTAACTGGATTGCTGCAAACTCTCTGCTGCCTGTTTTCCTCCTCTCCTTAACATTCACAGAGCTTCAGCTAAAAATTCTGATCCATTCCCATTCAGATTGTGAACCTACTTACTGACAGCCCTTAACTCTTTTCATCCTATTGCTAATTCTGCCTTTAAGGCCTTGTGCTGTTTCTTCCTGCCCATATTTATGCTCTTATCTCTATCATTTACCCCCTTTTTCTGCCCTCACAATCTTTCCTTGAGCTCATTCTTTCTTCTGGTCCATCAGGGCTGTATCATCCTCCCGTTTTTGCTCAACTCCCGCACTTTCTATCCCCTTGACAGACTTTCCCCTCCATGTCCTGCAAGAATCAGAGCCACACTCTTGCAGTGCTCCTGAGAGTCAGTTGTTACTCTAGCACAAGATCCTCCTGAATCTCTAAGAGAGAAGAAAACAAAGCACAGGTGTAGGAGAGAAAACAAAGGAAAGAGGAGATGAGAAATGGAAGTTGATTGGGTTGAGTAATACACATTTTGTTGCTGCTAGTAGGAAGTGACAGCAGCAGTAGTAACAATGCTGGGCTTTTACTACTTTTTAAGAAGAGAAGTGATGTTTGGAACAGGTCAAAGGAAAGGACTGTGGCCATCAGCACCTATAAGTATCTGTCCAGTGGGCTATAATTCCTTCAGTGCTTCTATTGGGCAACAGGAAAACAGCATCAGGAGGGTCTGCACTGCAAGTGTTATCCCACAAATACCTCATGGCACTGAGGTGGCATGACATGGCATGACTTGAGGGCAGCAAATGAGAGTCAGAGGTGAGATTTGGCAGCGTGTTCACCTGTGGGTAGCAGGGGGAAGGGCTCTCATGCTGAACCAGTCTCGCAGATCAGCCTTGAGCCCAGACAGGGAGAAAGATGGGCTGATTTTACCTAACCCTTCTTCCTAGGATACAAGCATGAAGAGTGTAAGGCTGGTAAGAACAAAAATATTCTGTTTAGGGAAAGGTGACTGAGAAACTGTTGTCCCAGGGCACTGAACTACTACATTCTTCATCCTGACAAATTTTGTGTTCAGCTCAGGGCAAATAGATTTGGCCAAAAATCAAGCAAAGCCAAGTTTCATGGGGTTCAGTGCTGTGTGCCAGATGAAGAGCCTAAACAGGCTAGTTCTATATGATACTGTTAGGTAATATCTAGGGTAGCAGATCTCAAATGGCAGTTCCTTAAATGAGAAGTGGTTGCTCAGATTTTCTGACTCTTGGCTATACCACCCCTAGGAAACCATGGGCCTAAAGCTCTCTGAAATGATTTGGCTACTGCAGATCACCCTGCAGGATGCAGCACTGAGTAAAAACTCAGGTCAGATGGTCACAGCAGGCAACTGGGATGCAACAGTCCTTGCATAGGCACATTATTCTCAAACACTGATATAAAGAAATTGATGTTTTTGTGCTTCACTCAACATAAGCTTAGTTAGCATTACTTGAAATAATAGGTGGCACGTTCCCTCAGTGGTGCCTTAAAGCTGTGAAAGTGTAAAGTATCATAGAACAGCAGAACAAGATACCCAGACTGTTTCTACTGACAGATACAAAATTCAGGGCTCCTGCTGCTCCACATTTTCAAAGTAATGGTTTAAAAAAAGAAACAAAATAAAACCTATAAGTCAAGACAACTTATTAAACAATTTGAGACTTTGTACTACTTGATTTGGGTGCAAATTTAATCAGAGAGTGTAGGGGTGAATTGACACAGAACACATTTCCTAACTTCTGCCCTAGGGCCATTTTAGATACCACAGTAACATAACATTGTTATTTTATAAGCTACCTGAAAATCAGCATTATTTTGTTTTGCTGGTTTTGACAATCAGGGAAAATAAACTTGGCTGCCCTCAATACCTTCTTCCCTTAGAGAGCCAGGCAGGATGGTCCCCTTCCCACTTCCAGCCCCTGGTCTTTCCTCCTGAAATCACATCCCCCATCATGGATGTAGGTGTGTATGTATAGAATATTCAACACCAAAACTCTACCCCCTGTCACTGTAACCATAACAGTCTGTTCTTCATTTCCATAGTAGACAGAGGAAAGTTTATTAATGAAAGCCTATTAACTGTTTCTGTATTTAAGGTGCATTTAAAAAGTAAACAGAGCCTGTAAGGTGATTAAATGTCTCTCACCTGCCTTGATTCCAGTGGTAGGAGGACAAGGGCTGTGGTGCAGACTTGCTGGTGCACTCCATTCTCTGTTTAGGATTTTTACACAAGCAGACAAGGGCAAAGCACAGAGACCTGTTTGGCTCCCTCCCAACTCACTCCTGGCATGGCTGATGCCCCTTCACTGCATATCATTGTTTTGGTTCCATAAGTGCAGCCCAACAAGTTTTCATCAGGCCTCCCAAATGGAAGCTTGAGCTTCTTCAGTGATTCACTCCAGAACGTGAGCAAAACCAATCCTACTCATTTCAGGTAGGCAGCCAGTAAATAAATCCTGCATCCTGTCATTGAAGGTCTTTCTGTTGTCTTGCACACTGCTTAGAAAATTTTTTTAAGTAACTGTTGTGTTCCACTTCTTTCTTTTGGACAGTTAAAGCTTCTTCCTTCTGTGTAACCACAGAGTGTTTGCTCAAGGCCTGCTTCTGTGCCCAGCAGAATCTGTGCTGTATTTACAAAGCAAAAGCCAATATGAAGAGTGCTGACTGGAATGAACAGTGTTTGGAACGAAATGTCTAATGAGTGTAGATGCTATCAAAGCTGTTCTCTTGCTCAGAAGTGGATGCTAATGCCAATTACTCATGTTTCATGATTAAACTCTTGCCGAACATTAAGTACTGCAGTAAAAAGGTCCTCCAGCACAAAATATGCACACTGCAGTTGAGTCAGAAGCTGGTACCAAGAATCCAGGGACATGCTGTACTCTGTGTTGTGGTCCTTCAAAGAATGCATGGGAGTACATTGGGCATGATTTATAAAAGATGTCTGGGCAGAGTGTGCCACTGGATCGCAGCCGAATAAGCGCACGCCAGACTAAGATGTACCCTCAGGACAATGGAAATGCTTCCATGAGTAAATAACTGGAAGAAGAAATTTCACATGGACAAGCAGGATGATCCACTAAAGATGTGACAGATCTCAATATATACAATCAGGAATTGTATAAACCAGGAGGAGTCAGACAGTAAACTCTCGTAGCTGGAGTTTGGGCTACTGCTCATTTTGACTGGATCCATGTACACTGCTCTCCTGGATAAACCATTCTGGGGTAAATCTGCAGTAATTTTGTTCCATGAATATTTTGCTATGATACAAAAAGGGTCAGAAACCTTGCTATATTTATATGTATGCTTGAGCTCTGAAATGAAGAGAAATGCACCAAACAGGAAGAAAGGTGAACATTAGGTTTCTCTTAAAAAGTGAAAAGGTTTATCGATGAAGCTACAGGAATGTGTGTTTGTTTTCTAATCATCAAATCAGAGTTTAAAAGGGACGCATAAATTATCAATTCCCAGCCATCTCCTCTGTCTCAGGCCATTGCATTTATACAGCTCTCACTGCCTTTGGTCAGATGTTTCCCAGAGCCATGACACAGTGACACTCTAAATCCCTGGCACTTAAGTCACGCAGTGGATGTAATATTGGAAACAAATAATAACAAGAAAGTCTAAAGAAATAAAACTGAAGATGGCTAGTGGAAGAGCCATTTTCCATCCCTAGATTCAGACTGGGATAAAATCTTCCATCCAAAGAGGATCCTGAGGGTCTCATGAGCACCCAGAACCTGCTATACCTGCCTTTCCACCAGCCCCTGTCAGAGCCCTGTTCACCACAAGAGCTCACAGATAAATAGATACATTATATGAAATCTGAGAGGAGTAGCAGGGATGGGATGTGTCTTGTCCAGGGATAGGCAGGAAGCCATTAGCAGAGATGGAAAAGGCCACAGATGTCCCAACTCCAAAGACTGTGCTTTAAATATTAAACTACCCAATGTTTATCCCATTTGTTATCAAAGATCACAGCACCTGGCTTAAATAATGCTTGACTCCTTGAAAATATCACTTCATAAATCTTCGGGACAGGCACATGCAGAGGATGGGTACCAGTGCTATCCCACCTCTCCAAACTGGGACACTCACACATCCCAGCAGGGAGATGCAAAACTGACAGAAGATCCTCCTGCAGCCACTGGGCTGGGGAGAGCCTGAAATGCCCCCAGAACTCTCTCCAGGAGCCTTGCAGAGAGCAGAGCATTGTGATTTAAATCCAAAGCTTTGCCTGCCTGAGAATGATTTGCAGGCAGTGCAAGAGTGGCTCTGGCTGAGCCAGGAATGCTCAGGAATGGCTGAGCTGAACCATCTCTGATGGGAAGAGGGATGGCAGAGGGGAAAAAGGATGCCTGGATTCTGTGCCTGCCCCTGCTGAGCCCCTGACCACTGCCAGCACTACCACAGCACTGCAGTTCTCACACAAATTCAAGTTAGAAGCAGAAAAAGGAAGAGATTGGAAGTAATGGGGGACATATGAATCATATCTGCAAGACTTGAGTGTAATTTCATTTTGAAATCTAAGATTTAAACTAATGTATTCCTTGGCCAAAAGTTATTCCAGCTTCTCTGGGCAGGTAGTAATAGAAAGAAATGTGATCTTTTTGATTAAGCCAGAACATTTACTGCCACTGGGAAGTGCAGCATGTAATGCACCATGGGGACAGAGTGCTTTCTACAGCTCCTACTACAACTGCAATATCTGACAGAAAACCTCCAAAAATACAGTATAGAGGAAGTCTCAAATAATCCTCCTTAACTGCATTTATACAACACAGCACCTATCTATTAAGGTGTTAGAGGTGCTTCTAATGAAATAAATTAGGACTAAGTCCTGATTCTGCTTCCAAGCACCTGGTATAAATCCAGACAACTTGTCCTACTTCTGTAGCATTATATCAGATTTAAATCTATTCAAGAAGGCTCTTAAATTTATGCCTTACTTGGGAACTTGAGTATTTCTACCAGTGGCATCAGGGCTGCTCTCATAAGCTTTAAATCTTCAAGAATTCAAGCATGTGCCAGGGACTAAAAACTGACCTCTGAGGCTAAAAACAACAGATTGTCAGAAAACTGAAAGCTCATACAAAACCATCAAGGAAAATCAAAAGGCACAAGAGCTTGAAGAGGAAAAAAAAAGAACTTACAATGATGAGAAAAACAGTAAAATCCTGAAAGGAAAAAGGAGAGGTGAAGTCTGGGAACATGTACCTACATTTCAAATACCCCAGTATTTAGTCCTGCCTTAGGATCCCATCATACAGATGTTTTCCACAGAGAGGCTGAGACTCTGCCTCCCGAAAAGCTTACACCTGAGATTTTCATACTTATTGTTTCCATTTGTCTGTAGCTGATTAATCATTCTACAAATTCCACCATTATCAGCAATTTTCCTTCTGGGAAAGTAAGGTGCAGGAAAGAGAAAGAACTTACCTAAGGCATTCTCACACACTCAGTCACTAGGAAAATAGACCTGGGCATCCATAAATATGGAAAAAATCTATATATGTTTGGCAATAAGCTTTTGGGGCTTTGCTTGCCATTTGGACTTATGCAGGAAATGGAATTTTCCTGTTCTTGTCAACCTGAAATGCCTGCAAGGTCACAACTGCTCAGCTGGAAGATGGTAAATACCACAGCCTCCTTTCCTTAATGCACACGAGAAAGAGGTAAACTCAGCCTAACCTTTTCAGTTTACTTTACCAAGTTTACTCCGGGATCATCTTCATGGCCCAGGTGACTCCCAGCTGAGCCAATGCAGGATGCTTAATTGATATTGTAATATGAATGGTAAATCTTAACTTGGGGCCTAGCAGGAAGCTCCTGAATGCTGACAAACAGTGCTGTAAAAGTCACTCCAGAGGTCTGTGCAAGCACAGGGAAAGCTCTGCCTGGCTGTGGGCATGTCAGGCTGCCAAAAGAAGCACAGGGATACTTACCTTGCTGTCTGCAGGTATGTGTCAGACATCTTTTATGGAAAATCCTTTCCTTAGGATTTTTTTTCCTGAGAAGCTGAGAGGCCTCAGGAACAAAATGTAAACATTGATTATCTGCTGCTGTGGAATGCAACAGGTGCATCTGTGATTGGCCCATGGTGGATGTTTGTAATTAATGGCCAATCACAGTGAGCTGGCTTGGACAGAGAGTCCAAGCCACAAACTTTTGTTATCATTCCTTCTTTTTCTATTCTGAGCTAGCCTTCTGATGAAATCCTTCCTTCTATTCTTTTATTATAGTTTTAATATAATATATATCATAAAATAATAAATCAAACCTTCTGAAACATGGAGTCAGATCCTCATCTCTTCCCTCAACCTGAAACTCCTGTGAACACTGTCACACAGGTAGGTCCTTGCCCATCTTCTCCCACCCCACGCTTTGGGCCACATACCTGATTGACACGTTGATTTCTTCTTCCCTGAATAATCAACTCCTTAATTAAACTGAATGCTGCTCAATTCCACCAGCTTGTAAATGCTGCATTCATTATCCAGAGATCTGAGGGAATTGAAGGGAAACAAAAACTCCTCACATGGTTTCACACCCACTCCACTGATCTACAGAGATCTGAGGTGCAGGGTGAGCCCTCCTGTCGCTCTTCAGAGAGATGTGGGAAGGGGCAGAGGCAGGTGACCCACCAGGAGGATCAGGGTGACTAAACCAAGGGACCTTGGGACAATATTTGACTGGAACCAAGGAGAGAATAGGCACAGCCCTTCAGGTGGTTGGTATTGATCTCCCACCTCCTCTCTGCAGCACAGCAGGTGCTGCCCATGGAGCAGCTGGCACCCCCAGGCTTTGGGCTGCCCACAGTTCTCGTTTGTGTGTTGGAGCACAAGGCCCAGGCTCCTGGCTCCCACCTGGCCCACAGCTTGGAGAACTGGAAGAAAATATCCTCTCCCACTTGCTTGAGCAGCATCCAAGCCTTTTGTTCAGATGATCCCACCCTGTAGGGGAGGATGGGGTCTGTTTGAGGCTGCCAAGGAAGTGGTAACTCAGCCATTTGGCTGCACTACACACAGGGAATGTGCACCCTACCTTGGCCATGGATTAGGGTGGGTGTCTCCACAGGGCTCCACCTTTATCTCTTTTTTCTTTTGAGGTTGCTGAAAAAAATGCCAATAGGACATTGCCAAAACAGAACATGGAAACAGCCAGACATAACCACAGCATGGAGGGAGAGGGATCAGGAACAGAAAAGACAAGTTTGAAGGTGGATGTGCATTTTCAGAGACAGTTCCAATTTGATGCAGAAGCATTTATAAATTTGAGTTGAATACAGTGAGTCAGAACAAGCCAAAAGCTGAGCTAGTTTCACCTGGAGCAGAGATATTTCATTTCAGCTTTCACAAGAATTTTGCCTTTCCTCACAGTGGGCCATGAAAAATCAGTGGATGTTGCTGTGGGATCTCTGATGCTCTCCCTCTCTCTGGTTGACCTCCCAGAGCTCTGCATCCCCATTTTCCCATTCCCAGAGGGCTCCATCCCACCTGGCTGCAGGCTCCTCTGGAATGCAGCTCTCTGCACCTCAGCTCCTGACTCCAGTATCCACTGGGAGACAGCAGGAGGAGGAATATCATCCAGGGAGGAAGGCACTCACCAAAGTGAACTGACTGCCATTATTTCCTCCATCATCCACATTTGGAGCTGGTTTTAAATTTCTCTGATCAAGCAGAGATCTGAAGGCAGCTGTCTCAGATCACCTCAAGTTTGGGCTGTTTCTGCCGCCTTGCTTTTATAGCTCTAGGTTTCTTTTTTTCTTTAAAAACAAAAAAAAAGTCTTCCAAACAAAATTATCTCTTTCAGGTTGAACAAAACAACCATTTAAATCTAAATGAAAGCTTTTGAAAACACTGAAAAAATATAACAGGTTGACCCAAAAAATATATACTGCCTAATCAGAACAATACAAAGATCCTGTCAAGGTTTTTCCCCACAATGCCCTGGAACCAGACAGTATGATTTCTGCAGACATACCTTCCCCCTATCTTCCTAAATTTTTCTTCAATTTTGTTTTCTCTACATAGACATCCATAAGGAGGGCTTTTTTAGGAGAATTACTCATGAAAGTGTTTTTATTAAGTTATTTTTTTAAAAAAAGTTAAATGTGCATGCATGAATTGTGAAAGCATATGTTCAGACATAAAAATTTCTGAACATAGTCACACTTATTAAAAATTTTCAGTGAGTAATCCCAAATTCAAGGCTGTTTGGGAACTGCTTATATTTGCTTTATTCATGACAGAGTTATTTTTTGCTGTTCTCAGTTCTGAGACTGGACTGCTGGAACAGCTTTATTCATATGGAAAAAATAATATGTATTAAATGTCGCAAAATCCAGGTATCACCATTCAGCCAACTACTCATGGATTAAGTAATGGTTTGGTTTTCATTAATGACTGGCCATAACTTGTATATTTGTAAGGTACATAATAAGGTCTCTTATATAATATCTTATCTATAACATCTAATATTCTATCTAACATAGAATTTAGACTTCAGGGTCTGAAATTCAAAATTAGACTTTCCAACAATGTGACTGTCCTCAGCAGTTTGTCTTTGCCTATTGACTAGCAGTGCTGGATAGGAAATAGGATAGCAGCAATGGGATTATCAGGCATCCTGTTCCTATTACTGACATGTGCGAAAATCCACATTCTTTTACATGAGATTTATCAAATATAATATTATGACTGTCAGCTTTGTTTATTTTTTTAAGCCTATTGCAAAATGGTGACAGCTATCAAAACCTCAGTTTACAAATTTGAAGAAATTTTCAGAGTCTCAGGTATAACAGGAATGGTTGTAGATTGATACTGCAGATAAAATATGTTGAAAACATAGAAATAGAGAGACGGGCAATTTAGAGTAATAAGAGGAAATGAGACTATAATGAGGCTTAAGCAGAGGGAAATAAACTGATACAATAGAGAATGGAGCTCTCAGCACAAACAGATAAGGGTAGAGAGATACAAAAGGTATCAGAGCAATACCAAAGGCAGGAAAACCAACAGCAAGTGCAGAGACAGAGCCCTTCAGGCTACAAGATAAACTGTGAAAAAACATACTGAGTCCCCATTTCAGAAGTACATAAGCTACTTCATCTGTGTCCTTTGCAACAGGGAATGAAGCAGCTGTCAATGTTTGTGGAGGTGCAGAGGACAATAGGAAAGGACTGAAAGAGTGCATGGCACAGTGATGGAGGCACCCACATCCCCAAGAAATGATGCACCAACGCTAATAATTTGTAATATCAGTGATAAATACCTTTTCTGCCTTCCAGCAGCACTGAAGAATCAAATTTTTAGTAATATTAAATTTAGTTTTTTTGTTCCTAATCTCCAGACCTGGAAGCACTGGGATTTTCCTGGGGTGCAACACACTCAAATGTCCTGGTGGGTGGAAGAAGATTTAGTGGCAATAACAGATGGCCAGGACTGGTGGCAGCTGTCTCCCTCATGAGTGGCACCAGTTAGTTGTGCCCCCTGTCTCAGTCTTTGTGTTTGCACAGGGCTGCTACCTCACAGTCCTACTGGGAACAGATAAATAGTGCAAGGAGGACGCACAGGATGTTTTCCTTATTGTGGAGCAGCAGAAGATGCTTTTTGCTCCAGCTACTGGAAGGCTTCTGCACAGGCACTGTGCTCCGTGCACAAAGCATCTGGAGTGTCTGTGTGATTAGGATCCCCATGGTTTTCCTACAAATTATCCCCTGCATTAATATCCAAGGAAGAAAAATGACAGAACGCAAATATTCAACTGCAAAAATACAAACAAGTGTTTCATTGACTTCTTTTTCAAGCTGGTTATCAAGTGCAGGACTGTGTAGCACACTGGTTCTCACTTCATCCACAGCCCTCCAGGTCTATTCCAGGAGGGCAGAGCCTGCAGGAGGAAGGGAGGGAGAGGCTGTCCCTCTGCTGGACTCCCCAGTCTTCAGTCCCTTGTCACATGAAGTGAATCAAATTGGTTCCAAGGGAAAGTTTAATAAAGATGCCTGAAGTGCAAATTATCTGTTAGATTGTGAATTCTCTAGGGGGAAAAATTAAAAAAAAAATCATGTTCCTTCAGGGTTTGTTGCGTGGCAGGTGTTTCTGTGAATAAATGAGAGCCCTGTCAGACTGAGCGACTTGCAGGGTCCTCCTGCCCAGGTGGCACCTGAGCCACAGTGTAAAGCTGGAGGACTGTGTCCCCATTACCCCATCCCAGACCCAGCTGCTCCCACACCTGAAAACCTGTGCGGGAAAAAATTCCCTCACAGATTTTATCTCTGACTCAGATATGGGATGGATGATTCCTGATTTGCTGACATAAAGGAACCTATACCTGACAGGCACTGAGAGACAGAATCAAGCAGGATTTCCAACACTGTGCAGTGGCTTTTTCTCAAAGAAAGTTAAAGTTTGCACAGTTTGAAAACAGCTCCTGGAGAAGATGGCAGCAGCTGAAGGAGTTTGGCTGGAAATTGTGCTACCCCTTGATCCACCCGCAGCTCTGTGAGCGACTCCCGCATCGTTTGAAGGTGCTTGGGATGGCTTCAGGCTTTTGGCTTTTTTATGCAAGCAGATTTTCATGCTTTGATATCTTCTCTGACATGACTTTTGATCCAGTGAAGGTGATGCTGGCACATTTTTCACAGTGAATATTTTGTGTACAGTGCTGCTAGAGCATTGCAGTTGCCTGAGTTATTTTGGAGGAACTCTTTCAAAAAGATGCAGCCTAATAAATGTGATGGAAAGTGAGAGCTCTGCTAACTGCAGTCAGGGTGTCTGCCCTGGTCCAGACCAAGGCATTGCAGCTGTCAGCATGCAGGCACCACTAAACACAATCCAGGAGAGTCGTGAGAGAAGGGGGAGCACAGCACAGACTGCTCTGGGGCCCTGTGCAGTGAGAACAGCACTTTGGAATATCCAGATTATTCCCCTCCCCAAAAAAGCAGATGATGTTTCAAGCTGTCAGACTGGCAAGTTTTGGGAAAAGTGAAGAAACCCTGGTGGAAAGTCTGTGCTTTGCTGCTCCTGCCAGGATAAAGCAGCACAGGGAATGAGGGTCACCAGCCAAGGAATGCTTTGTGCCTCAGGGAACCCCCTGCTGAAGGACTTTCAGCTAATTGAGAAAGTCAAACATCCATATTCCTGCTGAAAAAGAGGCTGCACTACCTTCACCAGGCATTTCAGCTACAAAGGGAATTGTTCATAAAGGCAGAAGGAATTAAAGGAGGGAATTAAAGGATGCAGTATTTAATGGGGCAGATTGATGTGCACACTGATGAGATATACTTCAAATTGATTAAATGTCTGTTTTGGCTGAAACAGCTTTTTCTTTTTTCCCCCTTGGCCAATGCTATCTGTGATTTTTGTTGTTTGTAAGTCATGCCTCTTGCTGTGACCCAGACAGAACTGAACCTACCTAAATATAAGGTGTGCTTAAAAAAGTTAAAATAGAAAATAAAAAAAAAAAAAAAGAAAAAGGCAAAATCACTACATGCCCTAATTTCTACCATTCCAAGGCCCATGAAAGGAAATGAGTTTTGTGCTAATGTTGGTCTCAATGCAGCAAAGAGAAATCCCAGCAGGGTTGCAGCCTGCCTGGCTGCAGTGTAAGGACTTGTTGGAGCACAGTGCAAATCACACCAGCGCAGCCAAACCCCTGATAACCCAGGAGGAAACTGGGGCTGTGTGCTGGCACCTTCTCCTTCCTGAACTCCTGAGGCAGCCTCAGTCCCCTGTGTGTGTAATGGAATGGAAGCAGCTTGGACCTTGTAGGCATCAGAAGGAGCTAATCTATCCTGGAATTATGTTTGTGAAAAATGCATATTTTATGATTGGCTTTTCACAAATATTAAAATGAATATTATATGTGTTGTGTTAGAAAGTAATGCTTTATTAATTCTCTTAAGTAGTGTGTTAAATATAGTTTTGGATTTAAAAAAAAAAATATTAAAATAGAAACTATGCTATGTAGGATACTTTTTTTAAAAAAAGGACTTGCAGCGAAATGGCAGCCACAGGACACCTAAATCTTTTAGAGAAAAAGAATTTATTTCCCTCTTATCAGAAGAAATGAACTTCTTCCCGTCTCAAAGGCGCTGTTAGGATTCAGAGGAAGAAGTTGACACTGACCAGACTGAATCCTGTGTTGGAATGAAATTTATGCATCATGGATGAAGTGTATGAATATGCAACAGGCTGTTGTTTTTAAGGGTTAATCCTCTGTTAACGTGGGTCCTTTTTCGGGCTCCTGCTGCCCAGAAAAAGCTACCCAGAGATCTGTAACTCTTTGGTTCTATTGTCTCATATTGTCCTAATTCAAATTGTCCAAATTATTATTACTCCAATTGTATTACTATTTTTATAACCATTTTATTACTATTGAACTTTTAAAAATTTTTTTAAAAGTGATTGGCGTTTTTCACATGTTTATCCAACTTTTCCAGTTGATGGAGTTCCCAAGTGCCAGCCCCTGTAGTGGGACTTCCACCAGAGTCAGTCTTGCATGGATTTACTTTCTAGGGAAAAATTACCCAACCAAGCTAAATCATTTCAGGCAGAGCAGTTGTAAGAGCTTGTTTACACGACTCTGCTCAGAAAAGTTGATCTGAATTTTTAAGTGGATTAGTTAAACTGCATTAATTAAAGCCCTTTGTGGGAACTGCCAGAATTAAAGTATCTTTGATTTGATTTGGTTTACTTCTCTTCCAAGGCTAAGTCATATTAAGGCCACTTTACTTGTGAAACAAGAAGTTTAATGCAATTTATTTAATTCACTTTAAACTCCTGACTTTAGTTAATTTAAATCAGCTTTCTTGATTTTCTCTGTATAGACATGCCCAAGGAAAATGAAGGCCACTGAAACAAAACACCTAAGAGAAACTTTGAATAAATCAAAACATTTCACCAGCCCCTCCAGGACATTACTATCCTTGTCACCAACAAGATTTGGGAAGTGCAGGCGACACCATCAATGTCCAAGGACTGAGAAACAGATCCTTGGTGCTAAGCTGCAGTTGCTCATCAGACACAGAATGGCCAGTACTGCAAAGCAAAAAAAAAAACTTAACTCCAGCCTAAAATAAAAGATGAAAAGTTAAGTAAAAGCCTCCTAGCCCTCAAAATAAAAACAGGGCTCAGGCTATGACCTGTAGAGAGGGAAGAAGAAAGGTTCCTGAATATATGAATGAAGGAAATTTTATTTAAAGCTCTGGTGACAATATCAGCATCCTTCCTCCCTCCTGAGCCAAAAGGCACAAACAATATTGGTAAAATGCTGTTATAGGAGACCTGGTCTCCTTTTCCCTGGAAGTATCATGCCTGTTTCAGGCACTGGTACAGGGAATACCATGCAGCAGGCTGAAGTTGGGAGATTCAGGGTTTGGAGGCAGACAGGTGACTTTGCATCAGCCCTGGATCTGCAGGGCCAGCTCTGATCCAAGAGCCAATCTGCCTGACAATCCCAAAATGTCACCTATGAAAATCAGAATTCCAGACCAATCTTTGAAAACAATCTCTTTCTTCATCTGCAATCTGCTTTCACAAGACATTTCAATGCCTACGAAACCCCACACCCTCTGTGCATTGCATTTTTCCAACTCTCAGGTCTGTGCAGCTGTGAGAAACAACTGCTCATTTTGAAATTTAAAGAGGTTTATTAAACCTTAACAAAAATACAACAAAGGACTACATAAGGAAAAAGCTGCAGTGCTGGGAACTGCCCCTCGTGCATACCACATGGCCAGTTTGCCTTCAAGATGGATGCTCAGTCTTTTATACCCCTGGGGGTTGCATCAGCCGGCCTGCGCCCTTCCCAAAGTCTGTCAGTCAGCTCTTCTTTGCCATTTATCGGTGGAAACTGCTTTCTTGTACCTTGATTGGAGGTCAGGTGTTGCCATGCCACCCCCCTAAGCACCAAGCTTTTCCATTCCCAACTGCCCCATGCAAGGGACGCCTGTGCAGCTTCTTTGTACCTGTCCTAGACAACCCCGGCTGTCTGATGGTCACAATACAGGGGGGAAAAGGGAACTATGGGGAGAACAGAGGACATCTAAACTACAATAACACAACTATACATCACTAAAGCTTTTATTAATATTCACACAATAGTTATCTTTTAATTGTGACAGCCAACCATCTCGTTATCCATCTATAACACAGCAGCCAGCCCTGGCACAGCCAGCAGCAGGGACAGTGACAGGGCCACTCTGCCCCAGATGAATGATCAGAGCAGGGACTGCCACGTTAAATGAGAGGGAGTATGAGGCTCCTTGTGCTGCTGAGATGCACTTTGGTGTTGATTCATCCTCCACAAGGCAGCATAAGCGAGAGCAGAGGTGGTGATTAGCGGCACCGTGTCTGTTTGGAGAGGGCGGCATGCATGGCTGAGCATGAATGGCCTGATTATGAGTGGGTGGAACCGCACTCAAAGGGACTGAGCGGGCAGAGCTGAGGCAGCAGTGATTAGCTGCCATGCAAGGTGAGTTATTGTCCCCTGGGATGCTCAAGATGTACTGTACTTAATAGTTCACTGGCCACGTGCATTCCAAAGGTTGATATTGTCGCAGCCGGAAACATTCATTCACATAATTAGTTTACTTTTCTAGTTTAAGCCAAATGGAAAATCCCCCTGTACAGCACTCTTAAGCTGGTTGTTGGGCCAATGTTGATCAGCAAAGTCCTTTTGACTTTGCAAAGTTGCCTGCATTTCCCCAGAAGGACATAAGGTTGTTTAATCACCTGCCTTATCACAATGCCTTATCACTGGCGTTATAGAGACACTCTGGGATTTTTCTCTGGATAATCTGACCCCAACATTTGTAACAGCAGCCACTGAAATCAATGGAAAATGAGCTTTTGTGTGACAGGATTGTCACTTGTCCATGATCTTAATTCCAGGTGTGTGACAGGGATGACAGGAGATGACTCATCCCTTGCCAAAAATCCTCTGTGTCACAGATTTGCAGTTATACCTTCCTCCAGAGGAATCTCAGCTACTTACCCATAATAAATGATCTTCAGGTGACTTCCTCTCCCTTCTCTGGGAGTCATGAATATTTGACTTTACAAATTAATCTTTTCACTTCCTTTCCTAGGAACTCAGATACCTTTATATATGGAGTGCCTGAAACAGAGGATAAAAAAAGACCACAAAGGAAAGAATCTGATTTTTGAGTAACTCTGTTCATTGCAAGGATTAGGCCAGACCCTCAACTGCACCAGAGCAACACCATTTAAATTAGCAAATGTACTTCTCCATCTCTTTCTATCTCACTGATCCCCCTTTGCAAACACCAACAGTGTCAGGGCTGGGAAGGATCCACCGAGGCCCTCAACACCAGCATAACAACATCATCAAACTTTGCATAATTTATCAAGTTGTGAAGACTCAGAAGAGCCTTACTCTGCAGGCCCTCCCTTCTCAGCAGGCCCAGCAAGGTCTGCTGCCTTCTAGTGACTCTATGTCACCAGGGCAGTGCTTGGATTTGCATTGGGTGCTCAGGAACATGGCTTTGGGGGAGAGGACCCTGATCTGCATGCTTGGTGTGAATATCATGCTCCATCACCTCCATGGTGATGGCAAGGGAGTGTAGCAGCAGTGAGGATGGTGCCAGCATTTTGTGCTGCTTTATTCTGTTTGTTTTTGTTAAGCCTCCAGCAGACAGGCTGGGCTCTGGAAGGGGCTGCTTGGATGCTCACAGTCCTCCTCCTTGGTGTGGCATTCCATCCTGTGAAGAGCCCAGGAAGTACAGGCAGCACTTAAATTTCCACACACCACTTCCAGTCACCCCTAGAGGCTGATTCTGCTGTGATCCTCATCAGAATAGAAGTCTCAAGCCTTGTCCTTCTGTTTACTTGTGTTTGCTTCTGCATGCTTTGCTCCCGACCTATTCAATGCATTATTGAGCCCTGCAATTATTTTTCCATTCATTTTCTCCTTTCCTGACTCATTTAGTGAGCAAATACATCTTGTCTTCTTGTGCACTGAGATGCACCATCCAGCCCAGTGTGGTGGAAAGTGGGAATCTGCTGCCTTTGGAAACCCTGCAAGCTGGTAGCTGGGAATAGTTGTCCCCTGGATTTGTTGCTCCAGTTCCATTCAGAGCTTGCTCATGCAAGAAAGCAATTTTTGGCCTGCATTTGTGCAAGAAGAACAAAACAGCCAGCTCATTTTCTGTCTCCAGGCAGATTTCCCAAAGATTATAAGAAGAGGATGGGTCTAGGGGCATTCTGGCCAGGAATGCAATAGACCATGGGACAAACAAGCACATTGGCACAATCAGGTGGCTGCTTTGTCCAAAGCAGCCCAAAACTGCTGAGTGCCTCAGCTTACCTGCTCCTCCTGCACCAAAGTGCCTCATACCTGGGTCTAACCCCACAGTGCAAACCCAAGGGGCTGCTCTCCCTGAGGGTTTCACTGCTGCATTGCTTTTTCTCTGCATTTTTAATGAAATTTTGAGAAAACTGTAGTAGTGAGAGATTTGGGCAAACAGGAGTGCACTGCATGTCCCGAGTGCCTGGGAAGAAACAGCATGCTCAAAGCCTCTATGCTGAGCTGCCACTGTCCTCAAAAGCATATCTTATCCCCACTGGGTCTTCGGGATTTTAAGGTGGTTGTTCTCATCATAGGGAAACCAGCATACCTTTTTTCCAGCATTTCTGGTGCAGAACAACATGTTCTGTTGTCTTTCTGCAGCTGGAGGGAAGGGAGTCAGGGGAGATGGAGAGATGTGGCTTCTGTGATGCTCTTTTGCCATTCCCTTTTGTGTCATGCTTTTTTGTTTACTTGGAAAGGTAGGGCAGGGATAAAGCTGGCCTTATGTGATGAAAAGCAGTTTTGCTATGAGGGAACAAAAACTGCTACCCAAAAGGAAGATTGGAACAATGGTGAAAGACTGGAGTGTTATTTCCAAAAACTGAAAGGGGATAAGAGCCAAGAGTTATCATAAAGTGAGTCTTTGCTGTCAGAGAGGTTGTCTGTCTGGTAACATATCAATATTTTCCTAAGATATTGAGGAAGGAAGGGTCCCAAAATATTTCCCTAAAATGACAGCACAAAACCAGAAGAAACAGCCAATGAATTCATCAATCTCAACATTTGTTTTGTCTCACACAGAGATGGTGGGTGGTGCAGAGCTCCCTTTCTCCATGGCTGTGGGAAGCATTCATCGGGCTGTGGGTTCCTGATGGGGTAAAAGGATGGTGGATAGTGCGGAGATCGCTTCATCCATGGCTGTGAAGAGCTTCCAGCTGCCTGTAGGTGTCGCAGTCGAGGCGGTCACGACATAAAGCAGAGACCACAAGCAGTCTCAGTTAGTAACACTTGGCAACAGTTTATTAATGAAATGGCTGATCTTTTATACACTTTCCAGTTGTTTACCCTTCTTCTACCTTAGATATTGGCCACAATAATTCAATACCATGCCATTGGTGAAAAGTTACTCTGACTCCACCTAACTTTCTAAAAATGCTTCATCCAGCTGCAGAATGCTCTTATCTTCCTTCTCTCGATCTCCTTGGTTACGGCCTTGGAGAAAGCTCCTTATCAGCTTCCTCTTCTTCTTACTTCTTGCTCCTTTAGCTAACAGGCCCGCTGCTATCCCCTTCCACATGTAGGACCATGATGGAACACAAAGGCAGTGGGTGGTGTGCGGTTCTCTATGTTCACAGCTGTAGACAGCTTCCAGCTGCCTGTAGGACCACAATGGGGTACAGACCAGGGATAAGTGTGTTTCCTTACCTTTAGGTCAAGGTTCCTGTAGAAAGTTCCTTGTAGAAAGTTCCATACTCTCTGGGGGGTAGAGGAAGGAGAGGGAGGGTGCAGGCCATGTGCCAGTCATGTCTCTGTCTGAGGATTCAGCTGTTAAAGACAGGAACATCAAAGAATGGAGCAGCCTCACCTCCAGCAGCCCCTGCCTCCACAACTGAGGCTCTCCCAGCCCCAGGTCAAGGCTGTCCAACCCACACCTCCCTGAGGGAAGGAAATGTCCAAGCCCAGCCATGTCACCAACCCCACTGCAATGAAGGCCACCAGCAGAGATGGCCACTGCCAATGTTGTGCCTGCTGTGACACACCACCAGGGCTGTCTACATGGAGAAAAAAGATGTGTTTGCCATGACTGGAGGGGGTTCCCTGTCACAGACATAATTTATGAAAAATCCTTTCCTTCGGATTTTTCCTTCTGAAAAGCTGAGAGACCTCAGGAACAAAATGTAAACATTGATTATCTGCTGCTGTGGAATGCAACAGGTGGATCTGTGATTGATCTCATGCAATTGTTTCTAATTAATGGCCAATCACAGTCAGCTGGCTTGGACAGAGAGCCCTGAGCCACAAGCCTTTGCTATCATTCCTTCTTTTTCTATTCTTAGCTAGCCTTCTGATGAAATCCTTTCTTCTATTCTTTTAGTATAGTTTTAATGTAATATATATAAAAAAATAATAAATCAAGCCTTCTGAAACATGGAGTCAGATCCTCATCTCTTCTCTCATCCTAAGACCCCCATGAACACCATCACAGTTCCCAGCTCCCTGTAAGGCTGAAGGCAACTGTGAGACCAAAACAAGGTATAGGTTTGGGGTCATCACCAGCACACCCTGCCACTGCAAATGTTCTGTCTGCTGTGACACATCTCCAGGGCTGGTGCCTGGAATTAGCACTGTATCACTGTGACATGGCTATTATCTTCCACCATTCAGCTGAGAAGAAACAATTAAATAATAAAAATACATAAATAAATTATTAAAATAGATAAACAACCTCTGGCAATATTGTGGTGGAAAATTAGGCAGCTGTAGCAGCTCTTTAAAGAACAGTACTTCATAAAACGTTAAAAAAATAATTGAAAGCAGCAGGTCCTACTCATTGCCCAAGTGTAAAGAATTGTGTGGTACTTGCTGCTGAGATTTGTGAGTTTGAAGACTAAATTCTTGAAAAATGCTTCTCAAGTTGACTGGAGGCAACATTTCACACTTTTAGAATTAAAGACATGTCCACTGCAAAATGAAGCATCCAAAAGTGGCTGAGGGTGCTGAGCACAGATTAGAATGAACTGCAAGACTCACATCTTTCTTTCCCTGAAATAAACCAAAGAATTTTGCCAGAGACTCTCCTGTGCTACACACTTCAGCTGGACACTGGAATAAAATTCAGGAATTGCTTCTCTTCTACTTGGTTCACTGCAGGCTGCTACATACAGTCTCTTTAACTGACAGGACCAGAGGCACTGGGCACAAACTAAAATGCATCAGGTTCCCTCTGAACATCAGGAAACACTTTTTACTGAGACTGAGAACTGGCATGGGTTACCCAGGGAGGTTGTGGAGCATTTGTAAAAAGCCACCTGGACACAGTCCTGGGCAAGTGGCTCCGGGTGGCCCTCCTTGAGCTCAGGAGTTGGGCCAAACAACCTCCAAAGGTCCTGTCCAGGCTCAGCCCTTCTGTGAGTCTGTGACTCAGGACCAGCCACCCAGCAATTGACTGACACAGTTTGTGTGATGCCTCATGGGCTCTCAATGAGCAGCCAGGGATGACATCCTCATCCTCTGTGTGCAAACTCTGACCTCCCTTTGGACACCACCAGAACAGCAGGTAATTTATAACTATCAGATCATCAGACTGCAGTTTTCCTGGCAGTGGAGCTGTTAGCTGGGCAGTCTTCATCTGGAAGAAATTAAGATCCCAAAAAATTCACTAGTCCAATGTACTTTGGACTTAACCCAAGGCACTTGTCTCATCTGCTGCCCTCAGTAGCCACACTGCCCCTGAGGAAAGCAAGTGTTTTCCAAACACCCCTAAAGCTTCGGGGATGAGAACCAGGCTGAGCAGTCTCAGCAGTTCATTGCCCATTCCTGTGCCTGTGTGCAAAAGAAGGTGCTGATGTGCTGGAATCCTCCAGCATTTTCCACCTTCTCTGCTCTGAGTCCTTGCAGAGGTAAGTGGTTACACAGGGTGCACAGCAGTGATGGCTCCAGCCTGCAGAGTTTCCAGATGGGAAGAGCAGCACTGGCACTGGAGAGCCCTCCTGAGAGCTCCTGCCTGCTTTGGAGACCCTGGGACTTCATGGATGTCAGCTGAGCTCCAGATAAACATGTGGACTTTGTGATGCTTTTCTGAACCCAGCACAAGTTCTGAACTATTTAAGGTTTTTGTTCACTTGTCATTTCCCATTTCCTCCTTTTAAAGAAATCTTCACTCCTTTGTTAAGATACTGGTTAAACTTCTCAATGACTAAACCATGTATGAAAATGAGTAAGTGCACCTTGGCCAGGTTTACAAGCTGCAGTTTAGATATGACAATTCAATAGTAAATAAATCCTGGCTGCATGCTTTTTTCATCTTTTTTCTCTATAAAGAATCCTTTGGAAATCCAGCACAGCTGGCACTTGAGTGTTTGGGCTATTTGGCTCCCTGTTTAGCTGCTCCATCAGGAAATGTAGTGATAGTCAGATGAGTAATTGCATAAAAATTTTCACCTAGGTGCTGAAAATAGTTGTTTTCTGTGGCATGTGTGATGAGTTTAAGGATCCATTGGGTTTTTTCTCCCTCTCTCATTCCTGTGGCTGGGATGTGCTAACCATATTGTGCTCAGCAGTCCTGCCTCTCCCACTGCAGTGCCAGCTAATGTCTGATTCCAGAAGCTTTGCAGTTGGCAATGTTTTAATAAGCAGAAAGAGCACAGCTTGATTCTCAGGTAACAGGCTGAGCTAGCTGTGCTGGCAGTCAGAGCAAAAAACATGGTATTGACTTGAAGACTGAATTTGGAATAGAAATTGTGGAGGAGGAATAAATGTGGCATACCAGGATGTCACTTTTACACTTTCCAGATGATAACTGCACTCTAAAGTGGAGAATCTCTGACAGTGACGTCCTCTCTCAAGCATCCAACATCTTTGCCCCTACTTGGTCCTCCTGCAAACCCCCTCTTTTCCCCGCTTTGTCTGACTCACTGTGTATTCTTCACAAAACACACTGTCACAGGCTCTGTTTGTGAGAGTTACTCAAGCTTGTTTCCATGTTAGAATTCATGTTTTATGAGGAGGTGGATAGGTGAGGAGGGGAGAAGTTTCCTCTTGGGCAAGGGCATTGGAAAGCCCTCACTGGGGACAAAAGTTGCAGGCTGAGGCATCTCTGACTGTGCTGCATAAAAAAGTGCCTGGAAACTCTTTTCTTGCCTCTCTCTACAACATCTTTCACACCATCCATGAAATCAACACCCAAGAGTAGTTTATGTCATCGCTGTCTGCTATACCATGGACTAGGATATTTATTCCTAGGAAATCACTTGGAATCTCAGTTGCCTGGGATATTTGGGATTTCACCACAGGATATGACAGAGGGAGCAGATGCCTTCTGGAGGGCAAAGCCACATCTGGGTGGGTGTCCTGGTGCAGGAAGGAAGGGGAACAAAGGCTATAAGCAGATAGTGTCCTTCTGGTGGCAGAATCAGTGCCCGATGTAAGACCCTGTGGCAACTGAAATACCTAATTTATTTCTAGGAAACGGTGAAAAAAGGATTAAAAGCAAGAAATCAGGCTCTTCACGTTTCTGGGAGAGAGAGGCAGTTTGAAAATAAGCTGCTTTCCCACCAGCAGCTCAGGGTGATGCACTTCCCAGAGCCAGGACAACACCCTTGGCCAGTGTGGCTGACCCTCTAAAAATCCTGTTAAGAGTGTGAAAGCAAATATCTGTGAGTGAATGATGCCAAAGCCTCCTTCAGAGGGCAGGGAGCTGGCCCTGCAGGGAGGGTGTTTCACAAAGTGCCTTGCACCAGGATGCCTCCAGCCTCAGGAGAAAGAAGCTGCACTGTGCCCACCTCACCTGCTCCCAGAGGCAGCTCCTCTCTTCCCCAAAAAACCCCAAAAATGTGTCAAAACATGTGTGCCTAGAAAACATCAAATCATAATTTTATCAGGCCACATTTGGCACCAAGGATCAAAATTGGGCACATGGAAAAATATTTAGCAATACCAGGGAAAAGTCAAAAACAAAGTGAGAGCAGTGATTTGTTTGCCTCTAAAAGGTGTGTTTGCAGCCTGAATGTAATTTTCCTGGAGAACCCAAATAAGGAAACAATTATAAAGAAGGCTCAAAATATCACACTCCACTCTTCAGGCCTTGTGAAATGTAAACTAAATAAAAGTTCCTCATGGAAAAAAGGGTAAATGAGTTATTTTTAAAATTTATTTTAATGGTGACTGTGTTATTAATAATGTATTTAGAGAGTTATTTTCAGCTATGTCCCTAGATCCAGTGAAATAATTACATGCTCCAGGACAAGAGTAAAAGGATGAGGAACTACATATATCTTAGTGACCAGTTCTATAAATAAGCTGCTAAAAATTAGTAACCACTGTCATAGCTGGCTCAAGAGATACTTGTTAACTAATTATAGATCAAGCTGTGCATTAAAATTAAAGCCATTTGCAAGATATTACAGTAAATGTAATGTTCCCAAGAGATGTTAGATTGAGCAATCTTGGAACCTCAAGTGGCTGTGTAACCTCTGCAGCCTCAGCAGTGCAAAAAACAAGCTTTCAAACATTATTTGAATGTCATGGAGGGACTGGATAGAAATGCTACCCAGGATGGGTCATTCCTTGACTTTCTTAACCTGAAGACACTCTAGAAGATGTAGTGACACAACACCACAAATTGCCTGGGTAGGCTGCTCAGATATTGGCAGGTTTTTGGCCATTGCTGCCTGGTTCTGTGTTTTACTGTTGTGCATGCTGGGATCAGCAGCCTTGCCATGATATAAAACACACAGAATAATAGCACGGGCATTCTGGTCCTCAAAGTTGTGTTTCAGGAATGTAAAGTTTGTTTCCTGATTTAATGCTGCCACAGTCAAGCAGATTTGGTGCATTACATGGGCCTAATAAGAAGATTTAATGAGAATTTTGAAATTGTGAGTAACCTGAGAAAGAGGAGAAAGTATATTGGCAAATAAAGCATATTTTCATATAAATCACAAGATAGAATTTCCAGGAATCCTGGGACAGAATCTGAGGGCTGAATGGCTGACAAAGTGAGGGTACACAGGGGATCTTTATCACTTTGAACTGGAGCTTGATCACCAAAAATAAAAATAAAAATTAAAAATTGAAAAAAAAAGAAAAATTCAATACACAGTGTAACCTTGAACATCAAAAGGACCAACCAGGTTGCCAGAGAGGAGTGGGATACTTCCACCTGCTTGATTCCTTTGCTCTGACTAAAATATTATTAATATTTTAGTATATTGACTGCTGCTTACTTTTCTGGAGCAACACCTTTAAAAATCAAGCTGTAAAACACAGAGATGAACCTGCATGATGGCTGGTTGAGATCAACTACAGGAGACAGCACTGCAAAAAAAAAAAAAAGACAAAAATCTGATTGAAGCTAAGCCTTCCTTTTTTATTTTTTTCCTTAATTTGTATTAAATTTTCCATTTGCCAATATAGAACAGAGCATCTGGTTGCAAAGAAGATGGTAGCTGGACTGCAGCATTCAATTACAACTAATCTGCATCACTAGATACTTCTAATGTGCCTGGAAACTATTTTGATCCAAGGCTAATTGGTTTATTGTACGCATTTACAGGTACAAAAGAAAACAAAAATTGTGACTGAGCTAAAATTCAGCTCATTATTTGCTATTGTGGCATTAATTATTGACCAGATTCTTCAGTTACTGAACAATTTAAATCTGTCACGAGCAGTAATCATTCTTCTGAACAATGTGTTGGAAGCTGGTCTATGACAGATGAAACCTTGAAATGTGGAGTAATAGCACAGCCCAGTGGCTTGCCAAAGAATAAACCACCACTAAGGCATCCACTGATCTGGGCAATTGAAGGGATTTTATCCAAAAGTCTGGGAAAAGTGAAAATGGGAAATTATTCTGGGGTCAGGTAGAAGTGAATTCTTTCTTCTAATCCATTTTCTTTATACAAAATCATTCTGAAAAACTGCTTTCAGCTTTGTTGGTGACAAAGCTACACATTGCCACACTCATGTAATTTGAAATAGAATTCTTTAAGACCGTTATTCAAAACTATATTTGGAACACTAATTTCATTTAGAATAATTCATTCTCTAAATTATGTTATTGTTATAATTCTATTGTTGCAAATAATTATTCTTTGCCTCATTATTCCTTTACATACTTGCTTGGATCTGCTTTTATTTGCATGTACAATTTGCATCTATCCAAGGAGTCCTCTGAAATCTATTGACACTGGCTTAGGTTGACCCATTTTTTCTAGAAAATAAATGGGTCTACCCTCCATTTATTCTAGAAAATAGCTGATGTCTGACAAAAAATGCACCACCACCACTACCCCCCCAATTTAGTGTTGGACCACAGGAGAGGGGTGGGATGTTGTGGCTGCATGGGACCAGCTGGGATTGGGTGGGGGTCAGGGCTGGGCCCGGGCTGGGGAGCAGCAGAATTTTCATCTGGGCAGGGCAGGAGGGGTGGTGGGCTGGCAGGATGCTGTGTGCCTGTTACCCCCCCATCAGGAAGAGGGGATGTGTTTAAGGATGCCCTGGGACACAGGCCAAGGAAGGGCTGGCTAGTTCCTCGTAACCATGGTTGTGATCGTGTTCACAGGGATCTGAGGATGAGGGAAGAGACGAGGATCTGACTCCATGTTTCAGAAGGCTTGATTTATTATTTTATGATATACATTATATTAAAACTATACTAAAAGAATAGAAGAAAGGATTTCATCAGAAGGCTAGCTAAGAATAGAAAAAGAAGGAATGATAACAAAGGCTTCGTCTCAGATTCTCTGTCCGAGCCAGCTGACTGTGATTGGCCATTAATTAGAAACAACCAACATGGGCCAATCACAGATGCACCTGTTGCACTCCACAGCAGCAGATAACCATTGTTTACATTTTGTTCCTGAGGCTTCTCAGCTTCTCAGGAGGAAAAATCCTAAAGAAAGGATTTTTCATAAAAGATGTCTGTGACACATTGTCTGTCTGGGCTGTGAGAGGAGGGCTCAAACAGGTCTGTTGGACACCTGAGAATGGAGCTCATGCATGTTAACACATGGATAAGGCAAATACCTGTCCAAGTCACCAGGAAATAAAAGGCAAAATGCTGTGCCTTAGAATGCCTCCTCTAATTAAACAGAAATACCTCAATTTAAGAAGCATTGCTTTTCCTCCTGGGATAGGTAATGACCCCATCCCTCCACAGGCAACAGAGTTTGTCATAAAACGTGCACAGAGTCCAGATCTGGATTATGGATACGCCAGGTGGGAGGGACAGGATGGGAGCCCCTATGGTCAGGGAAAATTTCTGAAAGGAAAGAAGATCATATAGTGCTGAAAGAAGAAAAAAAAACAAAACAAAACAAAAAAAAAAAAACCTGACACAGAAGTGATAAATGAAAAACAAAGAACAAAGGCTTTGAGGGGTGCCACTTGAAGCAGACTCAGGTCAGAGCCTGTGTTAGCAGTGTAGCAAGCATGGGTCACCAGCAACACAGATTTCTCTCTATTGACTAGAGGAAAAAAATCCACCCCTCCTAGAAAATTCCCCAAATTAATTCTACCAGAAGATGCTACAGATAAGATGTGACCTTGCACACTGAGTCAGTTTGTTAAACAAGGCATAGCTGACATGGCCAAGTCCCGCACACCACAAGTCCCTGAATCTGAATTTTAGCACTGTGTGTGGCTTAAATAAATCAAGTTTCCACCATTGCTAGTCCCATGGATAGCAATGAATTGAATTAAATAATAATTACTAATACAGCTATAAGGAAAAAAAAAAAAAAAGAAGGCTAAAACTCTGAGCTGTATTTAGTACTCTTAAATCTCTGTACAGCCCCAGATGCAAATAAATGTAATATGCTGGCATTTTGACCAGCAAAAAAACAAAGGTGGACTTAACTAACAAGGTCCCTGAGGATTTAAGGATTCATAGAGACAGACATGGGAAAGGCAAAGCTCAGCACCACTCTGGGCTCTGGATGCAAGCAGTGTTGGTTTCACAAGATGCAGCCTGAACTCCACGTGGCACTGTAGCTCTGGAAGCATCACCTCTAGGCTGCAGTGTGGTGCCAGCACAGTCTCAGCTGCCCATTGCACATGGCAGTGACCCAGAAGCTCAGTGTGGTTCCCACAGCCCTGCTCAGTTACAACCAGGTGCCAAACACGACTAAATCTGGTGGGTAGGCCTTGTTGTTTGAATTTACCAAAGTTCAGGAGGCTCCAGTGGCACTACCATGCTGCCAAAAACTTCCCCAGAACCTGTATGGCAGAGAATCCTTCCAAAAGGACACATTGCTCTTTCACCTATTTTCTCTCAGACCCAATCCAGTACATGTTGCCAGAAGATCTCTTGCCTTCATGTTCTCTGGGAGACAGAGAAGGGACCTCAAAAATAGGAGAAAGTCCACCCGTGTGGCTCCCAGCTCCATCGAGATGCTCTGTGCAAGCCTTGTCCTGTCGTTAGATTTGCCTATTGGCCAGCTGTGAGCAAAAGCAAACTGAGTAGGATAATATTATGGTTCCCTGATCATCAGCAGCTCTCAAGCTCTCATTTCCTTCCTTCCTTCCTTCCTTCCTTCCTTCCTTCCTTCCTTCCTTCCTTCCTCCCTCCCTCCCTTCCTCCCTCCCTCTACAGGGCATATTGTTCTTCCCTGCCATTCAATTTTCCTTCTTCCCAACATGTCAGGCTCCAAGCCTGTCTGTCTATTCCTGTTTTCCTGCTTAGGTGTGTCTGACTGAAGTTCAAGCTTGTGTAATTTGTCCTCCACCAGGAACTCCCTTAAGAATCACGTCCACATCTCCAGCACCCAGACACAGATCACAGTCAAATGACAGGAAAACAAACATTTCCTTCCACTTTCCTGGAGTTATAGATGTCCTTTCATCAACACCCCAAATCCTGATATTTTTTTCTGTTTATTGGCTGTGGGATATTGGCACACAGCTCTGCCATATTTAAGCACTGGTTCCACTGGCATTATCTTCTCAATCCCTGTTGATTTGAATGTTTCTCAGAGGGTCTTGTACATGACAGTCTCCCAGAAAATGAAACATGTGAAGATCCTTTCATCCAAAATCCCAAGGGATTTTGGGACCTAACTATTCACATTCCAGCTCATAACTGTTCTTGATGAAATATAGGATAAAACACCAATTTTTTTTTTTTGTGTGTAGAAATACTATAGAACTACTATAACACTGCTCCTTGCGGGAGTCTATTTCCTAGAGGAAATATGCAGAATATCTTTTTTTCTTGCTTATGCATTGTTCTGCTGCTGTAAGCTATTTCCATTCCCTTATTTATGACAAATTCATTCCAAGTTGTCACTAAAGCATTGCCATATGTTGCCCTTTGTTTTGTGAGGACTGTTACCTGAAGTTCTTATTTTACAAAGTGTTATCAGTTCCGTGCTTCTCTTGCCTGATTTTAGCATTTTCCATAGTTTTTTGAAGAATGTTGTGATTTCCAATGGTGAGCATGTGATACTGGAAGTTGCAGATCCCTGAAGTGTTTCCTACTCAGGAAAAGGGGCAGGATGTCCTTCAAAGTACAGTTCAGCTTTTCACAGACCTAATTCTAATCCTTCTTTTTTTGTTCTTTTTCCCTTTACCTGGTCACTTATCACTGGAAGGAAGACTGTTTCATTCTACTCCTTGTCTCATCCCTCATGAACTTTGTCTTTTCCATGTATATTACCTTCGATTTCTGCCTTCCTCTCTCAGCATCTGAATTTATACAATTTAGGGCTTGTAATGGTTTCAGGCAGATAAAATATGTCATTCAGGAATTGCTTGGACTGTGTTTGATGTGTTTACCTTCCTCTCTCAGAAGGTGAAAAGTTTCAATAAAATGATGTCCTTTTTGTCTAATTTCCTGCTTTGACTTGGTCTTTTCACTCTCTTTGAAAGCAGAGTGAGTAAGTACTGGGGGACCATGTAATTCACTTATAATTGAAACAATAGACCATAAAGGCTCCTTGAGAGCAATTACATCTACCGAGCCAATGAGTCAGTTGTGCATTTGCACCAAGTCCAAGCAGTAAAATATATTTATGATTTTTTTTTTAATGAAAGTTACTGCTCACTTAGTCTTTGGAGTCAGCACAATGCATCATGAGACAGGGAGGCTTAAATGTGAATCTTCATGAGCAGTGTGCGTGACATACAAAGAAAAAGGATTGCAGTAGGCTTTGTCTGGGCATGCTGCACCAACCAGAGAATTAGTATGTATCTGATTAAATGTGGTCTGAAACACAATGGTTAATCTAAGAAAAGTGAAGTAAAAACTAAAGCAAATTTGAGAGCATGGTGCTCAAGACTAGATAGTGAGAAGGGGATAAACTGTATATTACTAAAATTAGAAGTGCCTCAATTCCTTTGTTTGCTTTTATCTTCAACCACAACCTAGGCTGACTCTGCTGACAAGCCTGGTTGAGGTCAGGAAAAAGCAATTACACTGCACTAAGCCACCTGTCCAAGGGGGATTCTGGGCAAATCAAATCCTGTGCAAGACACTGATTATAAATGAAGGAGCCTGGGATCAGCTACTGTGTCAGAAACATGGCTGTGTGTATGATGCTGGGGTCCAGCTGTGTCTGTGCCCTGTAATGCTCTGTGATCCTGTGCATGTCACTCAGGTGGGGGCCAATACCCAAACCATGGTCTCCACAAAATGGAGAGCAAAGTGCTCTGTACCTTTTCCTTCTGTCTTTTTTGGGTGATCAGTAGGGCACCTGGTCCTTCAGAGATGGTAAAGTCCATGAGGCCTTTGCACAGGTCTAGCAGCCCAACCCAGCCACAATACATAGGAATTCACAGGATCATTAAGGTTGGAAAAGACCTCTGAGATCATTGAGTCCATCCCTTAACATAGCACCACTGTGCTCACCCCTAAACCCCAAGTGCCACATCCACATGGCTTTCCAGCACTTCCAGGGATGGTGATTCCACCACTTCCTTCTACAGCCTGCTTCAGTGCCTGAACCACCCTTTCAGTGAAGAAATTCTTCCTAATATCTAATCCAAACCACTTGTCATGATTCAATTATGAGAGATGCCTCTGCCTGAGTTAAGGTGCAAATGAGACCATATGCTGAGTAAAGATTTTATTTAACAGTAAATTTAAGGTAGAGAGATAGAAATAATAGGAAGGGAAGGGCAAGAGAAAGAGAGTGAGAGACAGAGAAGTTAAGCAAAATATATCACCACCATGTGGATTCCTACATTTTCCCACTGGTGCTTCTTCACCCTGGTCCTCACTGGTGGAGGTCCCAGAGTTCTTCTGGAGGTACCACTTGTGTACAGTCCAAGCCCTGGGGATTCAGGGAGTGCAGATGTCATTCCCATAATTTCAGATGGGATGTGCATAAGCACTTGCTTCCTTTCTCACAGTTTGCCATGGTGGGAATTTTTGTCTGGATGCTAACCAAACCTCCACCTCATTAGGCCTGGAATGAGCACCTCCTTCCTTCTGTGCTGTCTGTGCTTATCTCAGGTTCCACTGTGGTGGCTTATCTTACATGGTTGGTATTTTGAGACAACAAGTAACTGCATTCTTTAAGTCCCCACATCACCCTGGCCACTTCCTCTAGTCCTGTCACTTGTCACAGTGTAGAAGAGACCTCCACATCTCCACAATTTCCCCTGCAGAGAGAGTAGTCCATCCTCCCTGTGCGAGACAGAGAAAAAAACACATTTAGGGCCTCCCTGAGTTGGGGCACCTCTGTGGTCTCACCAGTTTAGAGGTCCAGTTAAACAATTAAATTAAACAAGGTGGTTCCATGGAATTAAACATGGTGGTTCTATGGATTGGTGTGGGAAGCACTTTGGCCTCACTAATTGCAGCACCCAAGCCAAGAGCTGTGGTATTCAGTGCCAAATAAGCAGAGCAGCACATTCAGAGGCTGCTGAGATGCCTCTGCTGCACCTCTACAGCCTGGCTCTGCAATAAATATGTGCTTTATGTGCTTTATGTGATGAGGCTTGTTCTCTGCTCTGCAGAAATGCTCTTTTCCGTGGAGAGTGTTTCAGCTCCCTCTTAAAAGTGAGCGTGCATTAAAGTGCTTCTCACCTCGGAGATAATTGAGTACATGTACAGCATCTATCACAATAAAAGCCAAACCTCAGACAGATACTAGGGCACTATCAAAGACAAAAAAACAATAAATAAGAATTCATAAGGCTTTCAGTCCAGTGCTTTCTGCCGCCACTCAATCCATTAAAAAAAAAAATCAAATGTTTGTGTACAGCACTTAATTCTACACAGCATACAGGCACCACTGCAATACAAATACAATTTACAGCTATTACTACTAAAAATAATTAATAAACCTATCATTTGTTGATTCTTCTCTCTTTTTTAAAACTGACTCTCTTTTTTTGCTTTTTGGAACCTTTCATATTTTTCTACTTGAAAAATTATCAAGTCATTAAAAAGAAAATTGAATTTTTTTATAACAGATACCAAGTAACAGCAAATGTTCACATCCAGGTTATAAAAATGAGGTTTATAATGGCAATACTTATAGATCATTCCTGTTACCACATCAGCAGGGCATCACTACAACATAGTGCTCCACAAAAATGACATATGGAGCAGCACTGAAAATAACAAGAAATTTCCTGGTATGTCTGATTTTTTTTACTGTTAATTCAATGAGCCACCAGCCCTGGTTTCCTTAGTTTGTGTTTTTCTTCTGGTTAGATTGTTTAGGGATTTTTCAGAGATGCAGAGGTTATAACAAAATGGGGGTTCTTTTATATACACCATTTTAGTTTTGATATTTCCCCTGAATTGTGAGAGAGAAAATACTATTTAAATATCACTTTTATAATACTGATAAAAAAGAGAAGAGGAACTATACCTTTTCTTTCATGAGGTCAGATAATCTTTAGGGAATACATGGGCTTTTTACAACCTTTTAGAGTTTCTTTTTACTTCCTCACAGAACAGCAGCAAATTCTTGAAAGGATGGACCACCTGCAACTTTGGCTTCATGGAAAAAGGGATGGAGATTTTTAGCACTTCCCTGGAGTCAGGCCAGGTTCTGTACTTACACTGGCATTTATTTAAAACAGATTAATGGGTTTGTGCTGACAGAGCTAATGCTCAGGAAGAAAACCACCTGTCAGCAAGCTGGGCACTTCATCCAAACCCGCGTGCCAGGTGGGAAAACTCATCAGCACCAGCTTCTGAATCCTCCAGGACTTTGCTTCCATGAGCATTCCTGGCATGAGCATCCCCAGCTCCTCCAAGCTTCAGCACCCCTTTGTGTACTGCCTGATGCTCTGCAGCATTCCCAGAAATTTTATGAGCTTTTTGGCTAAGACACAGATAAGTCGACTTCTAAAAATAATTTTTAAAAAATCATTAGAGTTGAAAAATTCTCAATTTGGAATTTGCACAAGGGCCCTCCCCTTGTTTCTGAATTGCACAAAGCTTAAGATATCTCATAGAGGTTTTGGATAATTGCCTCAAGGAGTGCAAATTTCTCCCTCTCTGCTCCTGGTGAGCTCCAGTCATTAATAAGATAAAGGGTACAAAGCAGCTTGGCTGCAAGAGAAGAGCACAATGCAATACAACACAGCTCATCCACATGGGGAGGAAAACACAGGTGAAATAATAGTCCAAAAGTTTTCAAGGTGTGCATTGCCATGGCTAAGAGTTTTGTACTGGCTGAGCTGATGTTGACTTGCTTTTCAATCCCTGGCACAATGAAATTATATCTCTGAAATCTGCCAGTGGGGTGCACCTGGGGCTGCCTGGGTCTGTCTCAGCACTCCTGGAGCAGCCCTGGCACACCCACAGCACTCACACCCACCAGGGTGCACAGCATGCTGTGACAGAGCAAACTGGGATGGGGCAGCCCCTGCACAGCTCAAGGCCAGCTGCAAGATGCCACAAATGACAAGAAAAGGTCACATTCCCTTCTCTCTCAGGTGGTGGGCTTGCTGAACACAGCCCCAGGTCTCCTCTCCTGCAGGGCAAGGAGGAAACAAACATGGGAAGGTGCAAACTGAGGCAGTTCAGAAAATAGCAATGTTTGTTTTGACAACACTTGACTTCCTGAGTTGGTAGGATTTTCCTTGGCTTTAAAACCATAGTTTCAACACTTACCATGCCCAAAGTGTGCCAGCAAATTAATGCAGTTTCAGGGGTGGGGGAGAACAGCTAATCAAAGTAGGAGGGTGGAGGAGCTGAGAGATATTAAGAAAGACTGTTCTGGGGGAAGAAATTGCTGCCCTTCCTTCTACATATTGTTGTGATTGCTCTCCTGTTGCTCTCATGTGGCATTTCACATGGACAGATAGCGATAGGACAAGGTGGGGGATGGTTTTAAACTAAAAGAGAATAGATTTAGATTAGATGTCAGAAAGAAATTCTTTCCTGTGAGGGTGGTGAGGCACTGGAACAGGTTGCTCTGAGAAACTTTGGATGCCCCATGCCTGGAAGCATTCAAGGCCAGGCTGGGTGAGGCTTTTAGCAATCTGTTCTAGTGGAAGGTGACCCTGACCATAGTGGGGGGCTTGGAACTAGGTGATTTTTAAGGTCCCTCCCAACCCAAGCTTTTCTGTGCTTCTATAATTCTCTCAATATATTCTTCACATTCATTGATGAAATATGTTCAAAAATATAACACATAAATAGTCAAACCCTGAATATATAATGTATCTACCAGAGAAGGTCTAGAATTAATGAGAGGCTGTGCATTTTCTTCTTACTGACTTTTCCTTAGGATGGGGAAATGACATGAGCTGCATCTGTCCTTCAGGCCTTCTCCTGCTTCTCCAGCACGGTCTTGACAAGTCATTTTGTGACTGTGAGTGAGCCTTCCTCAGAGAAACTGCTGCTGACCTGGCTGCTCCTGCCTGGGAGTGTAGGACTGCAGAGAGAACACTGCCTTTCTGTTCTCTCACCCTGTCTGATCCCCTTGGCCAGAGGACGTGGATCTGGCCAGCTTCCAGAGGGTGAATGTGGTGATAAGGAAAAGCAGAACTTTGGAAGACAAAGATATACTGTTACACTGGGCACCAGCAAGGAAGGTAATGTCATTACTGTGATGCTGGCATGCGATACTCAAGGGCAGCCTCAACCATGAAGTCACAATTTTTCCCAACACTTGGAACTGAGTGAATATTCACTCAAAAAAAAAAAAAAAGAAGAAGAAGAAAAAGAAGTCATTTGTAATACTACCAAGTGAAAAAAAGCAGCAATTCTTACTTCAAAAACATTATCGATGTGAATTCGATGGAAAGTTTAAGAATATCCAAAGGGATAGGAACAGAGAACTGAGAACTAACAAAGCAGAGCCACCTCCTGTTTGTTGCCTCCTGCCTGCTCTGGAGGTGAAAGAAGCAGGGGAATGGGGAGGCTCCTGTCCCAGGAAGCACAGTGCAGGATGGAAACTCAAACCACACCATCTCACAAGCGACTGGAAGGTAGTGACATCCTCCAGAGTTGCCTGCTGACCACATTCTGGACTTTCACAGCCTTCCCAGTAACTCATCCCCACCTCCCCATTGCTAATTGTTCCCTAATGTCCAAGCAAGGTTGCTGTCAGTGTGCAATAAATGCCTCTTCAGTCCCGGTTTTGGGAACAAACAGTGATTATCCCCTTTGCAGCACTGCTCCCTGTTGAAGTCTGTTTCCACATCCACATTTTTGTGCTGTTTTTATTAAACCAACAACCCTGCTGTGGTCACCCTTTCTTCATAGGGTCACACTGTACCAATCTCTGAGCTCTGCTGAGGCTCTGCTGAGCTCTACCCTGTGCACAGAGATGTCTGTGCACACACACGCACACACACCCCCTGCTTCCTAAAGTATTTGTGCCCAAAATGGGACACACACTCCAGGAGAGGTCTTGCCCCTGCTAAACAGAGTGGAATAATGCTCTTTATCTCTTGCATGTGACATGCACGAGAATGGCTCAACAGCATCTTATCTGCTGACTTATATTCAGCCCCTGCTCTAATACAGTCCTGTATTCTTTTTTTAATATACTGGGGCATAGACTAATGTTGACCATTTTCAACTTTTATTGATTTTGTTTTTCTTTCAAAGGCAAAACATTTTGCACTTGCTTTTATTGAATTTTGCTTTATCAGTTCTAGGCTATTTCTCAAAGTTATTATGATTATTTGAATTCTAACACTCCTCCAAACACTTGCATCTTTTCCCAGAACATTATCTTACGGAAATTGTATCTGAGTAAGCTCTGTATCACCAGGAACTTGGCAATAAGAACATCCAACCAGTCTGGTGCTGGGGCAAACCTCTCAGCCCCAAATGACCTTGTTGGAGTAAAGTGAGTAATTTATAATTTCTCTTCAAGCATGACTTTTTCAGGCAGTTGCACTCTCCCCCTTACAGTGATTTCTTCTGGTGAAGGACATTCCTCCTTGCCAGACATTTTAGCTCTGCCTTCCTCCATTCAGTTCCTCATGTCTCAGCACAGAAAGTGGCATGTGCTGATGTGGGGTATCACCTGGGTGAAGCAGAGCCCCTCTAGACCAGTTCTCTTTGCCTGTCAGAGAGGACATTTCCACGGGGCTGTGGCAAGATTTTTCATAACAGCCAAGGCAAAACTGCTTTGCCTTTGTGAAGAAAGGCAAACTGGGTTAAAGAACTACACTGGATTCATGAAATATGCTTTATTCTTAACAACTCCGTGTTGGCAGCTTCTCATAGGGGTGGAGCAAATAATTAATTTCTTTACAAGTGTCTTTACAAGTATCAGAACTGCAGTGTTTGATTTACAGTTGTGGATCCTCCCCTCCCTTGTTTTTTAAATACATAATTTATTTTAATATAAATTACCAGACCTGTCATGCAGGTTACACCCACTCAAACAGATGGAAAAATGCAGGGGAAGTTTTTGGACACTGGGACTGAATTCTCCCTATCTTACACTCTAAGATGTTGTTATTTTAGCCAGTTAGTATCTTCCCAAAGAATTCCTGCACACCATGCAAGAGCTGGTACAGTCTGCATGAGCCCATCCTGTTTTGAATGGTAGAATTTTAAAAATACAGCTCTAGCAAGCTATGCTAGTCAGCCCAGAGCAAGATAATGGTCCCACTGTTGCTTATTTTGTGCATTTTTCCAATTTTGTTTATTTTTGAAATTTTGTCTCACTGATCACTGTAGAAAAAAACCCCAATTTTCAGAATATTTTCAGATATCTGAAAAAATTAACCAAGTAGATAAATTAAGGAATATCCACTTTTTATAAAAGAAAGGGACTTTGGCAAAATGGCTGATGCCAAAACCTTCTGTCTATTTAGAACATCCCCATCAGCAGGTGTCTGACACCATAAAAGAGAATTCATCACCCTTCAGGACTTCATCTCTCTTGCTGGGGCTGAATCACTCTGGTCTTCATCCAGTTTGTCCTCAGCATTTGAGGTTTTTCAGAAGAAATTTTGGATGGGGTAGAGCTTGCCATAGCCATTAATTCCCAGCCAGTCTCTGGAGCTACATTAAGCAAGGTTTCCAATAATATTTCCAATTAATTTTTAGGTAATAGCGGTGCATGGTGTTCTGCAAGGAACACTGAAGGTTGGTGGAGGTCCATTCATCAAAACCTGATGGGAGCTGTGGCTTCTGTGGTGTACACAGATGTTGTTCTGGTCTAGGGAAACATTGGAGAGAATAGTTAACACAGTAAGACAAAAGATATATCACAGTAAAATATTTCTAGCCATATAATTAAAAAGAGAAGAGGGTAAAAGCAGATCAATCCAGCAGAGAGAGTGGAGTAATAACTAAAGATAATCTAATTATGGACTGAAGCAAGAAAGAAGTTTTTTCCCCACAGTTTTCAGTGAGATGGATTAGCCTCTATTGTGGAGGGGACTCAGAAGTGAGCAGAGACTTTAATGATCTCCAGCAAAGTCCTTCTGGACAGCCAAGGTGCAACAAGGGCCAGATGTGATGTCAGGTTTGACACCCTGTGGTGGCACCAGAGCAGAGCCAAAGCCATAGTGCTGACCCACTTGTGAATGGTGCTCAGGGTGAGCATACCAAAGCACTGAAAGAGAGTTGATGATGAAGGTTTTGTTTTATTAGAAGACAAATTAGAACAATCAATTTCTAAAGTACAGAAAATTGGATGTTCCGGGTGAGAGACTTCAGCATTAAAGTTTTTGCAAGGAAGTTTACCTCCATATGCCCTCCACTCATGAGAGTCCATGAAAACTTCTCAAGATCCTGCTCCAGCAGCCTCAGCAATGAGCCAAGGAGCAACTCCAATGGGAGCTGGCCTGGTCAGCCTGGTGCTTTGGCAGGGTTTGGCCACAGCCAGGGGCAGGCCATGGGGCTGCAGGGTGGAGGGGCCAGAGCTCCCCATGTGGGACACAGCTGGTCCCAGCTGGCTCCAATGGCCCCACCGAGGCACATCTGAGCCTCTTGCCCAAGCAGGGGTGTCCAATGATGCTCCTACTCATCAGGTTCTGTGGTAGCATGTCCTGCAAGGAGCAGGGAGTTGGACTCAAAGATCCTTACGGGGCCTTTTCAGCTTGAGATATGCTTTGATTCTGCCCCATTTCCACTCAGGACAACCCTCTGGACCTGTTTTCTCTGGCAGAGCAAAGTCTGGGACCATCTGAGAGCTGTCTTTAGCTACAGCAGGATGAGAGCTCTAAAGACAGTGTAGATAAATGCTCTCAGCCCTGGCAGACAGGATAAGAAGAAGAGCAATGGCCACAAAAGGCACCATGAAAACTTCAGGCTGGACAAAACTACAATTTTTTTAAATTTCATTCTCATTTGGAGGGTGATGAAGTCCAGGCATGGGTTTCCACAGAGAGGTTGTGGATGTTTCTGTTCCTGGGGATTTTTAAAGGTCAAAGCCATGGCTCACCCAGCAGGTGCTGGTACAATACCTGCTTTGGGTGAGTGGTTGGACAAGAGACCCTCAGAAGTCTCTTCTGACCAGCACTTCAATGACTGTGATTATAACAGCTGTAAAACAAAAACGTGGTGGACTAGTTTTGAAAAGTAAGAAAAGTAATATAACTCAGGAAAAATATTTGCAGCCACTGCAAAAGAACTCCCATGCTTAGAATAAGGAGTCTGAAGGTTAAATCCTCCTGAGGAAAAACCATAAAGATAAAGGTGGTATAAAGAAAGTTGGTGAGATCATAAAGATAGATGACCTTGGGGGGAACACTTCCTTTATTTTCAACATTTATTTTACTTTGTTCTGATTTTTAGGGGAAAAAAAAAAAAGTGTTGTGCTGTCTTTTCAAGGGAAGCATAACCAGCAATGCTCCTTGCAGGAAAAGTGTGGCTGGTCAACAATTTCTGTGTTCCTGCACTTGATGGGACTGGGATCCCTCACAGAGCTGCCTAAGTGCTGCGAGGCAGAAACACTTCCCCACATATTGCCAGCTTTTGGGCTTGGACACAGGTGGAGGATCCCAATCTAAGCAGAAGATGAGAGCTGCCATCTCACATACAGGTATGAATTATGAATCTAACTCACCTCAGGCAAAGGGTTTCCACACTCCTGGGAATGAGGAGAAGGGGGAATCACAGCCTTCCTGGAGGCAAGTTAACTCCAGCCAGAGGATCTGCATGGTCCTGCCCTGTTGAGGGAAATGGCCAAGTCTGGAAGCCCACAGCCCCTCCAGTACTCCACTGGGAGGGGCAGAACTGGCCTGTAAGGGACCATGATGGGACATGCTATGGATCCTGTACGTGTGGAATGACTGCAGAGGCTGCAAGCAGGACTCTGAAACCTCTGGAGAGCAGCTGTGGTCACAAGCAAACACTTCTGTCCCTCCAGCCTCTCTGAAAAACTGTGCCCACATCTGACTGAATGGATTCAGAAAAGACAGGTTCAGTGTGGACTAGGTGAAAGGAAGGGCTTTTTGAAGGACCATGGGAATGGAGGGCCCATTTTATAATGTCCTGTTTCATAAGAAGCCTTGTTTAGTCTGGCAGAAGAGTGGCTGCAAGGGAACATGACTGCTTTCTAAAAATACAACAAGGAGGGAAACACTGGGGAAAACTATTGAAGTGAAAAGCCAATTCTGGTGCAGAAACAGGTGATGTAAATTGTCTCAGAAAAAAATTAGTGCAGATTTGTAACGAATTGAACAGGGAGGTCTAATTGCTGCAGTGTGTGGGGGGCATCCAAACCGCTTTTGTGACAAAATTTGACCAGATCCAAACCTCATGAGCAGGTTTGGATCTGCTGACCAGATCCAAACCTCATGAGCAGGTTTGGATCTGCTCATGAGTCTGTTTGTAATAGCAGACAGTGGGACTCACTGCCTCAGGAGTTGTTCTGCCTCTGGTGTGTCAGAGGGCAGAGATGCTGTGACCCCCATGCTGTTCTGTCATCAGGGCAGAATTACACTGTTCTTTAAACTGCTTTGATACACACAGCTTAAATGTTTTCCTTTGCTTTCACAGATTTCTTGTTAATCTCAACACTTTGTCCCGCTGGTGTCCTGGGGCGATACCGTAGTCCAGCCAAAGGACCAACGCCTTCTTCTACTCTTTATCTTCTGCTTTTTCCAGCATTGTCTGATACTGCCTCTCAAGTAGCATGCTAGTCCCTCTTCTCCTTTATCTCCATGCTCTCCAATTCATCTGATTTGTCCTTCTTACTTATTTTCTTCTGCCCTGTGCTACATCTGCTCGATCTTCTCTATCATCCTGGATCTCTGATTTCAATTCCCAGCTCTTCTTCCACCGTTGTCAGTGCTTGTCTCCCACATCTTCCTGAAGAGGGGCTGATATTTGATACTTCTTACTTCCAGCTGATAACACATGGGAATCTGCACCTCACAGATTCCATGTGGAGTGTGTCCCTAACAGGAGCATCATATGATGCAGAACAGAAATTAAACCAGAGCAGATGTACACTGACATAAAGTGTGACTTGAGGGACTACAACTGCTCAATTCTATGAATGGACCATCTCCCACTCCAGAAGGCTGCAAGGCTTGTTTTGGGGAACAGAGAAGCACCACAGCTGGGCTAAGGAGGATTTTGCTTGGGAATTTGCCTGCCTTTTTTAGGTGGCAGCCTTCTAGCTGAAAAGGAAGTCCTGGATCCTCAATCCTTTGCTACTTAGCTCCTCCTATGTAGCTCCTCCTCTGGTGTGCAGAGACTCTTTAAATAAGATTTCAGAGTACACAAAAGAGCAAAGCACACTCTGCTCAAGAAAACGTGTCAGCTGAATGTCCACCAGAAGAGCATGATGATCCCATACCCCAGCATGGACACTTAAGGCCTGGTCAGCTGTATGCTCCGCAGGCTCTGCTGGCTGGGTCTCTGCTGGCTCTGCTGTGAATAGACACCTAGCTCAGAGGGAAATGCCTGCACACAGCCCAGTTACATTTAACCAATTGAAATGCACGTGCCAAGAGTCACTGGAGATGCCCCAGGGTATCTCAGATGCATTTACAGGACTGTCAGAAATTGTACAGGACCTAGAGTGGACTTGTGACCTTCTGAAGCAGGAGCTGTGGTTGCCTAGGACATCTTAAGTGGCACAGAAGTTTTATGTGCAGGCAAGTGAATAAAGCTGTGTGTGTCTTAATCTGGAGCTGGATTGTGGCTGAAAAGCTAAAATAAAAATTTTCACGTGCAGCTGAAGAAACAAAAAAAACTGGTTTTGCAAGCTCCAGAGCTTCAGTGCAGCACTTGCAACTTGATATTGATTATCCACTAAAACCAACACAGACCTAAATCAAAAGGAAACACTCAAATCTCCAAAGAGGAGCAAAAGCAAAGTCTGAGGGAAAGGCAGGTGACTGTTAATTGAGTTATATCACAGGATACAGTGGCTGAAGTCTTTGATACTGTAAATAAGAAAGCAGTGTTAGAAATGGCCTAAACTGAAATAAAACCAACCTTGAATGAAAGCAAAGTGTTTGCTGGCTCAAAGATTTGAAATTAACTTGGCTGCTGATTCAATGGATCAAAAATTGCATTGATCTAATCCCTCTGACTTTCCACTTATGTCCAAGAAAATGTAACTTAAGTACAGCTCAACTGGAAGATTGCTGCCTGAACAATGCTTTCTTTTTCTTTTAATGGAAAATTTCAGCTCAATTTTTCCAGCAGTCCAAAACATCCTCTGCTTCCCACATTGTGAGATGACAACAATGCTCAGCTGTCTTTGGCCTGAGTTGTGGCGCCAGGCCAGAAAGTATCTCAAGTTGTGAAAAGTCTTAAATCAACACATTTTACCACTAAAGAGTGAGGAAAAACAGTTTCTAAACCATATGAAATATTCATGTCTAGCATCTTGTGAGATACCATCTGGTTAGATCAAACCAAAGCAGAGCTGATAGTGACAGAGAAATGCACTGGGTAGAAAGTGGGGAGTGTTTCATGCCCTATAAAAGAGCACTACAAAAGCAACATCACTTCAGGAACAATTAACTTTTCCAACAAAAAAAAAATCTGAAATAAAAGTGTTGATCTTTTGGGCCTTTTGTTAGGAAAATAATAATGTACTTCAGAAAATATCACGCTTCTCATAAGGGCATTGATAATTCAATTGTAATTTAATAATTGCCTAAATATTATAGTGTCTAAGGAAAAAAGCCAAACCCCCAAATTACTAAACAAGCACTTCTACAGAAGAATAAACAAAGAACAAATGCTGCTGCAGACATTGTGATCTTCCAGCATTTTATATTTATATTCCTAGAAGCAAATATGTACTTTTATCCCTAAAAGCTTATGTTCATGGTAGCACTTGGGGGACCTGCTCTTTTCTCCTGCAAGAGCTATTTTTCTGATATATTACCTTGAGATAAATACTTTGCTCTGTTTCTGCCTTCCCTCCCACTTCCAGTCTCTACCAAATGGCAACAGGTTTGCTGTGGCTTGTACAATGGGGCCTTCACGTGCCATTGCAATGTAAACAGTGGCAGTACAGGTGCCAGTGTGAGGAGAATATGGCTTTGATTATTCAGTTTTACAAGGTCACCCTTGGGTGAAAGGATTGCTGCATAAAACATTGCTGAGCCATCAGTCTGTGGCTGCCTCCTGGTTACATAATAATGTTATTTCAAATGTACTGAAAGTGTTTCAGGCTTTCCCAAAATTGCCAAGTTTGTGGTGCAGTGGAACATCACTGGTAAAAATGGTCCCACACAGGTGAGTATGAACACAGAGATACTCACACGGCTGGGGCTTTCCCCACTCTCTCCCTGTTGTTGTTGGCAATTTACCCCTTCCTTTTCTCAAGGTTAATTAAGCTTTGTGCCACTTTGGAGAATAAGGAACTATTGTACCTGGCTCCGTGGAGGGGGAAGACAAAGAAGGTAGAAATTAAATGGCTGCTTGGAGCATAGAGGTGGAATCAGGACCAGGATGCTCTCCTTTCCCTCTCTGCTTGCCTAGTGATAAAATCCAAATGCTATCCCTTTAAAAGCAGTGTCACTCACACGGTAGGGGCTCTGCACTGCCTTTGAGAAGCAGGGAAGAGAGCATCAAATGTTCCATCCCACTTAATTTGAAAGCTGCCTATAATAAACATTTGGGAACATGTAAAACAGACAGGTCAAATTACATAGTTACATAAATATCACTGGATTTCTGGTGTTTAGGAATAAAAGGTTTTCATCTGTTCAGTTGAAAAGTGCCTAAAACATCCATGCACTGTGTTAAAATCTAACATTAAGTGCTTTTCTTTTTGTATTTTCCAAAAGCTTAGCTAGAGACAATTTGGACACAGGATGACAAAACTTCTCCTTAATAACATAAATATCTATGCACAAATAATTTGACACAGTAAGCCATTGCAAAATATTTTATATTCACTAAAATGACAGTCCTTATCTAGTTCTTATCCACAGAAACCCTTGAAGAAACAATCCATTGCCCTTTAAAAGCCCCTCTCAATTCTTCACTTTCCCATCCATCTTATTTATAGCTCTGTCTTTGTAAAGCACTCCAGGATCTACAAATGAGAAGTGCTTAAAAACCTCCATGAGAGCCAGGATTTGAAATCAGCAGCACTTATGGATGCTATGCATATGAAGGGAAGGCCTGAGTGCAACAACCTCAGCATTCAAAATCAACCCCACATCCCTGTCCTCATCAACAGCTTTGCTTTAAACCAGCCCTCACTTGACATCTGTACAAATGCACCAAAATGCCTCTTAGCCCTTCTCCCACTTCTTTTCGACAGGCGTTTCACTGTGTCTGTGAGCAGGGATCCTCCCTCCCTGTTTTCCCTCATTGCACAATCGGCTTTCCATGGGCCTCTTTGGCAGCTCCTGCCCTTTTGGAAAGCAGAGTTCATTCCTCCCCTCCTCTTTCAGCCGTGCATTGAGGAGGAGCTCTGTGGCAGGGACTGGAAGCAGCAGAATGTCAATGCCAGAAGTGGCCTTTCTCATGGAAATCAGGTGCAGGAGCCTGGCATTTTCTGTGCAAGAATGAGAGATGCTGGTGGGTTGTGGTTTTGTGCCCCCTCCCTTTCTGGAAGATTATATTTGAACTGATGAGCTCTGGCTCTCTCATGCCTTTTGGGTGCCAGATCTTTCCTCAGGACTGATTTCTCCATCTCCTCCCTCACCTACATTGTTGTGCCATCTCCTTTCGTCACGTCCAATTAGTAATTATGGGCTTATCTTGGCTTTTTTTAAGATTTCACGGATAAAAATGCCAAAGTGTATTTGGTTTGAATTTACTCACGCTGTAAACTTATGTCTCCCTGTATTTATGGAGGACTGTATTTATGTCTCCCACAAACACTGCTTGACCCATGGGGAGAAAAGAAAGGGCTCTCCTTGCTGAACTGTGGAGCAACAGGAGATGTGCAGAAAGCAAACACTGTGTTCATACTGATAAATCCCTGCTGGCCCATTTATTTATGCCCTTCCTAAAAGTTCGTTTTTCAAAGTCTTCCTCCTGACTTGGGGGTCGGTAACATGGACACTGCACTTTTTCAGCATTAAAAATATGAAGGTGCAAGTCCTGGTGTCTTGATATGCAGTTTATCCTGGCTGGCAGGCACATCCAGCCTGGATGGTTGTCTGGTACCTTAGAATAAGGTCACTCCTGGCTGCTCCTGGCTGGCCAAACTCATCCCCTTCACAGCCCTGCAAGCTGCCACAGTCAGGCTCATGGCTTGGAGGCTGGAATTAAAGGAACCCATGAAAAAGCAAATTCCAGCAGAGCTGGCACCTGCCAGAACCACTGTGCAAAGGCAGAAGATGCACATATGGCCTCCCAGTACAGGCTGGAGTCAGCCTCACTGCCCACCACACAAGAGCTGCCTTCCACCCAAACAGTCCTGCTCTGAACAGCAGCCAGTTACAGTGTTTTCACAGAATATTCTGATTTGTAAGGGACCACAAGGATCACTAAGCCCAGCCCTTAAGTGAATGGCCCATACAGGTATGGAACCCAGAATCACAGCACTACCAGGCAGTAATACAACACTGAATCTACTTGGGCTGATAAGAAATAAGCCATGTCACAAAGTCAGTGATAGCTAAAAATGTCTCTTTAAAATTATTTCCTTATTAAAACTCTGCCTTTAAATGAGCAAGACCCAGATCATGCATGAATTCACACGGCAGATCCTGGTCATGCCGTGATAGGATTTAAACTGGTTTTTTAATACTCTGGAAGAAAGGCTTTGTGCATTTCAAAGGCAGGAAAACTCTATTCATGCCCTTTTATCCACCTTCAGGAAAGGTTTGATGAACACACCTCAGCTTGTATTTTTGATGAATATAGGATTATATTTCTGAATGAATATTCTGGTTAAAATAATTTGAAATTTGTCACAGCTCCAAAAATGACAGCAAGTGGCACACATAAAGTATGCAGTGTGTTCTGCATGTCGGGCAGATGAAAGGAAATGTAATTGCTAATTGATAGTGTATTTAAATATCATGGCTGCCTACTTATCTTGACTTAAAGCCTGAAATATGTAACATGCTGATAGTGCACACACCTTTCATGAAACAAAGTACAAACCCAGAGTAAAACACTGACCTTACACACGTTGCAAGCTGCCCGTGCTCACAGCTGACAAGTGTTTGAAGCAAAGCATTTACACGTAAAACACTCATGCACACATTGTGCACTGAGGCATTGAAATATGCAGCCTTCCATATGTTATACATATTACATATATGATTTCTATGCCAAGTATTTTGGGAAAAGAAAAAGCAATTACCCATATGTTCTCTAAACAATGGGAGAAGCTGTAAGTTGTGGCACTGGAGAGGCAGCTTGATCCCTGGGGAATATTTAAGTGCCATGGGATGTGGAAGAACACTAGAGATGGAAAGGAGCAGGCAAACTGTGATGGCACGAGCTGGGTTTGTGTAAATGTGTGCATAGAAAAGGCAGCATTTAAATTCACAGAACAGAAATAGACAGAATCAAAGAGAACGTGGTGAGTTGGAAGGGAACACCAAGGAACACTGAGCCCAATTCCTGCACAGCACAATCCCCAAGAGTCACGCCATGTGCCTGGGAGCCTGGTCCAAACTCTTCTTGAGCTCTGTCAGGCTTGGTGCTGTGACCAGTTTTACTAGAGAGCCTGGTCCAGTGCCCAGCCACCCTCTGGGTGAAGAACCTTTTCCTGATATCCAACATAAACCTGCACTGACACAACTTTAGGCCATCCCTTGGCTCCTGTCACTGTCACCTGAGAAGGGAGATTGATGCTGCTCCTTGTGAGGAAGCTGCACAATGAGGGCTCCTCTAGGCATACTCCAGGCTGAACAGAACAAATAACCTCGGCCACATCTCACATGGCTTCTCCTCCAAACCCTTCACCACCTTCATGGCTCTTCTTTGGATACTTTCTAATGGCTTAATGGCTTCATACTGTGGCACCCAAGGGTGCCCCCAGCACTCGAGGTGCGGCTGCCCCAGTGCAGAGCAGAGCGGGACAATCCCCTTGCCTGGCTGGCCATGCTGTCCCCGGTATCCCAGGACACAGATGTCCCTTCTGGCCGCCAGGGCACTCATGTTCAACTCGCCATTGACTCCGCATTCCCTCTGTCCCTGCAGAGAGAGGGAAGCACTGACTCCATGAGGACTGAGGGCTCACGCTCCCACACCCTGCACTCCCCGGGCACAGCTGTCCACAGGGACACCAGAGTGTTCCTGGCATCCCAACCCTGCAGCCGACAGCAGCTCTGCTCCAAGGCTTGCTAAAAAAAAAAAAAAAAAAAAAAAAAAATTACCCCCAAGGGCTTTGCTCTGTAACTGCCTCAGAATCCTGCTTGTGCACTAGGCTGTGGGGGGGGGGAAGAATATACAGATATATACACATATATATACATACACACACATATATATATATATATACACGCAGATATACGCACACACACATATATATATACAAATATATAATGCAAATATATGTAATATCAATATTATATATTTATTATGGGTTCTGTGCCCTGCGGGTGACTCCGGGGGGGCGGGGCTCATTGGCCGCGGGGGGCGCGCGGCCCCGCCCCTCCCGCCGGCGGCGCGTGCGCGCGCGCGCGGGGTTGGAGGGCGGGGCCAGGGGAGGGCGGGGATTGGTTGCCATGGCGGTGACGTCAGAGGGTGCCGGGGACGGGCGGCGGAGACACGGAAAGGTCAAACGGGAGGCGAGGGCAGCGGGTGCTGTGGGGCCGTGGCGGCGGCCGCGGGGCACGGCTGGGCACAGCCGCTCCGGGGAGACCCGCGGGACCCACCGGCCGGGCGATGCAGCCCCGCGGTCCCCGCCGACTCCCCGGACAGGTACGGCAGGAGCGGCGCTCCGGGACCGAGCTTGGGGCGGGGGACAGGCGGCGAGGAGGGTGCCGGGGCTGGGTCGGTGAGCGCCTTCGCAGGAGCCCGGGCTGTGGGGTCGCGGCCGGCCCGGCGGTGGGGCAGCTGGGAGCGGGCTCCGTGCGCTCTGCGGGGTCGGACGGGAGCCCCGCACGCTCCCGGTGTCCCCCCCGTGCCGGGTCCTTTCCCCGCCGAGCCCCCGGGGCGGCGATCCCGGCACCGTGACCCCCGTGACCCGCCAACACAAGTCGGGATTTTTGGATTTTGTTGGTTTTTTTTCCTCCGGGCCGCTGCTCCCCACCCCGGCCCCCAGCTTTGCATAACTTGTCTCCCAGTTGTCTGTCCCTTCCTCGCTGCACTTTGCCCTTGCCCGGTGCTCTGTGGCGTGAGGGAGTGAAGCTATTCAAGGACTGGGTTTTGTTTCTCTAGGGAAAGAGCTGGATAACAAACGAGGCAAGCTATCTAATAATATACATATATATGTGTATATTCCTCTTTTCCCCCACAGCAGCTCAATGTACAAGCAGGATTCTGTGACAGTACAGAACAAGGCCCTTGGGTGTGATTTTTTTTTTTTTTAGCAAACCGTGGAGCAGAGCTGCTATTAGCATGTAGAGTTTGAATGCCACAGGCAGTCTGTTGTCTCTTCCTGCTGAAAGGATAATTTAGAGGAGCAGCAATGACTCATTAATAGAAAGTATTAGTTGCAGGAAGGCAAAACCAGGTGAAGTTTCTTACTTTACCACAGACTTACTCTGTGACCTTGGATCGGTCTTTCTGCACCAGTCAGTGCTGTGTTTGCTTATGAATTGGGAATAGCGGTGCTTTCCAAAAACGTTCTCTGAATAAACATACTAATGACTGTGAAATGCTTATCTGCTGGAGTAATAAAGGGTAGATAGTGATGCTATTTCTATCACAGAAGCAGAAAGGCTCTAGCCAGGATGTGAACTGTAGGAGCCTCGCTTTGATGGAAATAAGAGCTTGCTTAAAAAGACATTTAATAGCCTGTGATGTTGCATGATTTGCACTGTGGTCATCTTGCATTTCATATTTTGATGTAGTGTGTGCTTTCAAAGAGCTGCTATTCCATACTGCAAATACATTATGGGTGGCTTTTTTTTTTCCATTTCTGTTTGGAACAAACCTGTGTGGTGTCCTCTTCCACTGCTAAGGAAACCCTGTGAATTTCTAATGTAGCAGATTATCTCTGATAGTTGACATCTCTGAAGTACGTGGTGCTTTTGAAAGGAAATACTAAGGAAGTGAAGGGAGTGACAATAAGTTCATTATGCTTGTAATAAAAGGCAATGTTAGTTTTAGGAGCAGTATTTTTCCCCTCACTTTACTGGATGCTCTCTGTGGAAAATCAGAATAGTTCCAGTATTTCATAGGTAAAAACCTAAATACAGGAGTGCAGGACTTGAGTGTCCTGGTTCACACACTGCTCTGAAGTGCAGCCACTGCAATAACAAATGGAAGCAGCCAAGCACAGAGCTGGGAGTTGCTGCTGCAAATCCTGACCTGAGTAAAAAAAGTTTTCTCTCTTTACAGCTTTGCTTAATACTGATTTGTGCAACTAGATTGGTCATGTTTTTTTTCTATTTTTTTTTAATATATTGTATAAGGTTACACCAGGAAGAAGCAATGCTTGCCTCATACATTGGGGATTTTTTGAAAGTAATTCGATATATAGTGTGTCACTTACCTACTCAATTTAATATTAAACTTCCATAATCAGATTAATATTAAGTAGGAAAGCTTTTGTGTTGAAGAAGGGGTAAGGACAGCCCAGCTGGGTTTGGTTTGGGTTTTTTCTTTTTTTTTAATGAACCTGAGAAGCTGCTCTGGTAGAATGGCAATTCATTGTCAATTCTTAATATGTAGGTGCCCTGGAAAAATCAAATACCTGGTTTCATAGCTACCCTTAGGCATCTTTAATTTATGGAAGCAGGGCTCACTGAGTAACTACTGTAAGTCTCATTGACCTTAGTAGCTTTGCAGAGGTCATGTTTTAAAACGGGTAAGTTGTGCTTGAACTATTTTCTCAGTAAGTATTAGGAACAAGTGTTTGTTTACACAATTACATGCTTTTTCCAGTTCTCCATTACATTTTCTGTTTTTCTTTAGATTCTTGCTCATCTAAAAGAAAGCTCTCATTAGGAACACAGGTTTTTGAAAACAAGCTCCTTTTCAAGATGAGGCTGTAGCAGAGCAGACTGTGAGGTTTTGCAAACAGCCAGAAAGGCCCACGTTGGGTTCAGAGAAACTTGGCCAGCACAAGCTGAACGTACACGAGTGACATCAGCATTTTCTGAGCCATTTACGCTGTTCACTTGTGCTGGTTCCCAGCAGTGCCTTGTGTCTTATGTAAGCTCACACTGTACATCCTGTCCTGCTGTTCTCATGCATGATAATTCACTGGCGTTATCTTACGGGAGGGCTTGAGAGCTGCTGCTGCTCTCAAATGTCTGCGTGCAAGTTTCCTATGAGCCAGGAGCACAACAGTGTCCTAGGAGACATCAGAGGAATAACTTGGAGTGAGACACAGCTTGTCCCCTGCTCCTTTTGGTAATAGAGCTGTAACCCCTGTGAAGTCATGTGGCAGAGGTTTTACTGGACTGAAGCCTTGATCTGTATCATATGTAGATGGGCCACTAATGCAGTTTTGATGGCTGGTGATAAAACAGCCATAAAACCCAAAGGACTTCAGTGTCAACAGAAGCCTCGACAATGCTAAGACTGGAAAATAAAGGTTTTTATTACACTGTCACTGCACACTTCTTGTTACAAGGTCTTTGGGAGGAATTGTGTCTTCAGATACTGATCCTTCAAACTTGTCCTTGCAGTTAACATTTAATCGTGTGTAATGAAAGTGCTGCCACTTGATGGGTGAAATTGTAACAAACCCTCCATTATAAGCACTAAACCCAAACATTTCTTCTGTTTTTCCTGCTTGCTAAATCTAACTGAAACTTGCTGGCATAAAATCCTGCAGTAAAGCAATGTGCATAATCTAGTTCTAAGTAAACAGAGCACCTTCTTTGAACAGTGTCTAGTGTTTCATGTTTCAGTCTCTTTTGTTAGTGCTGTAGCAGTGTGAGGGAGCCAAATTCCTGATTACCTGTGTTGGTGAACGTGGTTGTCCTTGTCTGACTCCATGGCTTGTTTGGAGCAGCTAGAAAGTTTCCTTATGAGTACTAATCTGGCACAGCCTTCTACAAGACTGTGAAATTTATAGCTCTGTAGGGAAACCACCTACAGAGGGAAGAAGGGTTGACCTGGAGGAGAAGGGCACCTGGAGAGGAGTGCTGATGTTCCCTGTGGAAGTCACAGAAATCTCTCCTGTGGCTTGCTCTGTACTGCACAAAACAGTTTCTCGTGGTAGTGGAGAAACAAGAGGAATGCAAGACATGACAAGGGGACTGGTTATCTTAAAAGGAACAGGTGCAGTCCTTAGACACTGAACAGATTCCTTTAAATAAGCTGTTCTTGCAAGTTTAAGGACATTTATTGGCAAAACACCTAAGAGAAACTTGAAATTATATTTTGAGAAGGAAATGGAGTTATCACTATTACATTTATTGACTAAAGATAGGTATGCATGAACTTTTCCTAGTGCTTTTGTTATTTATGGAGGATATGCAAATCTGTTTTAAAACCATATACAGGAGAATAGGCAGGAATGAAGTTGTATTTTAGAGCCTTGTAGCAGCTGTAAGAATAAATGTCATAAAAAATCAGCAAACTTCTCCAAAATCCCCAAGCTTCAAAAGTACCTTCACGTTTCAGATTCAGGATTCTGTTAATTATGTTTTATTGTGTGACAGATACTTATGTAAATATAAAGGTCCACATATATGTTGTGATGAATCAGTAGCTTTTTTAGTCGATGTGGGCAAATAAAATGTGGTCTGGATGCTTAAGTCTGCTAAAATATTTATAAGAGGGCTGGCTCTTGGAAAAAGTTTCCCACCGGATGCAGTGGGTGTCAGGTCTAAAGGTCAGCAGCAGAGAGTAAAGAGAAAAATCTTCTGCATTTATTTTTCTCCACATTTTTCAAACAAGCATTGTGTAAAGAAGCAGAGAATCTTTCTTTCTTCCTAAATTTCCAAGTGCTAACAGGCACTTGGAGGTTTGTTCATACTTCAGCTGTTAGTTGCGAGCTTCTTTCTTTAAGAGAGAGGAAAAAAATCCCAAACCCTCAGTGCAGTTAATACATTCATGAACTCTTAGCACGGAAGTTCCTGGTGTAAGTCATAAAAGCCAGATGGAGTTTTAAGTGACTGTCATGTACAACTTGGGGAATGAACATTCCTGCTACTAATAAAGGGCCAGATTGGAGCTACGTAGTTAATCCCAGTGTCCTTTTCAGTGCATGATGAGATTTGGCTGCAACAGCCATGGAGCTAATAGAGACAACTGTCAGGTCCTGTGAAGCTGTGAATTGTTTGCCTAAAATGAAAATACCTGTGTGCTTTCTCTGGTATATATCTTCTGGTGATTAGTGCTCAAATTGCAGTTCGTATAGGGAAAAAAATGAGTGTGAATAGTGGCTGACTTTGTCTTGAATCTATCTCCTGTCTTTAATATGTATGTAAATATATTTATACATATATTTCATATGTATAATTTATCTACATGCATATTATATATATATAAATGTTTTTAAAGCAAAATATAAATATATAGGGCTTTTTTGAGTGTTACATGCAAAACCTTTTCTAAATTTGAGTTGATTTGAGATGTAATGCCTGAGGAGTTCCAGGAAACAATCTTACAATGAAGTTTATTCCCTCTGTGTAGCAGTGTCCTGAAGGAAGTGTGCAGAAAAGTGCCAAAAAACCCCCTTATGAGATGGCACAAAGTCTGTGTCAGATAGAGACAGGAGGAGGAGTGGGCAGATGGCAGTCAGTACAGAACACGTGAATAATCAGATTGAGAACAAGCTGAATAGACTGGCAGTGTGCTGTTGCATGCTGCTGCATTTTGGGGACATGCTGGGGATTTTTTCTGTTGTGATCACTGTTCCATACTCAGGAGAGGTAAAAATCTTCAAGCTAGAAGTATATATGAGGGTGAAGGCATGCCCACCAGAGTCAGGGGAACTTCTGGGATGAGGAAAAGGTCAGTGCTTTCAGAACTGTCAGGACTGGAAAGCGTTAAAAAAATCTCTTCAATCAGTTATAGACTTCATCTGCAAGTGTATTCAGATCTACCTTTGGCATACATCACATGGAATAATATTAAAATGATCCAAAATCTTAGTGCCTGACCCTCTGGGATGACAGATTTGTTTCTTTTTCTGAAAAGGTCTTATGTAGTAAGACTTATTTGTGATAAATTGTTGACATAACTTACTTTATCTAATTTATTGGAGAACTCTTTGGGTGGCTGTGTGGCCTGAGTGTTCATTGCCTGGCTCAGTGGTCTTTTCCAGATTGTTGGTTGGATGCCCTGTTGGAGTGTGGGATGGAAAGAAGAGCAGAAGGGATGGCTGCACTGGTGAATGATTGATCCTGTAACCTCTTGTGCAATGAAAAGGATTATAGAAAAAAATAAATCCAGAAATACAACAAAAAAAGCCCTCCTTCCTTACTGATTCTTACTTGAAAAAGGTTATAATATCAATTTATAATAATAATAAGGTATACATATGGAAAAGAGTGTATAGAGATCTAGTTGATCAATAATAACTTGGTTCTGTTTGTATTTGTTTCAAAATGTTCCTGCTTTCTTCTTTCTCAGAAAGTTCCCTAGACTAGAAGAGTAGTGAGCTGGCATTTGAATGGAAGGATCACAGCACACCTTTCAGTTTAAAATTTATTTAGTACAGATAATTTTGCATGCCTGCAGTTATCCTTTAGTAATACCAGTTTGCTCCTTATACACTGTCTTAGCATGCCTCAGTCTGAGCAACAGCAGTAAAGAGTTTAACAGCACAAGAAGGTAGAGCAAGTGTGGTCTGTATTTTTTGCAGAAGTGAAGGTTAGAAAGATAAAGGGAAAATGATTAAAATATTCACCAGAAGTGCCCTAGATAAGATTGTTTCGTGTCTGAGGGCATGAGGAATCCTGTGGGAATGAGGAAGCTAAAAGGCTGTTTAATTCTGATGTTTCACACTGAATCAACATGTTAGATATCAAAGTGGTATTAGTGAAATTTGTAAGAACATGGACATTTTATGTAAAGAATAGAGAAATAAAGTAAGTTAGTCCAAACCAAATCCTTTGCTGTATCCGAGCTATGCAGAGAATGAACATTGGAGGCTTAACGTGAGTATAATAAATCAAACTGCCAGCTGAGCCTCAGAGGGCTTTATTCATGCGCTTCATTGTTCTCTCTGCAGCTCCAGCAGGGCTCAGCCAAACGCAGGGCTGTCATTCTGCAGATGTTCAGAGTGTTCCCAGTGTTCTGGGGGCTGAGCTGGTGGCTCTGTGTTGTCCCCTCTGCTCCGAGTGGCCTGCTCTGACTTCCATGGGGGCTCTCACACGCAGAGATCACAGCGTGAGTTTGCAGGTTTGGGTGAGTGGGGAGCTGTACTGTTGTGTACTGTTGATAACTCCCAGAAAAGGCTCAGATTTGTAGCTTCTGGAAAGTGCTTTTTGGCAGCAGAAGATGCCCTGCTGACTCTCTGCAGCTTGGCAGAAAATGTTCCTCAGCACATGAGCTTCCAAAGCACCTCTCTCAGGGTTCTTCTTGGGGCTGCTGGCACAGAGCAGGTTTTTAGCCTTCACCAAACTCTCTCCTTTCCCTGTGTCCTCAGTACCAGGCAAACAAAATAGTGAAACAGAAGGCAGACTCATTTAATAAGATTGAAATGGGAAACAAAAGGGTAAAAGCAGAACAGACAGAAAATTGTGTTCTGGTTTAACACATGGTGACACAGCTGGTTGTTCTTACCTAGAGTTCCAAAGCATTCTTCATTTGATTTCAGCTTGTCTCTGCTGTTGGGCCTGACAAGACAGTAGTGTTAGCTTTAAGTATTCAAAGTTAAAATTGCTGAGTTTTCCATCACATCTTCCTTTCTTTTGCCTCATCCTCACTCGGGCTCTGGCTGGAGATGGCACCTTTGTGTTGAAAGAGTTGCTTTTCCATTCTGTCTGTATTCATTTTGCTGGCTGGCTGGTCCGTATTTGATATGCATCAGTACGCTGAACATGCTTGCAACATGCCCATATGATTAGTGTAGTGTGTTTTGTAAATTCCATGTTTTCTGGGAGTATCTTGAGCATTTTATAGAGATCTCATGTGATATATTTTTAGCCCTGCTGATAAACTTTAACTAAATTATCTGATTATATGCAGATTATGCTTGTAAATAAATATTCTTTCTCATCTTCTCCCTGGTCTGCTTCTTTAGGAGTTCTGCTTATCTTAAATTATTGTTCAGTAAACTTACCCAGTAAAACTTTAACTTGAAAGCAATCAATATTCCACTCACTTGTAGAAGACTAAGTAAACACATTTTTTTCCTATCAAATTAGGTTAAGATAAGAAATACTACAGCTAACTAATTTTTGATATTAGTTTGACAGGTGTATACTTTATCCCAGTACAACAAAGGCAGTGTTCAGGAATGTTGTTCTTGGCAGTGGTTCTGTGAGCATAACCCTTGGATCTCCCTGTAGGTCAAGGACAAATTTCACAGAGCCCTTTGCAGTGGGATAACCAAGCTGTCTGCTCACAGGATCAGGTACTTTCAGGTCACTGGAACATTGGGAATGTTCTGGTTTCAGGGCAGCCAGTTTTTCTGCAGCCTGGCCCTCATCTGTTCTGAATATATCAAGGGAGTATTTCAAGGAAATGGTAAGGAAGGTGAAGGTGACTTCTAGGGCTTTATGAAGATTGGTGTGCATATCTGTAGCTGGACAGAATTTGCAGTGTTGAAACTTCACTCAGCTGTGATAGAGGACAGATTCTTCTTTTACAAGGAAATCTGTGATATGTTCTTAAACCACTCATCTGTCAGTTTTGACTTCCTTTCTTTTTTTGATTACTCTAACTTGAAAAAAGAGTTTCCACATCTGATCTAATGATTTAATATTTTTAATTACAAAATAAATGTAGTAGTTTATATCCTCAGATATTATATGATTAGGCACGATTGTTTGGTCCTGCATTCTTCATTTGATTTCAGCTTGCATGACTGCTTTGAGTTCAGAAATCTAATTAAAATTTTATTATGAGTTTTTTGCTTTGAATATGGTGACTGAATTACTTGTCTTGATAAACACACCAGTTAGATCAGAATCTGCTAAGCTGATGTTTCAGTTAAGAGTCAGGTTATGCCAAATATTAACTAGAAGCAGTAAAATCCCATCTAAGTGTAATGAATCTGTGTACTTAAACATTCCTTGGTTCTAACAGACTGAGAAAGCTGTGATTCTGTATGTTAATGTGAAGTTGAATATTGCAAGATCAGGGAGAAGTTTGGTTTGTTTGTTGCTCTTTCTTACACAACATGAACTTCAGTGTGAAGTTCCTTCTTGTTGTAGTTAATGGTACCTGACTTCTTGCTTATGTAGAAATTAAGGAAGAAGACCTTTATTTGCACAGCTTGAATTGCTGTAATGTGTAATACTACTTGTAAATGTCTCCTGAGAGTATCAGACACCCCAGTAAAACCAAACCTCTGCTGCAATTTTCAAAGACTCTTAATCATTAATTTATTTTAGGGGTGGTGGTGGGAAAAGGGGAAATGTTTTCTTAAGTTGCCTGCTTTAAATGAGGTGACTACTGTTTTCTGTCAGTTTACTGGTGCACTACAAATATATTTCTTAATAGTTTAGGCAGTTTATAATCTGCTGGTAACTTGAACTATGTGGCTGTTGGCTTCAGTCATTTATTCCCCCTCTGTAGAATCAAGTTATTTTAGCTGTCTGGTTAATCTTTGCTCAGATGGGACTTGCAGGTCATTGGAGGCTGAAGCACTGTGGTGTACAGGCTATTGATAACTCTCTGGTCTTTCCTGTCTTTCAAGCTACTGGTTTAAGTTGTTAAATATAATTAGTTTGAGGTGTTGTACTTTTAAGTAGTATTTTAGTTACGTTGGTATTTGCAAGAATAAATATTAGCTTTCACTTGTGTACAGAGCTTGACAGATTTTGCCAACTCTGATTCTCTGTTTCCTGCATTTAAGTGGAACCTAAGGCAGCTGACTGTGGCTTTGTGCAAGAGTGGTGAGTTTTGGTGCTTGACTTTATTGTATACAAATGACTGGAAGCCTGTGTTTGCAGCATTTCCTTGAGTGTGCATTTGTAGGTCTCATTGTACAGGTCAACTTTTAGCAATTTTCACAAAACCTACTTGTTCAAGAAATGCTACTGCTGATGCTTTCTGCTCTAGCACCAGCTATATTTGAATGTTTCACTTTGAAAGATTACAAACTGCACATGAAATTGTCTTTTTTTTAATGGAATTGATTGCTGAGAGGAATTTTTTGATGGTTTTACAGCATTTCTGTTGAGGTAATATGGTCTTAGCTCTTTCAACAGGTGAAATAAGTCTTAAGGACTGTTGCATCCTTGCACTTCAAACCTTTCAGGGGACATGTCTGGTTCATGAGCTGGGCATGGCAGGATTCCTATGAGGAGCCATATGTTTGCTTATTTTTCTATTTTTGTAAACATTATATATGCAAATAGGGTGAAATGAGGTGGGCAGCTTTAATTAATTTCTTTAGCTGATTTATTATGCTTGATGCCTAACTTTAATGAGCCTTATTTCAGGCTCTTATATAGAAAATAAAATCTGTAGTGCAGAAACTCCAGATTTAATGACATTTTTGTGTGGGAGCTCTACTCTTGGGCTTGGCTTGCATCACTCATGGTAATTGTGCAGAGCTGTACACTTGACCTGATGCAGTAAGTGATGCTCATGTGTCAGCAGCATGTGTGTCATTTCCAGTCAGTGAAGGAGGACAGAACCACATCCTTGGCTGGAGGTTTTCACAGATATTTTTCAGGAATATTAATATTCAGCAACATGTTATACCAGCAAAGTCTTCAAGGGAATTTTTGCCTGAGGTGCTTTAAGATGCTTCTGGCTACTCAGAAAGGTTTTTGTGTATTCTTGTGTTCCTTTGGTTTCCCTTGGCCTCCCCAAGGGCTGGGTGCTTTCAGGACTAACCTGCACTGTACCAAGTACTGGCAAGTGGAGCTTTGGGAACAGAAAACAGACTTGGGACTCCTTCCAGCATTTAGGAAAAGTGATTGCTGTGGAATTGCTCAGCTGATTTCCATGGAGGTGGAGTCTGCTGACTGTGTTTGGCACAGAAGCCTGTGGGAAGAGCTCGATGTTAATGTGCAGTGTTAACAAAAGAGGCTGAAGGACAGTGTTCAGACTTGCAGTGGGGGTGAGCTTCAATGCAGAGACTGAAAAGCAACTTGATGTTCCTCTGCTGATTTTTTTTTTTTTTCCAAGTGTCAGGTTCCTCTTGCAGGCCAGGGAAGTATTGAAGCTGCATCTAAATGGTTGCAAAGTTAATGCTACCTTTAGGAAGTGTGGTTTTGCCAAATTAATTTTTTGTTGTTTACTCTTTCTCTGAAATCTACATCTTGCTCATATTACGTTTCCCCACTCAAAATGTTGATACCAAATGTCTTAGGTATTTCTATATTTTTAGGGAACCAGAGGAAGGGAAGGTTCTGTTGTGGTTAAACATTTTCACCTATCTTGGTTTAGGACTCCATCACCACCAACACAGGCAGTCCTGGCCCATGCAGTACCTTCCTGATTGAACTGCTCTCCAGTGATTGGAATCATCTGCCTTCTCTTGCAAAAAACTCATCTTTTTTCCTCTATTTTTTTCCCCAGGATAATTTTGCAGCTAATATAGTGGTTGTCCAAGTAAATTGCATCATGAAGTCCAAAAATTCCTGGAGCAGTAGAGGAAGTAGGAATCCCTCAGCTGAAAGACAGACAACATGACTACCCTTCTGTCACAGTGCTTTTGTTCAATTTAAACCATCCTGAAAGTGTACCAGTAGTCAGCCTCTGTGGTGTGAGTATTCTTTGCATGGTTTTGGAACAGTCATTGTGCAACAGCCTTCCTCATTAAGATAATTATAAAGCAATACTGAGTTGCCTTAAATGATGTTCTTATTGCACAGTTGTTTTCTGTGTGAGGTATGACACAAAATTCAGCTGCACATAGCTGTTATATTCTTGTATCACTCAGTATTTTGCAGAGCTAATAAAAATTAAGATTAAAAATTTAAGATTAAAATTCAAGATTAACTTGAGAACAACTGTGTGTTGTTATCCCCAGAATGCCTGTCACTGTAGGCTGGGTACTGGCATTCTTTGCTGCTGATCCTGCTGAACATGCAAGTCAGGTTTTGGAAGAATCAGAATTAAAGCATGTGCTTCCAGACTTCACTGACAGGTTTGGCCTATGGACATTTAGACCTTAGGCAGGATTAGAGCCTGTTCTGAAATGAGATACCCTGTGGTATGTGTAGTTTAAATATTGTCTTCAGCACAAACTGTGGTTTCACAGATCTCCTCCCGTTGCACCCTACCCAGTAATGGGGGCAGAGGGTTGGGGTTTGTGTTTTTTTAAGAGGACTGCTTTAGTTAGTTAACCAAAAGGTATGAAAAGCATCAGTCAACTCAAAGAAGAGAGTTTGTTTTAGCTACTAATCTTGATAAAATTGAGTAGGTCTCATTGTTAGTTTGAAACCTGATGTCAGCATAGGAATTTCAGGTTTGCTGCACCAGAAGTACCCAAACCCCCAGATTTTAGTATTAGATAATGATCTAGGTTTCCCCTTCACCAAGCTATTTTGTTGGTTGCATTGAATTGTTGCTTAAACTGCACTGTTGTGGGAATGAGTTGTAGGAACCAGTCCTTCTACTCCTGAGTTACTTCTAAACTGATTGTTTACTGAAAATGGTTTAATTCTGATTATTACAAAAGCCCTGCACTTTTAGGATGACTGAGAAATAGTTTGGGTCATACTGTCCATCTTCAGTATTTAGTTTATGATGGTTTGAAAAGATTGATTCAGTACTGGGAGGGAACAAAAATGAGATTTTCTGGGAAAAAAAACCAGAGGCTGAAAATCATTAGTCAGTCCTTAAATATAAGGCATCCCTGTGTACTGCTTCAGTGTAACATTTTAAAGTTTTCATGTTCAAAATAGTGCATTGTAGGAAACATTCTGCTGCCTTTTTCAAATTTGAGGGAGTCCCTGCCTGCAAGCTAAGTAAAAATATCTTTCATGTTGCTTGTTCTTTAATACACTGGCATAAAATTATAATCTTGAAGTGTTCTTTTTCTGGAAGAACATTGAGTCATCTGCAGAAGTGACCATGGGATAGTGTTTGGCAGCATATTTAAATACAATAGGTTTAGGTATGCAACTTCTGTATTCTCTGTAATTTATTTTGAAAAAATATTTGGCATCAGCGGATAAAAGTAGTGTTAACATCAAATATTTGTGATTTCAGAACTGTTGGACCTGCTGGCAGTGGAATCTATTGATAACACCTGGTTATTTATAGAAAAGACTGTACTGATGTAATCTATGGATAGTTATATGTCCAATATTGACTTCATTATGTCTGAGGACAATTATATAAACAAGGCTGTAGTTGCTGGAACTATATCACAGGAATTAATGAGATTATGGAGTTGCAGCTGTAATGGTCAGAAGAGCCTTCTGAGGGTCTCTGGTCGAACCATTCATTCCAGGCAGGGGTAGAAGTAGCACTGGATGGGTTAAGTCATGGCTTTGACCCCTGAGGCTCTGAAATCCCCCAAGAACAACAAACCCATGGCCTCCATGTGAAACCTGTGCCTGCTCTTCACCACCCTCCTAGTGGAAAAGTCATTGTGTCCAACCTGAATATTCCATGGTGACTTCTGTAGCCATTGCTCTTCCTTATCCTGTCTGCCAGGGCTGAGAGTGTCTGCACTGTGTTCACAGCTCCCATCTTGGTGTAGCTGTAGGCAGCTCTCAGATGGTCCCAGCCTTCTGTGTGCCAGAGAAAACAGGGCCTGACTCCCTCTGCCTCTCCCTGTGGATGATGCCCCTGAGGCCCCTCAGGTCCTGCTGGAGTGGGGTCCCCACCTGGGCCCCAGATGTGTGCAGAGTGGCCTTGCCAGGGTCCAGCCAGGCAGGGATCACCCCTTTCCCTCTGTCTCCTGTCCCCTCCGGTGTCTGCCCCAGTGCCTGAGCCCTTTCCTGCAGGGCTGGTGCTGTGCCAGCCCTCCCCAGCCTGTGCTGGGGCTGTGGGCACAGCTTTGCTTTCCTGCCCTGGGCCTGATGAGGTTTGGTTTGGCCCCATCCTTGTGTTTATCTGTGTATGTTTATGTTTGTGGCAGTGCTGCCATTCCCTGTGGGAGCCCTCTCTTCCCCTCTCCCCTCCACTTTCTGATCCCCTGCCAGTTTGCTGAGGGTGTGCTCTGCCCCAGCTTCCTGGGTGCTGGTGAGTGTCTGGGGCTCTGGGGTGGCCCCTGGAGTCCTGCCTGGCCAAGATGCAGCTGTGTGATCCAGAGATCTGGCCAGTTTTCCAGGCCAGCTTCCCTTCTCTTCTTGGAGCTCTGGGCACCTCAGACTCCAGCTGAGTCTGTGGTGGGAGACCTGTCCTGAAATCAAGGAATGTTCTCTGGGCCATTCAACTTTCATCAGAGCCCCCAGGAGCCAGCTATGCTCTGCCTTTGATAAATATTTGTTAACTCTCCTTAGGATTATCAAAATTAATTTCATCCAGACTTTTTCCATGTTCCTTCCAGAAGATGATGGGACGCTGTACTTTCGAGCTCTCAGGCATAAGGATGGTGGGAACCTCCTGTGGATGCCATGATGCTTTAGGAGGTGACAGCACTCACAGACACATGGTGTGATTCATGGGTGTCCTGTGCAGGGCCAGGTATTGAACTCCATGATCCTGATGGGTCCCTTCCAAATCAGGATATTCTATGATTTGATGAATCTTGACATAATGCTGCATAGAATACAGAAAAAAACCCCAACTAATTTGGTGGTTGGTAAGCAAAATTTTCAACAGTCAGTATGAAAATCAAAAAATATTTTTATTATTTAGGAAAAATAAATTCCTACTAAAAGTTACTTCTGTCTTCAAAAAGTTTTATGCCTTGTATTGTATTAGTCCAGTAACTAAATTTCAACTCTTAGGTTGTTCCAAGCAGGGAAACATAACTCAAATTTATCAGTTATACTCCCAGAAAATTTACAAACTAGGAAAGTCTATTTTAATCCTTGTTTGTTATAAATTATTGAAGGAGGTGGCTTGATTCTGGGGGAGTTGGTGTTTGAAAGGCTCTGAAAGCAGTAATTTTCCAAGTCTATTTGTCAGATCTGATGTAAGATTGATTCTATAATACGGAGTTAATGTTTTCAAAATGAGCTGCTAGGCCAGCACACTGTGTCTGGTTCCAATTACTGTCAGTAAATCCTGAAAATTATTTTCTGAGACAGACTTGGTGAAATCTGCATTTTAAATAGAGATAATCAGTATTAAAGTAGTTGAAAGGAGTTTTGTAATATTTCATGCTGCATGGTTTTGGTTTTGAGATTGTTGATTCTGAAGTGGGTGCCATGGCTGTGCTGTTCTGGCGTGCACTGTTTCCTCTGTGGAAGCAGGATTATGAGCATGCTTAAAAGGATGGATCTCCTGAGTATTATTGCAAAACAAGTAATTGAGTTTCTTTAAAAAAAACAAAAACTTCTGCATAAGAACAAAGATGTTTTGTAAACCCAAGTGCTGTGTACTTATCTGATGTTTGTGACTTGCATGCTTGCTGGGTTGGGCTTATTTTCTTTGAAGTAATTTAAAAAGTGAATATGCTCTGGGAGCAAGGCTAGGATTGATACTGGTGTACAGATTGCTTCTCAGGCTGATATCCCTCAGGATTTAATTGCAGTGGAGCAGTTGAGTTCTCTTTATACAGCAGGGAGAATAGGTGCTTGTGACACTGTACTTTCAGCAGAATCTCAGGCTGCAATAGCAGCCTCCAGACTCTGCTTTCAAAATTCAGTGTGATGATGCCAGGACTTGTCATATTTGCAACTATACTCATTTGGAAGGATTGGAATACATTCACAGAGGATTATCCTTAAAATGGGAGCATTCCCTGTGGATCTCTTGGTGGCCTGGCCCTTACCAGCTTCTGCAGCAATTTAGTAATTGCTGCAGACTTAGTTGTTGGACCCTGCTGATAGCAGACTGTCCAAATGTGCCCTTGTTCAGCAAGGTAAGCAAAGGGACTTGGAATGTCTGCTTGCAGTTCTCTGCTTGTTCCCTTGCAGTGTTACAGAGAACTATTGTTGGCAGCTGATATCACCAGAGAATTATAATTGCAAATGTGAGTGAAAAGTCATTAAGTGAAGGAGTGTGCTAAATGTGTCATTGATTGGAGTCTGGGACACCAGACTCAATTGATATCCACTCAAAAGAACCCCAAACAACCAACAACCTACTTAACAAGTGACATATTTATATAGATTTTTTTTGGTTTCTGTCTTTTTGGGGAGGTTTTTCCATCTGTGCTCAGCCATGTTTGAGTCAGCAGGTGTGGAGGGCTTCAGTGAACTTACTGCAAATAATTCAATCTTTACCATTCCTGGTATTTAGATTATTTTTTATAGGGCACTGCAATGAACATCTATAAGGTGTATTCTTATTTCTGTTTCGTGTCAAGTTGAAGGTCGTTTTTTGTCCTTGTGCTTCTGTCTTCCACTCTCTTAGAGCAATCAGATCACTGGTCTGAACTTGTTGTATTTTTTCAGATTGGATGATCTTCTGAATCTTATGCTTTAAAGATGCCTTTAAAAGAGCCCAGATTTACAGGCAGTTTTGTCACCTTGAATCTGTGAAATTGGTTACCTTGCAAGAAGAAAAGGCAGATTATGGGCCCATATGAGGAATTGGAAGACTCTTCAGTACAACATGGAAATATGTCAGGGAGAGGGAGCTGGAAGTACTTAGTGATTTGTTTTAATAGTTTATTATTAAAGATCTGCGACAATCTGTCCCACATTGAGCAATCTGGTTTCTCTGCAGATCTTTACCAGGAACGAGGCAAAAGTTCGTTTCCTGTAAGAGGGAGCAAAAGAGGTAAATAGCTGAAACTATGAAATTAAAACTATGCCATGGGTAGCAGTAATGAGTTACAATGTCAAACCTACTGAGGTTGTATAATCAAAATTTCTTGCTGACACTGAGGAAGTAATACTTCAATGAAAACTTGAGGGAAAGGATGGAATCTTTATGTAAAATCTGGCCTAATAAATTCATAATATTCATATTTCTTCTCTAATTTTGTAGTTCTGGTTGTTCATGTTTCTCTTGTGCATTGGGATGAGGCTGTCCTGCTGGAAAAGTTTAAAATCTAGAAAGGGAAAATAACAGTGCATGTTGCTCTATGTCTTGTAGCAATACAAAAAGCTGGATGACTGTGTATTGAGGAAGAGAAATACAAGTAAGGGTGGTAATATTGTTTCTTTTTTTTTCTGTTCTTGATTGCTGGTAATCTTCTGGTTGGGACTTCATGAGGGTAATTCATTATGATAACTTTTTAGTGTGGTAGATGAGTTTTAAATTTTTTTAGCTCATTTTTAAAGCAAAATGACCTTGAATTAGCCACTTCCTACCTCCTGTGGTGACTGTGGAGATTACCAGTTACTGCAGAACTTCCCTGAAATAAAGACTTAATTGGCCTGAATGACATCTTGGGTATGGTACTCCACCCCGTGGAGAGCCAAGATGCTGTGCCATAAATAGACATATGGTTTCTTTAGGCTGAGCTGTGTTGCTCAGCCAGAGGAATATGAGACTCTGGTGGGGAAGAAGGGGGTATGTAACTGCTGCCATCATTCTGAGGCAGAGCACACTAAATTTTTGACTTTTTTGAACTTTGTTCAGACTAAGATGTGGGGCAATCTTAAATCAGGATCTGAACTTTTATTTTGTCTCACATCATTATCCTTTTTCAGTAGTTTGTCCTCCTTAGAACTCCTTTTGTCAGATAAAAATAATTAATTTACCACACAGACTTCTGTAGTTTGTTCTACTGAAATAATTTCATATGGTGTATGCATCCAGCCCTCACTGAAATTCCATCTGAGGTGTGCTAGTAACATTCTACTTTCATGCTTTCCTGGACATTTTTAAAATACAAAGACACTTTTTTCTTCTTTCTTTACAATTGGCAGTGTTAGATTTAATCTTTCATTCCTTTAGAATTCATGTCCCGGTTTGAAAGGTCTTTTTCCCTCTTGTGCTGAATTTATTAGTTGCACTGTGTAAGTATTAGTGATCAAAAGAAGCTGGACATATTTTTCTGAAAATACACAGGAAATGCAGTGTTAAAGCTACTTGTATTCACTTCCTACTTCACTGTAATTCCTCATGATGGATATTGTTAACTTGTAGTGCTGCAGTGAACTCTGTGTGGGTGTCAGAAGTTCATTGCAGTTCACAGTGGAACCTCTTGATTTCAACTGTGAAGTTCTTCCTACTGTATTTCAATTTGTGTGCAGTTCAAGGATCCCTTTAGTAGTTAGGTTTTAATGTTTAATTCTCGGTTCTCTTCTGGTTAATATGCATGACTTCAAAAAAAAAAAACCTCATGGCAACAGTGAGCATCTGTCTGCCTCTGTCATTTCTCATCACTGTGTGCTTGCATCAGGCGTCTCAGGCTAAATTGCTTTGACTGACAGATGGACTGACTGACAAGATCTTGGCTCCAAACACACACACAGAGCATGCACACACAGACAGGCTCCTTGGGCTCCATTCACATTTCATCCTTTTTTTGTGGTAACTGAGGCCCCAAATACACTGAGTTCAGTGATGATGGTGGTTGTAGAGTGAGGAAGTCTTAAGATGTGGGGGAAGTGAAGGAGGAAGATCTTTGGCTGTTTGCTTCCTCACCCTCTTCCTTTCTTCTTTCTCCTCCTTCCTGTCTTTCTGGACTTTTTGCTCAAGGTGCTCATGAAAGTTGCAATAGAAGTTCTGTGTGACTGGTAAGTTAATGATGGAGGTTTGGGAAAATTGCAGTAAGTTTTGGTGATCTGCATGGCTTTGATTTGGAACTGGTGGATGAACACAAACAGTATTCTAATGATGTCTCTTCTAAATCCTGACTTTTCCATGAGGGAAATCCCATGAGGGTTTTGTAAAGTATCATGCATATTGATCAGAAGAGAATTGAGAATTAAACATTAAATCCTAACTATTAAAGGGATTCTTGAACTGCACACAAATCTAAATACAGTAGGAAGAACTTCACCATGGAAGTCAACAGCCAGCATTCACAAATTTTCTGGTAGTTAAATAAAGATTTTAATTTTTCTTTGTTGTTGTTCTGGAGTATTTACAGCTGAGGAACAATTCCTAGGAGGGTGATCTTATGTTGCTGTTAATAAAAAAGAAGTAAATTTCAGGTGCCAGAAGGACTTCATATATTATTGAAGATCTGCATCATTCTTTGTGTTCTCTATGTGTGGACTTAGGAGGGGACTTCACACTTCAAAGAATGGTATCTTTTATTACTGTCCTCAAGAGAAACAATTAAAGGCATTAACACAAGCCAGCAGCCAATATTCTTCAGCTTATGATGATATTAGAAAAAATCCTGGTTATTTTCAGAGCTTTTAGTCTTTATGAAAACAAGAGGGCTGTGCCATTAAGGAAAATTGGAGTATGCTCTCTACTTTTTTGTTTGAAAAGAAGAAAGTGGTTGGGAAAATCGCTGAAGAGGCTTCTTAATGAATGTATGGCTTCAGTTTTGACTGAGCTTTTCTAGAAATTGGTATCTTTCAAGCATGTAGTTGTACTGTCACTTGTAATGCCTCTGCCTTTTTCAACACCATGTTTGGAAATGAAAATTTCAACTCCTTTTATACAAATATAATTACTTTGTAAGATGTTATGCAGGTATTTATAGTTGATAGTGAATCCAATAACGCACCAAGAGATGTCACTGTCATGTAGATTGGCATTTTTGTGATGATGTATATGGTAAAAAAAAACCAAGGTTGTGGAGAGTTTGTTCTCTTTGGGCCGGTAACATTGTAGTAACCTTCATTATTCCTTAAGAAGTATTAAAGAAAGCAACCAAAGAAATGGCTCATTGCAACTTAATGCTCAGCAGCCTAATTAGTCAAATACCATGTGCCTACCTCTGCATGAAATAGCCTATTTCTTTCCAATGTAAAATAGGAATTTTCAGTTTTGGAACAGCCTGAAGAGGCCTTTGTTGCAAATGACCACTGGCTTTTTAGTTATTTATTCTCAAAAGTAATGAAGGTCAGCATGGTATCCATAGTGACTGCATGCAGCTTCCCCATTAATCTTGGCATGCTGCTGCAATAACGAAATTCACTTACTAGTAACAATTTCTTGTGTTGCAGAGGGAAACCTTTCTTTCAAAACTGGATGTGAGTGGGTTTCTGGAACTTGAGAAATCTTGAATACAGTAGTTTTTCTTCAGTTTGAAACACCTTGTCATAATTTCTGGTTCAGTGATTTACTGTGGAGATCTAAAGAGAGAGCAAGCAACCTTGAATTGCTGAAGTTTATGTATAATCTGGCACTGGAAAACTTGTGACTTGAAAAATTATTTTCATTTGGAAGTGATAAGGACTGCTAAATGGGGAATATATCATTCTGCTTGCAGCTCTGTTAGTGGGAGGAAGGCATTCTGCTATAAACTACAAAATTAAGGCTTCTAAGTAGTTTGTGAATATGATCAAGCCAGAATGGTTGAATGCTCCCAATTCCATGGTATGAAATCAGAGCATTAGGGGAAAGTGCAACAACCAACTGAGTGAAATGCTTTTAGTAAATACTTCAGTGTAAGGTACACTATTTCCTCTTTGAGTGTTATACAGTGTAAATACTAAACTTTATTATTATAAAGGTTCTTTTAACGTAGAGAAAAAAAAAAATATTGCAGAATTGGATGCAAGTGTTGTGGGAGTTCTGATGGGAACCTGAAGATGGGGAGTGAAATGGTTCCATCCTGAGGTTGCTTTCCCTCACATCCCATTTTGCTCCTTTAATGCTTACCCAAAGAGAATAGGTGTGGTTTGTTTTTATTTAATTATTTGGTTGTAATAGAGCTTTAAACTGATCAGGCAGGATTCTGACCTTGAGGGTAAATATTTTCAGAATTCTGTCTAGTCTCTGTTTCTGGTATTTTTTCATTAAGAACATGGCTTGTTTTTGCTTCTGTCTTTAATTTTGCATAGAGTTGTATTTAAAATCATAAATATTCATGAGAGAATAGCCATTTTCAAAATTCATGGGAAAGTTCAAAGTGGAATTCTGTTTTTGAGAGCTCCAGGAATGAGCCTATAGGGAAGTAAAGTCAATGTATCTTTAAAATAATAATTATTTTATGTCTGTTTTAAATGCATAAATTAAATATATATTTATAAATAAATATAATATATAAATAAGAATGAATCTGTTTGAACCTAGAGAGGTCTCAAAATGCATATTGAAATTGAGAATTTTTCATCTAGTTGCTACATTTAGAAATGTTAATTTAATGTAAATTGTGTGTGAATCTAAAACTATTTTTGCTACTGAATGTAGAAACATGTTTTCTTCAATATTAGCTGCACAGTAATTGGCTGGAATGCTACAGGAGCTAGTCTTAAACCCTTTCTTTTTTTATTTCCCTCTCCTAGAGGTGAGCAGCTGCTCTGCACCCAGGCCCTTGCAGTGATGTATCGTAGTCTGTTGCTGTAAACATCCCCGACTGGAAGCTGTACCAGCTCCAGCTTTCAGTCAGATGTTTGCTGCACCTGGCTATGCTTGGACAACAGCAGGAGGAGAAGCTCTCATGAATCCATATGTGCATTTAGATTTGTCAAGCAATGTTTCTACAGACAGAGATGAATTGCCTCCCTGTGAATTATCCTGGCTGGTAGGTGTGACCTCCTGAAATCTGATCTGAAATGGAGATCCAGAGCTGGTGCATGCATTGCTCAAAGCTGAGTTCTTTCCTGCTTTGTGTTACAAACTACAGGATTAGGCTTCCTTGGAATGACCAGAGGTGGTGAACTTCTGCAGTTCCCCATGAACCCTTCATTGCTTCATCACTGGTCTGTTTTAGCAGCTTCTCTTACTTTGGGCTGTGAGGACAAATTATTATCACTTCTGTCCAATACTTAGCAGGCCTCATATCTGCTGTGCCTTGCTTTTGTTTTCTCTGGAATTCTGTATTCCAAGTCTCCTTGTGAGAAGATTGTGCTCCTAATTGTTAGCTGAGCATAACCCAAGACCAAAATAAAGGTTAAAAACATCACCCAGTCTGGTTTTGCTGTTCTCCCAATCCACAGTGTATGGCCTTGTCTGTGGTGTGGTTTGTGCTGCCCCCACCATGGTTTGCTTTTCATGGAAATAACAGCTTCTGAAAATATTCCTTCAGAAGTCTTCACTGATTCAGTTCCTGAACAACTTCAAACAGTCATGACATCAGGAACAGTGTCTGCAGAAAAGCTTCAGCTTTCCACTTTTCTCCAGTGGGATCTGCACATGCTGTTGCCTGGATCTTGCCTGGGATTTCTTTCCTTCTTTGTTTTGCTTTAGTCTTCTATTTTTAAAGGGATGGCAAATGGGAGTAACTGCTGCTAATAGCAAAAATGTTCTTGCAGTAATTTAGCTCTCTGTTCTGCCCCCCCAAATGTTTTTTTTTTATGCCCTAACACTTAAATGAAGTGTTGAATGTTTTGTTGAATTTAAATGTTAGTATAACAAACCTAGGTATTTATTTGTTTAACTTCACTATCGTGGTTCTGTAAAAGATTATTATGAACAAAAACATACATGCTTTTAAGAAGTAAAATATTTTCTCCTTAACTTACCAGAATTAAAACCAGGAGGATTTCTTAGTCCTGGGAAAGCTGGACTAATAAGCATTGGAAAGGTGATGATTTTAAAGCTGTCAGTGAATGACCAAAGGTGAACCAAGGACAGCCATTTTTCTGTGATGGTCCCATTGCTGTAACCATTTTGTTCCTTACCCTGTGTCCTGTCTGGTGACACAGGAACATGTGTGGTGGTAGAAGGTTGTGAATTTATGTATTGATCTAATCCATTGCTAGCACCTCTACAAAGATGCTTAAAGCAACTTGTGCACCTAATATAACCTCAGTTAAAATACCTTTTTAAAAAATAAGTCTTATTTGGTTTGATAAATCATGGCTGTCTATTTATAGAAAGGACTTTGATGCAGAAGCTGCAAAGCTTGACGCCTTAAAAAAATTCTGGTAGTTGTTTTCCAAGCTTTCTTTGCTGTAAAATTTAGCATTTCCTAGTTCTAGACAGTATTTGGACTTAGAAGAACGGAAATTATTTTTCTAACAAACTTCTTAGTTCAAAGTAAATGTATCATAACTAATCTAGTGTTCATTTTGGTTAGTGCTGTCTTAGCCATTCCACATGTCACATAAGTGCTGCTTCTTTTTTTTTTTTTTTATAAGCCTAGTTCACGTGCAGTTTGTCAGTCTAGTCTTGTGGAATTGAACTTTTGTACACCTTCATATTGTACTGGTGTCTAATCCATGTACTCAGACACAGCTGTCATTATGTCAGCACATGAAAATAATTTCAAGTGGCTTGTAAATGCAATAAATAAATAAATTTTAAAATCTACACTGTATTTTTGAGTTTTTTTGGGTTTTTTTTGCCAAGTGTTTGAAATGAAAAGATCTGCTTTCTCTGGGTATGAAATAGCAAGTCCTAACATCTTAACATGTCTCAAACGTGGCTGTTGTTTGCAGCTGAAGAAGGTGGGTGTTGCAGTGTTGTCCAAATGCATGTTTATGCCATGATCCCAGGTGGGCTTTGCAGTACTGGGATGTCTGGGAAGGGATGATGGGGATTTGGCCTGGCAGCTGTGCAGTTCTGGTGGGGATGAGGAGTTGAAGCAACTGTTGGAGAATGAGACAGGACAGGCTCACAGGCACAGCAGTGAAGTTTGGGAACAGAAGAAGCAGATTTGACACATCAGCCTGATGCCCAGCAAGCAGATGACCTCATCTTGTTCCTGTGAAGCCAGTGTTGTGTGACATGGATCAGTTCCTGGTGTTTTGCAGCAGAGGGAAGTACCTGGATGAAGATCAGTCTGGGATCCAGAGTGACACAGGGGCCACACAGCTGCTGCTTTTGGGTGGGTGGCATTAGCTGTACGTGCAGGTGCAAGCACAGCTGCCTTTGCTGATAAAAGCTTGTCATGAATACCAAGGCTGACCCTTGCTGAGTAGGTGGGGTGTCTGTGAAGGCCAGGGTTTGGCTTGCCTGTGGTATTCCTCTGAGCACGTTTTGTGACCAACTTGTGAGCAATACCCTGAAGTCCTTGGTGACTCCAAAGGCAGTCCTGTGTCCTTTGCACTGGCCTGCTTGAGTGCTGGCTTTCCTTCCTTGGAACTCACAGCTGCATTCAGCTGAATTGCTTGAGCTCATATTTTCCTTCATACAAAGAACAACTGTTAAAATATTTGGAGGGCTTCCCCCCTCCTCTGTGCATGAAATTATCTGCATCTGTGATTCCTTTTACCCAGTAAAGCTGCAAACACCTGTTCAGAGAAGGACTTGGAGAAGGCTGAGGCTCAGCCTTCTGACTGATTGGGTTCATCAGAATTTTATCTTCCTGCACTTCTGAGGTCTTGTTTGTTCAAGACTGGACATCACATTAAACACACCTGTAAAATACAAGTTCAGATGGTGAGGCTGAGGAATGTTTTGCTCTTCTGCTATTAAAATTACTTGTATCTCTGAGTAGCTGAAACTGGAGGTGAAAATAAGAATGAAAATAATTGAAATAGTAGAATTGCCTTTAAAAAGTTCCAGAGGAGAAATGGGAATTATTTTAAGAACATAAAAATAAGATGCGCAAATATTGCAACAAATGCTGTAAAATTCAGTACACTAAGGAAACCATGGAAATATAAACAAAGGGTTATTTCTCCATAGAATTTGAGATGGGTTTTTTTTGAGGACTCCCAGTTTGTACCACCCCACTTATCTCCCATATATATTTTAGAGTTGAGTTTCAGTTTGAAAAATTAGGATTTCTAGAAGGTGCCTGTACTGAACATCCAGGGCCTTGGCATGTAAGTGCAGTAGCATGCTCTTGTACAGGGGCTGTGAGAGAGAAACATCTTATTTTTGCTTTTCGATCTCTACAACATCAGGGACTGCAGATGGATATTACTGAGTTCTGATATTCAGAAGATTAAATGTTAAAATACATGGATTGACTTCATAATGTTAGTGAAGGCTAATAAGAGTTGCATGTACTGTATGAGTGGTGCAAATCCATACACCAGAGTATGTCTGCAGATTTATTTTTTTATATCCTGAAAAGCACTGCTGTATTTGTATAGTTCAGCTAATTTTTAGTTCCTGTAAACATCCTACACTCAGCTATAATAAGTGGTGGGGCTGGGGAGTGGGTGTTTAATTCAACTGACTTGGAAAGGCAGCTTTCCTCCATGACCAAGTGACACTGGCAAGCAGGGAAGCCTATTTTTCAGTAGTATTTATTATTGTAAGCACTAATTTCTATGGAGGCAATATGCATTTCTAGAAATCTCTTTATACTGAAATTATGATTCTGGCTGTATAAAGGCCTACGTGTTTGTTGGGAAACAGGCTTTAACTGATGGGATCTGTATCTTTCTAATTGCAAATAAACTGTGACAATGTATCTTTGCTTGAAAAGCAATGTCTCATACCCAGATGACAGAAATAATCTAAAACCTTATCTTGAATGTTCAGTTCTCAGTTGCAGCAGTGATTTATTGCTTATTATCTGCTTGATCATTGTCAAAGGAGGAATAAACTTACAGGGTGCTGTAAAATCAATTCCCAAACCAAGAGATCATTAAAGTAGTAAAACTACTAAGCTTTAACAATTTCTGTTGCCTTTTATCTTAAAAAAAAAATTATAAATATCTCTGACAGGGGAAATCTGCATAGGAGGAAAAAGAAGACAAGGATCTCTTCTTTTTCTAGTAGCTCTTCTTCTATCATGTCTTAGAATCACTGATAATTCTGTTGATGGATGTGTTGTTAAATGAAATACGGCTTCAGCATTTGGGCATTCTTAGGTACCAAAAAATTTAAAGACAGAACTTAAATATTTTTATTCAAATGGAAGAATGGGGTACATGGAATTTCTCATCTTCATAAAGTATAAACAGGTTTTTTGAGGATCACTTTTACAATCCGGTACCCTTGTTAATATTTGAAAGGCTCAGACTCCAATATTTTTTACTTATGAAGCCAAATACATTATAAAAATCAGTAAGAGGATTTGTCCTAATTTAAATTCACACACATGAGCCCCATTTTGCTATAATTGAACATTTTGTTGTGCTTCTATTTTTGCTTACAAACTGAAGAGGTCTTTTTAATATGTAGAAGTCCTTGTGGGCAGGTGTTATGCAATATATGTCACTGGAGGAATTGCATGGAAGAGATAACATCAAATCCTGTGTCTGAACATCACCCCTGTGTGTGTGAGCACTGCAGTGCAACCATGTGTTTGCTGTGTGTGCACTTGTGCATGTACAAAACTGTTCTTCTGTGTTTTTATTCAGTGCATCTGTTTAACTGGTACAAAACACAGATCTCCAGCTGGGATGAAGTAGGGAAGAATGAGGGATGCAAGTTCTCCTCCTCAGGAGAGATGATGTAATTAAAAACAAGCTTATCTCCAGAAAGAATCTGCATGTCTATCTATTCTATTCCATTTCCCAGAATCAGTGCCTCGTGGTGTCCCTGACTGCCTGAGAGAACTTTCCTCAGGTTCTGCTGTCTTTGTTTCACCCATCCTGCTCTGGGTTGCCAGGCTCTGGGAATGCTGGGTTTGGCAGCTGTGCTGAAGCAGGAGGAAAGTGCCAGGACAGAAGGATTTCCCTGTGAGGCTGTGACATCTTGCAGCTTTGCTGTCACTTGTTGTGTGGTGGTGAATGATGACTCACACTCTTGACCCATCCACTGTGATTCCTGCCCTTGCTCCCAGGCAGGAGCAGGCTGTGTGACCAGCACAGCTCTCTGGTGTCAGTGAAATGCTCTCGCTGTCCTTCCTCAGACTGGATCCATGTCCTTGCTTGGTGCTCTGTGTGCACCATGAGCACATGTCGCCATGCAATAGTACAGTGACAAAAACAGAAAAAAAATAAGTTTGATGGCAAGAAGGAATCCTCAAATCAACAGTTTCTGCCAACCAAAATGTCTGAGATTCGTCTTTTCAGCCAGTGCCTCTATGTGGAACTAATTTCCTTGGTAGCACAGACAATGAGTAAGCAAACTGAGCAGATCAAATGTGGAGGCATGTTTGGTATTTCAGCAGCTTTGTTGTTTTTTTGGTTTTTTTAATACATTTGAAATCTAGAATTCATATTGCAGAAACTGAAGTATGATCCAACTAGACACTGTTGTTCTATTAAAGAACAGTTCTGACTGCTTTTGATGCAGCACTTGAAAACTCGTTAGGAGTGAAATATACATACAGAAAACCAATGAGCCTATTGAAGCTTTCATTAATGGAAGTATTTGAATAGTTGGGTTTTTCAAGAGTTAGAGTTCTTTGTGGTTCCAGATTTGTGGATTTTGTTTAGCTACTCCTTGGTTACATAGGCAGTAGAGTAGGTTATAATGATAGTGTATCAAATAATTTCAAATAGTTTGGCTTTTCCTGAGGGAGAAAACACATTCACTGAAGAGTGTCAGGACCAGTATTTGGCAGGGGGAAGAAGGAGTTGTTTGTTTTTGGTTTTTCTTAGTGAGGATTTGATAGGGGAATGAGTACTGTGCCTGTGTGTACCCTTCCTGCTTGGCTGCACTTGTGAGTGCTGACTTGTTTTCTGTTTTGTGAAAATCTTCATTTGAGAATCAGACACTGATTTTGGTACTGTTCCTCCTTGTTGAGGTAATGTTTGGCATTCTGGTTTGTGCTAAACTAAAACAAAACTTCTAGATTCCAAGCATAAACTAACCCTGTGGAATTTGACACATTGTTTTAAATAGTGTAGTTCACTTTTTTCTTCCATTTTGTTGATGCTTTTTAGGTAAACAGTGATAATTCCATGGTGCCAGTGATGGCCTAAACCAAAATGGGATAAATATCTTGGGCAAAGATTGAGTGTGAATTATTTATAAGATTGTCTGGAAGTTGTTTATAGATATGACATCAATGGTAAGCCACTTAAAAATTAAATTTCTCTTGAAAAACACAGGGGCATAGTTAATGTGGATTTTTTTCACAGCAATTTTGAAAATACATTTATTCATATGTTTTATTCTTCCTGGATTTGTCTTCTGCTAAAAATACAAGTTTTGCAATAGATGTTTATTGATATTTGCTTTACTTGTCTGTTGTGTTTATTAAGACTCTTCCAAAATGCAGCTCGCTTCCTTTTAACCAGCTGTGCCAGTTCTGCTTAGCTTAATTCACGTTTTATAGAGGTTCTGTGTCTGGGGAGAGTACAGACAAAGTTCAGACTGCTTAAAGCTTGAACTTAAAACATGATTTTATAGTAGGTGAGTATGAGTAGTGAGGGTCTTAGCTGTGGCATTGGGTTTTCTCTTCCTGTTAAGGAGCAGCATGTGCCTCACTTGTCCACCTCTGCAGCCAAGGAAAGCCTGATCCATGGAACAGTTCATGGATCTGGAAGCAGAACGAAGGAAATGCAGTTTATGTCAGTCAGAATTGTTTGTTGCCTGATAACATCACTGTCTCAGCAGGGAAATCATTTCCTGTAAACAATATGGCTTTATCTGAAAAATCTGCTATTTTAATAAAGTGAAAAATTATTTTTCCAAGCTTCACAGAAGCCTTATCTTTGTCTGACAGGAAAAAGGGAAGTGGCAGGGATGAAAGATGCTTTGTGAACTGAGCTCTGTTTACTTAAGGCTATGGAAAACATGCTGAAAGCATATACATTAAGTGCATGGCTTAATGCATTTTTTTAATAAACACATTTCCCCACATATTATTAAATTAGTTGAATTGAGTAACTACCATTAGTGGAAAATGAGATCTGTTAACCATCTCTTCTTCTGGAGATGTTTCACACTTATTCTAAGGGATTTATAAGACAGCAGATCTCTAACCTGGATCACAGTCCAGTGTTGGCAGTCCACAGAAGCTTTTTAACTGTGTGTGATGTCCCACTAGACATGAAGTCTTGTTCATCCCATGAACTGCCTGCCATAGCTGCTGTGGGCTGCTTCCTGCCTGTACTGCGCCATAACACACCCAGGATTTCCACTGTCACAGCTGCTCTGTTCTCCAGGCAGAGGCACCTCTTGGATACATCCCACACCAAGGGGTTGACACTGGTCTGTCTCTGTCAGCTGGAGACACAAACTTTGTACTTTCAGAGATGTGTTAATGAAATCTGGCTTCTGCTATGAAACAAAGAAATACCCCCAACCCCTTCCTGCTTAAATTGGTCTTAGAAAAAAGGTGATGTTATAGGATAGATGCAGGAAAGCAAGAAGCAAACTCTGACTTACCAAAAGATGGAATCTTTGAGGGGTAAAGAAGAGGGAAGATAATTTTGTCGAGTTTTCAGATGAGAGGCACTAGTGTGTATGTTGGTTCTTTCTGTTCTGCAGGAATTTCAACAGTGATGTTACATCTCCCACTAGTAAATGTATTTATATCTGCATTTAGCTCAGGCATCCTCACATCAGAAAACTTAGTGAAAACTAAGTTAAGAAGTTGTGAGGAATCTCTTCTTAGAATCTATGTTATTTGTGCTGTGATGCTTCTTGGTCAACTAAATTGATAGGTGTTTTGTAGGTTTTGGAAGAACAAATTTCCCAGATTTCTCCTTTCTGAACTTTTTTGGCTTGTTGCTATATAAAGTTTTTTCCTATTTGGAATCAGTGAATTCAGGAAATGGAAAATATAGCCACATCACATGCTTGCTAGAGAAAATAAATATTTAAATAACCTTGGATGGTGTTTCATGGTAAGAGTAAAGGTTTTGATATAGTCTTTCCTCTTTTTTTAATACTAGAAAAACCAATTGCATGTTGAACAATCAGAAATAGTTTTCATACAGATGCTCATCTTAAAACTGTTTTTTCTATTTTTTTTAGACTGCTTGAAGTGCAGATTTACCATAAAAACTGTGGAGCTACACACACACACACACACACACATATATATAATAGTAGTGTAAGAACAATCAAGTGAAGTTTTTCCCAGGGCAATGCTGATAAGAATGTTTGCTTATCAATGCTTCAGCTGATAAGGCAGTAGTTAATATGGTGGGATGCAGAATGAAGGCTGCAGTTCCTTCCATCAAAAACACCCTTTTTGATGTAGATATCATTTTAATTGAACATCCATGTGTGCTGCTGTGTGACAGTGATCATGTGGAGCCCTGCCCTGTGCCAGGCTCTGACCATTCACTGGCAGCTCTGGTTCTGGAGCTCTGCAGACATGGCCTGCATGCATGGGAAGCTCAAGGGGTGTCAAGGTTCTGCTGGTCCTTGGCTGGATGTCCTCCAGTGTGTCCAGATGGGATATTAGGAAATCCTAGAATACCAAACTTCCTGAATTTTTGTTTAAGCTGCAGCATTTCTGCTAGAAAAACAGGTAAGGTCACACTAAAGTAACAACTTCCAAAGGCTTGATCTCAATGACAGCTCCCATCTGTTAATTACATTTGATGGTTGTTTTTGTGGCAGAGTAGTGCTGCTGATGTGGGACCGTGTAATCTATCTAAAATTGTTGTGACTGAAAGCCAGATTCTGACTCCATAAAATTCCATAACAACTGAGTGACTTCACTGATTTCTAAGGAGGTTTTTTTTCTGGCTGTCATCAATATGAATGAGATTATAATCAGGCTTCAGTTATGGTTCAGAATACATCAGAAGATACTAAATATGAGCAAACGTAAACTGTCATAAAGCATGTGAAGTGTCCACAATACATGCATGGGTTTAATCATAAATTAGTTTTGCAAAATTGATGGCTGAGCTGTAACAGGGATGAGTAATTTCTCAGCAGAGTTTCCTTGTATGAACATAAAACCAGAACTCATAAAGTTTTATTGGATGTTTAAGTAGTGGTGTCTGTGTTACAAAAATAACCAAACCCAAACCCTTGCCATGGTGTGCTAACGAAAGGAGACTGAGCAGATGGTTTTTAGGGACTGCACTTCACGTGTTATGCAACTGTGCTGTTCTTCCAGAGAAAGAGAAGTGAAGCAGAAAGAAGTCTAGCTAAACCTTTAATGCTTAAACTTCCACTCATTGTTAACACAGAAAATGACTGAAGAAAGCTCCAAAAATAGAGTATTCAGGTGTGCAAGCTACAAAATTTATTTGCTTTTACCCTCCAATTTGAACAATTATCTCATTAGAGCAGCAGAGTGACAAATAAGAACCCTCAACATGTTTTTATCAAAGGAGGAAGGGAAAAGGAATAATAAATTATTCTTGAATGAGGAAAAACCTTGTGGCATGGCCAAGAGAACAATGCCAGACAGAATACAGAGTTGTTTGGGTTTGAGATACTGCCCAATGAAACCTGAAGATGAGAGCTTACACTAGAGGAGTAATAAAAAAAGAAATTCAAACAGCTTATTCCAATTAAGGAGTATAACTGGAGTCTCTGTCAGCCCTAGTAAATGGTATTTAGAGAAGTGAAGTCGCCTTCTCTTACACAGACTGCCTGTAGAATATACAATTCAGTGCTGCTATCACATTTCAGTAGCTGGAGTATTCAAAAGATAAGCAGTATTAGTGATTTTTAGGAAAACTGTAAAACTGAAAATGTTCCTTAAAACATTTTGTGGTGTAATCTCTATACTACTTTCAAAATTCCTCTGTAAGAGTGAGGAGAGGGAGAGGTTGGTTAAAACACCCACGAACACCGTGCAGTGCATGTGCTTTCCTCCTTGTAAGGAGCAAAGAATGAATAGGTGGTGACTGGACATTTTGCCAGCCAAGCAATATTACTCTGAAAAAAGATGTATTTACAGCTTTTCCCTCTTAATAGATTTTCATTCTATCAGCACCATTTATTATGTCAAAGAGGGAAGTATTGGGCTGTGATAATGTGGAAGATGCAGAGATTAATGAGGAAATCAATGGTATCAATATGGCACAGATCCCTTAGAGTTTTTTCATAAGTAAGAATGTGCTGCTTTAGAGTCTTGTTTATATGGTCACAGTGGTCCCATCAACCTCCTTCTATAGGCACTGGGGAATTCTGGATGCTTCTGACCTTCCAGAATCTACAGGCAGACAGACCTAGCTCATGGCATACAGAAGGGTTTGGAAGGGACCTGAAAGGTCATCTAATTCCAAGTCCCCTGCTTTTATCCCATCCATCCATCCATCCATCCATCCATCCATCCATCCATCCATGTCTCTCCAATATGGAGACAAGGATGTTGTGTGGGACAGTCTCCAATGCTTTTCCATTTCCATAAGTGCAGGTAAATTGTGTCAGTAGGTAGTGGTGGTGGTGGTTCTCATTTTCCTGGGAGGGAACTTAGTGTATTAAGTATTTAAAGACATGATAATCTTGCATAAAATTGATGAAGATTGAGAATTGTACAGCAATCTGCTGAAGTCAAACATATGATGCAATGTCTAACCCAATTACCATCACACAAATCATGGAGGAGCTGTCAGATTTGTATCGTTTGGGCATATCATGCTTGTCAAATTCCTCCTGTAGAGCTAATAAATCAAACCCAGCATGATTGGTGTTGCTTTTCCTCTCTGTTCCACTATCCTATAAATAGCTCCCTGTTCCATGAGAGCAGTGGCAACTTTCCCAGCAGAAATAGGATAACAAAGATGTCTGTCCTCTACACCTCTCTTTGTGCCGTTTTCAGTGGGGTAGAGAATATTCTATTTGTACTAGGAATTTACCTTTTTTATTTGGTGTGTATATATATTTCCTCTTGCCTGATTTACAGTAAAGGTGAAAAGAATGAAATCAGGGTGCTGTTTGGATATTGTGCTACACTTTTTATACATAATCATAAATACAAATAATCTTCTGACAGTCCTACATTTTGAAAAGCTTAAGGCAAAGTTTGCTTTCTCACATGCATTTCCATCTCAGTCCAGCTGTACAGCATTCATTTTGTACTAGACTGAAGAAACAGCACATAATAGCATTTCTTAACTTTCACTTTTCTAATATAATTTCTTGTCTTATAGGTCCCTGTGTAAGAAAACAACCCCCAATCCAAAAGTACTTAAAAGAACAAGGAAAACCGCCATTTAAACCTGCACAGTGTTCCAGCCTGTGCTGCTGTCTCCAGCTAGTCTGACACCACCTACCAAAGGAAAAACATGCTGTACAGCTGTAATAGGATTAAAAAGAATAAACCTGCAAGCAGAAATGTGATTAATACAGGGTATTTCTGAATCCTGCAGTGACTATATTGCTACACTGAGAAAACCAGAATCTTTATTAGAAGCATTTTCAGTATGTATATATTTTTTCTGAAGTTATTTATAATTGTTGCCTTTCTCTCAGGCCTGAGGAGATAATTTTTAAATTAACGGTGCAGTGTAATCAGTATCAGTAGACTATACAATCCTGAGATGTCAAGAATTATGATAAGCCTCATACTAAGCTCTGGAGAGATTTCTAACTGTGTAGTTTGCACTGCCCCATTTTTATTAGCATTTTCATTATAAAGTTGTTACTGGAAGCATAAAGTTAATGTTCTGTAACAAGAAAACAGCAATTATGCAGTCCTAAACAAGAACTCAACATTAAACATGGCAGATAAAAATAACAAGCAGATACAGTTACTGCAGACAGATAATGTGGAAAAAATAATGTAGCATTTACAGGAAGGCAATGGTAACTTTTCGTCCTTAAGCATAAAGCTGATTGCCAGACAACCCCCTACAACTTCTGAGCATTCATCTTTGCATTTTCAAGTAGAACTTCCAAAAGTGCAGAGCATAAACTCAAACTGTTTTCCCTTTGAAATCAATGAGAAAATAAAAATCTGATAAAAATATATGTGCTAATTAACTTTAAAAAAATTTCTTAAACCTGTGTAGCTTTTGAGAATGCTCTCTTCAGTGTCCTCCCCTAGAATCT